>NW_016107393.1:5157959-5458926 GCF_001604975.1 Cebus imitator
TCTCTTAACCTCGTGATCTGCCTGCCTCAGCCTCCCAAAGTGCTGAGACTACAGGCGTGAGCCACCGCACCCAGCCTCATTTTCTTTTGATTAGTTTTAATGGTGTATCTTTTCCTATCTCTTTACTTTGTACTTATGTCTTATATTTAAAATAAATTCCTGATAGTATACAGTTGTATCTTGCTTTTAAAAAATCTGACAATATATATCTTGAAATTAATGTGTTTATACTGTTTACATTTAATTATTTATGTTTGATTCAATTATCACCTTACTAGCTTTTCTTAATATTCCATCTGTTCTTAGTTTCTTTTTTCCTATTTTTACTTTCATCTTCTTTTGGATTTTTTAAATTCTATTTTATTCCTACCATTGGCATATTAGATATACCTTTCTATAAATATTTTAGTTATTTCTGTATGTTTTAAAATATACATGTTTAATTAATCAGGATACACCTTAAAATAATACTACTTCATATGTAATATTAGAACCTTAAAACAGTATATACCCAATTCCTTCCTCCCAACTTTGGTGCAATTTTTTTCAAACGTTTCACTTTTACATTTGCAATAAATATATAATGCATTACTACAGTTTTTACTTTACACAATCAATTATCTTTTAGAGCAAGTTAAAGTAAGAAAATTTTCTATTACCTTGATTTGTTTAACTTCCAGCACTCTTCATTTCTTTATATAGATCCAGGTTTATGGTTGGTCTAATATTCCTCTTGATTGAAGAACTTCTTGAATTTGAAATGTAGACCTGTAAGATTTCCAGACATATTAGATATGGCCACTGAAGGAAAACTCAAAGATCACCCCAGAGTTTATAGTAGAGGTGATGATAAATCACAATGATCATAGTAAATAATTAAAATAATTATTTAGGAAAAGATACTGGTATAAAAACAAGTTCAGCTCTACAAGAGGAAAACCACTTGATACACCAAATGTATTTTGTCATCTAGATATTTGCTATGAATTTTTCTGCCCCTCCAAGTTCAAATTTCAATGACCTGTAGAAGTTTAAGGCTTTTTCATGATAATTTTCAAGGAGGTAGAGGAGGGATTAGATACTGTGTGTGACTCCTATATTGACGGAGATGCCTAGCTCCTCTCCTCCGCCTCAGTCTGGATACAAAACTCAGTCCCTTCACTGGTTTCAACAAGAAATCTACTCTCCTGTTACGCTAAAGCCCTATTAACCTCAGTAGGGAAGGCACCAGGTTCAAGAGGCCTAGGAAGAGATCCAGAGCCAGCAAAGAAGTCATGGGGCTTTATTAAAGTCTCAGGAAAAAGTCCAGTGGTGGCAGGCTGGACAGGAGAACCTTCTTACATACAGAAATGTTCCAGTGGCAGTGAGCTAGACAAGATATCTGCCTTACCTACAGTCCAGTGGTAGCCAGCTGGACAACAGAACTGCACGGCCCAGTGGCAGTGGGCTGGGCAGGAAAATGGCAACCACTTGCAAACAGCATGCAGTTGATACAGCATTTTCACTTAACACCCTCCACCTGATGACCTCTACCTGGCAACCTTCATTTAACCCAGAAAGAACTCAGGGCCTCAATCCCCTGTACAGCCTGTGTTCCACAGGATGGGCCAGGGCTCAGATGTTTATCATAGATAATGAACAAATGTCTGAGTTAGTCACTCCTGGATTCCCAAGCTCAGAGCACACATTGAGATAAGACTGTCCTACAGGCTTATTCTAAAGGTATGCTTAAGTTATTGCTATCAGGTGCATTTACCCTATATCCTCCTCACACACTACCCTCCTTACACGTTTATCAGTTTTTCTTAACTCATTTTCATTCCCTCTTGTGATCTTCATTCCCTTCCTATGAAGCTTCTTCCTGTGAGTTCCAAATTCTTTCCCTTATTTTAGGCAGAATATATATCTCCTACACTCAGCATTATACACAACCTCTTAAGGAGGTTATCAGAATAAAGGAGGCATGCCCGGCCTGGTGGCTCACACCTGTAATCCCAGCACTTTGAGAGCCTGAGGCAAGAGGATCACTTGAGGCCAAGAGTTTGAGATCAGCCTGGGCAACATAGTTAGATCCCCGATCTCTACCAAAAAAATATATTTTTTAAATGAAGTTATGATTGTATCACTACATCCAGCCTGGGCCACAAAGCAAGACCCTGTTTCTAAAAAGATAAATAAAGGATGTATTACGATCATCCCTTTTTAGAGATTCAGCTTTATAAATATACCCTATTGGCATAGGTAAAGTTTCCCAGGGATTTGCATGCAGGAAGTTTACTAGAAGTGCTTTCAAAAGCTGTATCTGAAGGTGCAAGAAAGACAACACAGGGCAGAGGCAGACGTTAAATGAGATATGGCTGAAACATTTGCCTTAGCCAATGCCACAGAGACCTCGAAAGGCTGAAACGCTCCTACAAAGATGTCCTTCATTAAGGAATCAATCATTGGATATGGGCTGCCCCAAGGAATTGGGGCATAGATTTGGGCAAGGCAGCTTCCTTCAGCTGAGAGCAATTTCCAGAGTTGAACGCAGCTGCGAGTTGTCACAGCCAATACCTTAGGCATCTGAAGTGTGCCCTGATCATGAAGGGGATCTGGGAGGTGTTCAAATGTATACAGTACAATCCACCTCATGCCACTCCATTCCACTAGCCTCATATTGTATGTTCTCCACATGAGGGAACAACCCTTCCAAAATTGTAATTTGTCTCCTACTTACAATTTTGGAAAAGTTTTAAGAGGAAGCTTGGTGTGACAAGCTACAATGTCAGCCCTTTCCCCGCCCCCCTCCTTCCTCCCAACCCCTTGCTATTATCCTACCCCTATCCCTACTCCTCCAGCTATTCTCTAGGTTACACCTGATGTTTATAGTCTCTCTTATCTACTAAGCTCATCTTCTAGATTCCCCTCACCCTTAACTATCTTATCTGCTCATCTTGGTTGCTTACCTGGTGGGACGACCCAAACTCTTCTCCCTGAGGAGGTCTGAGCCCCTGGTTGCTATGCCTTTCTCAGGATTAACTTCTGCATGTGTCCATTTACCACCAAAATTGGTCAGGGGAATACCAAGAGTCCTCTTCTCTCTCCCCCAAGAGATCACGTTGAGTATCTTTATCTTCAGGCCTCCCAGTACCATGAACTCCATCTGCCTGTTAAATACTCTTCTGCTCCACTTTGAAAGATCCCATTGGTAACTATTATGAGAAAGTGGATTTCCATTTGCTGCCTTTATGTTATTACTTCAACCTGGAATTTCCCTCCTATTCCACCACCTCCAGCCCTCTATGAAATACTTTTTATGATGCAACTCAAATCTTTCAGGAAGTGAGAAGTTAACAAACAGAGTCTCCATGAAGAAACTCCTGTCAAAAATATATCTTTCCTCCTCTGAAATCTTTAATGGTAGGGCTCACATTTTGCTATCTTTATATCGCTGCACAAAGCACACAGCAGGTGCATAAAGTGGATGAATAAATGTCGTAGCACCTTACACTTGGGACACACACCCTTGTATTATACTTTGGAGTCATTTATCTGTCCTGTAAGTTTAAAATCTCCTTAAAGTTAGAGACCAAGTCACAATTCTTATTTTTATCACATCTTGCAAGGTGTCTTTACATCAAGTTACAACCAAAATATTTCAGTTAACATGTTAAAGGAGTTACTGTTAACCCAGGACACATGAGAAGAGAAGCCTGACTCATGCTGTAATTATAGGAATAGACTCCATCTCTCCTATGGGGTTTTCTGCAGGTGCAGTGGCCCTTTAGAGGTGTCCTGAACAGAGGCATGGAGGACAAACTTTTGTTCTCTGCATTGCCTAGGCATTGGATGTGCTGTGTGTGCCAGGGAGAGCAGATAGCCCTGGGCGAGACAGTTTCCTTCACCTAAGGGCAGTGCCTCAAGTAGGACACAGCTGTGAGCCCTCAGCATCCAAAATTCCAGTCAACTAGTATAGTGACTACCTTGATTCTAAAAGGGTATCTGGATAGCACATAAGAGCATTAAGTATAGCATCCCTGAGTGGGAAAAACCCAGACACTGGTCATATTTCATGAAAATCCTCTTCTTGAGGCATGGGGGGACAGAAAACATAGAATTTACCTGTAGCACCCAAGCCTCACCCTCCTCCTCTGATCCCAAACAAGTCCCTTTTCTCTTTGGGGATTTGGACTGGCCCTTAAGGTATTGATTTCTGGCTCTGCTCTATCACTTGGATACTGGGAAAGTTTCTCCTCCTTACATGCACAGTGCTAGTACTCATACAAGTACTGCCACTGTGCCAGCCCAATCAGGAGGCATCTCCTTACATTAGTAGATATCCCGTGACATGTGAATTGCCAGGGGCTATACAATTGTTCCTAAAGATCATAGCAGTAAAAAATACGGGGCCTAAAAAAATACAATTCTCTTCAGTATATTCTACCAACTTTTACTCTCAGAATCAAGGCTTACTTCTGGTTTAATAACACCTACATACAGGGAAGGTGCGTCAGCCTCTTCTCTGTCCCTAACTGCATGATCTCTGCCTGCTGCAAGAAGGATCCAGAATATCTACAGGGAATTTTGCTTGCAGGAATGACATATCTACTTGGTTCCTCCTTGTTTTTTACTTCAATTTCCAGATGGCTATGGAAAGTCTCCCATGATAAGTATCATTTCCAAGAAAATACTGATATTTTCTATAACCAAATTTGAAGAGGAGGAGGGAAGATACTTTCCTTTCACCTGGAAACTACACATTTTCTTGAATGTGCACCACACACATGGGAACCACCTAAGTTAAAGGTGATTTGTAATTGGATGGTCACAGGTGTTCTCTCTGTGGTCAGATCTGATAAACTAAAAGTAAATTAACAAACCCAGTCTCTCCCTAGGGCTCCCCACTTTTTCTGGGTTTCAGGCCAGAGCAGAGATTAGAGAACATTTCTTGGGACCCTACTTGCAGGGAAGTCAATTGACTGGGAAGGCTGTTAAACCAGCATTATCATCATCAATTTCCAAGTCTCAGCTGAAACCTTCAGTTAAACTCTGCCATTTGGTTTGGCTGCATAAGGACACTGGTCATCCTTTTCTCTTCTTATGTCAAGATTTGCTAACAAGGAGAGTTTAGATCTTCCATGAGTTCTAAAGCTTCTCATAATGCCTTACTGTACATTGCTCTTGTAATAACATGCTTCAGCTGAACCAGATTTTCCAAACTGTTCAACAGCACCTTGTCATATGGCTTATTGCAAAATACTCTAGTATCAACACATATCCAGAGAGCTTTTCTCCTTCCTGTTGGTACATGGTGGGCAAGTGGATTTACGAGTTCCAGCAACTCTTCACAGTATCAAGTACACTTTTTGATGCTGTCAAGGATTTCATCAATGAGATAAAGCCCTGGCAGGACTGAGAGCATGTGTATCTCCTAATGCCAGGCCCTATAACCTTTCTTTTGATCTCCTTCACACTCCTGATTCTGAAACCTACCACAACTGCAACATAGGATGTTCTCTTCAAACTCAAAAATCCTTCTGTCTGTTCCCTGAACTGAACTGCCTGAAAATGTGTTTAGCTAATGATCAAGAGGTAGTTCTCCTAAGCTGCAATGCTTAACCTGATAAGTGATTCAACAGATGCCCAGGATCAGAGGGACTCTCCACAAATGCATCTTGCTAGCAATCTTTGATCAGGCAAAGCACGCTTCTTCCAAAATGAATGTTGGATTTTAGAAGATGTTGAGGTAAACTTCTAAAAAAGACCCTCACTTGCAACTTGAGTTTTTGGGGGTTATGCAATGGTATGATACCTAATTTAGCTTAAAATATTCAATGTTGAACAGCATGTTCATATGTAAACATTAATGGCACAGTTGATCTCAGAGTAGATCTCTACCTTGGGCTCTCTATGAGTCTGCTATAAAATTATTCTTTAAGATTTTTAGAAAGATAATATTTAGCATTGAGAGTCTTTGAGGCACATCTTGAAAATCCACAGAAGGCCTTTTGAAAGAGTTTATGAGATATTACCTTAAATCTTTCTAATGTCTTAAGGAAAGGTTTTACAGTCACACACTTGAATGCATATTTATCCTGGGACCATGTTTTCTGACAACATTCTGGATTTGATCTTTTACCCAGGGTTCTTTCTTATCTTTGAGAGTCATCTTCTGGGAGAGATTCTGAGTCTCTTATCATTAGCTAAACACATTTTCAGGCAGTTCAGTTCAGCGAACAGACAGAAGGATTTTTGAGTTTGAAGAGAACATCCTACGTTGCAGTTGTGGTAAGTTTCAGAATCAGGAGTGTGGAGGAGATCAAAACGTTTTAGAGATAAAAAGTTTTATTTCTGAACTCAGTAAATTCTGGCACACTTACATTTGTTTTCATTCTGCTCGAAAAATGAGTAATTTCTTCTTTAGCTTATAACCTTTTACCTTCATTTTATGATGTTCAGCTTAAATAAATTACTTGTCATTTTCAACACTTAGCCTAGAAATATCCTTAGCCAGATCAATTAATTCATTAGGTACATTTCTATTTTTACAGGTGACAGATCTAAACTTTCCACCACTACAGATCCAAAGGCTCCTATCTTCCAGGCTCAGATAACATTTCACTCACTTTTCTTTAGGGCTTTACTGACACCCTCTTTGAGGCTCACTGGTCCTTTAAACACTTTACTTCCAAGAAGTAATAACCTGTTACTCTTGCTACATAGCAAATAGACCCAAAACCGATTTGTGTAACACAAAATTTATTTTGTCTTGCTCATGATTTTGTTTAACAAATTTTGGGAAGGGCTCCACTGGGCAGATCCTACCTCAAGCCTCTCTTGCAGTGTTAGTCAAATGTTGGCTAGGGCTATAATCATCTGAAGGCTTGACTGGGCTGGACATCCAAGGCTCACTCTCATGGCCAGCAGTTGATATTAGCTGGCAACCAGAGTGCCCACAGGTGGCCTGTAAGCATAGCTTAGCTTCTTCATATCACGGCAGCTTCTGGAGGTGGACTTCTTAAATGGCAACTCAGAATCCCATATCTGAGCATTCTCATGAACAAGGTAGAAGCCATATCACCTTTTATGATCTAGCTTTAGAAATCATATAGCATCATTTGTCCCTAATTCTATTACTTAAGGTAGCTATAAACACACTCAGATTTAAAGTGAGGGAATATGTATTCACTTCTCAATTTAAGAAATGTCTAAAAATGTTGCAGCCACTTTTAAAAGCCCACCACAGGGCGCCTTCCTGTTAGGCTTTCTCGTGTATGACCAGCCACGTGATAGTACCAGACACATATGGGATGTTCTGTAAGTGTTTGTTGAAGACATGAATTTTGGTAGGGAAAGAAAAGGAATTCTGTGAGTGATACTAAAATTAGTAAGGCACCATGTGAGGTCTCTTTCTCTTGGCTCTTCAAGAAGAGAAGAGACATTACTTTTGGCTCCCTTGCATGATGTAATCACCTGCCTGTGTAAAGGTAAAGGACTGACTGGTGTTCTTCTGTTTATTGTTTTTTCATTTTTTGAGCATTCTAGGCCTAACAGAGACTCCTAGATTGCTATATTAGTCTGTTTTCATACTGCTATAAAGAAAGACCTGAGACTGGGTAATTTATAAACAAAAGAGATTTAATTGACTCAAAGTTCTGCATGGCTGGAAAGCCTCAGGAAATTTACAATCATGGTGGAAGGCAAAGGGGAAGCAAGGCACATCTTATCTATCCTGGTGTCAGGAGAGATAAAGAGAGCAAGAGGCGAAGTGCAACACTTTAAAACCATCAGCTCTAGTGAGAACTCATTATCATGAGAACAGCAAGAGAGAAATCTGCCCCCATGATCCAATCATCTTCCACCAGCCTCCTCCTAAGACACAAGGGGATTAAAATTCAAGATGAGATTTGGGTGGGGACACAGAGCGGAAACCATATCAATTGCCAAATCTTTTATTTGTATTTTTTAAAAGAAGTCAGATGTCCACACTCCAAGAAGATGTGGGGTTATGATCATCTGGTAGCAACCGCAAGTAACATATGGCAATTAAGTGATCTGGAAAAAGTATGGATGCTCCTCAGGTCCTCTGTTCCAGGAAGCAACTTTGGCCACACAGTTATACAACTAACTTTTTCTGTTCTATGTTAGTCTGAGTATCATAAAGTGTCTTAATTTTCTTGTATTGCTGGATACAGGGATATTCTTCATGCGGAGGAGAGTAGCTACGGGAATGTTATATGCCAAGACCAAATACCTAGACTCCAAGTTAGGATGACTTTCAGTAAATGTAATTTTTATACATCATAAAAAGTTATAAACAGGACAAAAGCTTTAAAAAGCTTTGTTATTGTCCGTCAACACTCCCATGCAACAAGTTATCACGTTCATAAATGGAAATATCTACTGAAAAATGTCAGGCATCTTGTTCAAAGCTTTTGAAACAAAACATTTTCTGTGATGCATGTCTAGTGATGCCAAGAAGTCCATCTGCCAGCCAGAATTTCATCCTTTAAATACCTTGTTATGGCAGCGCAAAAGAACACAATGAGATTTGTTTACAGTGTCAGTTTTCCATCTCTGGGCTAAAGGGATTAGGTCTAAATTGCACATCATTATATAAGACTGTGCATGAAAATGTTTGCTTCTTTTGTCCCTGAAAGTATTTGCTGTTGTTTTAGAAATAACCAAAAAATATTAATTGGACTAAGGATATCCACTCATAGGGTTATAAGTAGTAGATTTATCAGTCATTCTCATTTATGTTGTTATTTGGCACACAAAATTAGTGGGAATTTTCAAGTACAAATGTTTATTGCACATGGCGAGAGTCTGAGGAGAGGCCATATAGTGTGGTGGTTAAAAGCATATATTTTAAAGTTAGTCTGGGTTTTAACATTAGATTGAGTTTTAGCCCCTCTGGTAAATAACTGCAACTTTAGGAATATAACCTCTCTGTGGCTCATTTTCCTCACTTGTAACATGGAATAGCAGTGCTTACTACAGAGCAGATGCACAGTTAACAATTCAGATAAGAATAAGCACACAATTTCAATAGCTTGCGTGTGTGTGTAAGAGAGAAAGAATGAGAATATTTTGGGAGGAGTACATACATAGAGAATATTATTATTATTATTATTATTATTATTATTTTTTTTTTTGAGACTGAGTTTCGCTCTTGTTACCCAGGCTGGAGTGCAATGGCGCAATCTCGGCTCACCGCAACCTCCGCCTCCTGGGTTCAGGTAATTCTCTTGCCTCAGCCTCCTGAGCAGCTGGGATTACAGGCACGCACCACCATGCCCAGCTAATTTTTTTGTATTTTTAGTAGAGACGGGGTTTCACCATGTTGACCAGGATGGTCTCGATCTCTTGACCTCGTGATCCACCCGCCTCGGCCTCCCAAAGTGCTGGGATTACAGGCTTGAGCCACCGCGCCCGGCCTTAGAGAATATTATTGAGGACAATATGGATATGATGGTCAGTTTTAAATATACTGATGATGAGATTTTGAATTTTGAAGATGTTGGAATAGAACAAGAATGAAATGTCAAGAGACTTATAATGATATACATCACTTTGAGAGCATCACTTGACTTCTGTACCTAGTATAAAGCAGAAAGCCCAAAGCATTTCTCATGTCTCAGCAAGGCTCAGCCGTCTACTGGGTAAAAATGTTGGAAAGCCACCAGGCCATTACTTGTCATAGTAATCAAGTTAAAGGTATTTTCATTTTATTATGGGAGGAAAGTTTAGTATAATATAAAAATAAAAGGGAACTTGCCTGAGAAGCAAGAGTGGGGAAGGAGTGGAGGAAAGATTTAGAGGTTGCCTAGCCCTTTCTTGCTTTTTGAAATGAACTGGTAAGGTTATCCTTGCTCTTAATTTGTATATGTTATGCAATTTGGAAGAAAGACATCCGTAATATAATGCAGTAATCTTGCTGTTATCAATTAGGATAATCATTTCCATTGCTAAGGCGTATTTCTTTAATAATTTTGTTCACCAAAATAAGATTTAGACATGTATGTAAAGAAATATAGAGGGCAAATTTCTAGATTTTAAAAAATGCTTTCACCAAAAATAGGTTTTTATTTTCTTTAAATGCTGTTCTATTCAAAAGCAATGCTTTTAACACCCTTCACACAAACTTTTAAAATATTACTTATGAATCTATGCACCTTGATAAAATGTTTCCTGTTTTTAATTCCCCAAGGCTAAGGTGACACAATTACTAGCTTTCAATAGGGTTAAACAATAACTACATGCTTACCTTTGTGAAAGAACGGAAAACAAATATACCTTGAAGCCCTGTAACGGTTGAAAATGTTCCCATACTTTGGCTCTTTCTTACTTTGCTTTTTCCTAGATGAGCACAGAGGAATTGGAAGAAAAAAACAGTACTTTTAAATAAATGTTTTATCCAATTCTAGTGCTGATACATCCTTTCTATCCCTAAATTTTATCCATGGGATTTGCTTTTAATGGGGACTACTTTTAATCCTCTGTACTAGCAGTTATGAAACGCCAGGTAATATTCTAGATGCAGGAGATATACCAGTAAACAGGAGAGATCAAAACCCCTGCTCTCTGGAGCTTACAGCCTAATGTGGAAGACAGGAAATGAAGAATATAAGTACGTATAGAATGTGGCATTAAATATAGAATGAAAGAAAAAATAAGGCAAGAAGAGAATGGGGAGTGTCAGTGGGGGGGCAGGGTTTGCAGTTTTAGAGAAGGTGGTTTGGGAAGGGCTTTTGAGATGACAGTTAAGGGAAGATGCGAGGGAACTGAAGGAGGACGCTGTATTTTAAGAAACAGTTGGCAGGCCGGGTGCAGTCAGCCACGGGAGAGTGTGAGAAATAAAAAGTAAGAGGAGGTCAGCTTGGTAGTCTATTGTGACGACTTTGGCTTCTATGCCATTATGTTAAATGGCATTGCAGGTAGAGGTGGGAGGAGGCCATTACAGGTCTGTCTACATCTTCTGTACATCTCCACCCTTCTCTATTCTGTTCTCTGGCCCAGGGAAGCTGAAATACATTTTCCAGTTTTCCTGTATGACCAATCATACTTCTTCCATTTGGCTACCTTCCTCCTCTTTCAATTATCCAAAAGTTTCTTCTATTAGAGAAGCAGAGCCATCAAGCTATCTGTGTTTCCCTGGATCAGTAGCTCTCAACAGTGGCCATAAGCCTACCTGTGTCAGTCCCAGAAATCTGTTAAAATGTTGGCCTCCCCAAATACATATTCATTCAGTATTTCTACAACTGAGGCTTGAGAGTCTGCATGCTCAAAAATTTTCCCAGGGCATTTCTTTCTTGTAAAGTTTGAAAATTAGAATCTTAGATTACAGAAACAATACCCTTTTGATGGGTGTCCAAGCAGTTTCTTAAACCTAATTTTTTTCTGATCACCAAAAAGGAGAACTTAGAAATAATTTGTTTGATTCTGCTGTATTTTGACTGAGTATCATCTGCTAGGTTATTTCTAGTTTATTCAATGCCTATAAAGTATTTCATTTTGTGATATATTTCATATTTTTTTTTTTTTTGAGACAGAGTCTCCGTCTGTTGTTTAGGCTGGAGTGCAGTGGCATGATCTTGGCTCACTGCAGCCTCTGTCTCCTGAGTTCAAGCTACTCTCCTGCCTCAGCCTCCAGAGTAACTGGGATTACAGGCACGCACCACCATTCCTGGCAAATTTTTTGTATTTTTAGTAGAGACAGGGTTTCACCATGTTGGCCAAGCTGGCCTTGAACACCTGACCTCAAGTGATCCACCCACCTCAGCCTTCCAAACTGCTGGGATTACAGGTGTGAGCCACCACACCCAGCCCAGTATTTCATCATTAAGTACTAACCAGAAGAATCATTTCACACAGTTGTCATCAATTTGTGTAATGATATTCAATGTCTGGTTTGAAATTTTATACACTGTGAAAAGATTATGACTTTTGTATTTTTTACTAAGTCTAATCCCATGACAGATTATTCCATATATTTTTGTATAACAGTTCTGATTTTATTTTTATTTTCATGCTAATGTTTCTATGATAAATTATATCTCAACATTTAGCTTGTATTACAAATAAAGCCATTCAAAAGTTACTAATCAATGCTATGCTTTTACACTTTTCTCTGAGTTATAGAAGAGAAGAGCCTGTGACTTAGATTGTTATATAATTTTTGATAAGGAATCAAGTTTCCCAAAAGTATATGCAGCATTGCTTTCACATTACACCCAATCTTCTGGAAGAGAGACACTAGATTGATATTTTCCAGAGTTTCTGTTACAATTTCCAAAGTTTAGCACTTTTAAACAAATATTATCCTTTCATTTTCTTCAGATTTCATAGGTTGATTTCCCTGTACCAGAAATTATTTCAAGATATTAGAGCAAATCAAGGTTGTCATAAATAAAGAACAAGAGATAGGTAAAATCATGTGCCAAGCAGATAATAAATATCTAGCTGAGTAGCTAAATGCAGTCCCACCAAAGAAGACTGGTTCTATTGGTCCCTTACTAATAATGTTGAATTATTTCCTGGCACAGAGTGGGTATGCTATATTGAACTGAGAGATGCGTAATAGATTGGGCTGAGATTTAAATTAAACCAGGCTTCTAAGCTGGAGAGGATCAGATGATGGAGTCTTTATGTTCCACTTTGGCATGCATTTCCTTTCAAACATTAGGATTTGCAGCTGTTGGTTAAAAATACATCCAAAAGGGTACCAAAAGCAAATGGTCCATACATTTTAAGAATGTAAAGAAAAGGCTGATGAATCTTTTAATAATTACATTGCACGAAATAAAATGTCTTATAAGACTCTTACAGAGTTTCTGCTCCTCTATGCCTTTGGTTAAATTATGTAAGTCAACGTGTTTAACATGAATATATTTTTCAGAAAGGTTAAAAAAATCCACTTTTCAAAATAATTGTGCATTTTCCTTTATTAGCAAAAGGGCTTATAAAACCTACAGATGCTAGAAGTATAGACAAATAAATGAGGAGCAATATGTAAAAAAGGGAGAAAAAATAATTTTCTATTATATGTACCAAAAGTCTTTACATTAAGATTTTTACATAGAGATAATATAGGATTTTGGAAATCCTAAATTTGAAATGAATTGAAATTTATCAAGTTCTGGAATACTAATAATGATAACAACAATGATGTTAATAATATAGCTAAATTTTGAGCACTTATCATCTGCTGGGAATTTTTTAAAGAAGCTTCACATGTGTAATCTCAGACGATCCTCACAACAACCCTATGATCTAAATATTATTAACTTCATTTGACATTATGATAAAGGAACTGAGACACAGACTGTTTAAAAAATCTGCCTGAGGGCATAGAGCTAGCAAGTGGAAAAGCCAGTATTAAGACTGAAGAAACACTTGTGAAATTATCCCAGCCAGTTCTGTCCAGGGAAAGTGTACACAGCTGTCTGGAGTATGATATGAAGATGCCAGAAGGTCTACCCAAGGTCTATTCAAACACAGCACCTTCAACAGTTTACAACACTGCCCCAGATTCCCACCAATAAAGAAAGTGCTTTGTGCTAAGATGTTGCCTACAAAAGGATATGTGTTTAAAGTATTACCTAAGAAGAATTGCTCATTAATGATAGCAAGACAAGGTGGACACCTTTTAGGGAGATTTAGATGATAAAAGAGAAAAAAACAAAAGAGCTGTTGGAGGTAAAGCATCATAGTATATACTTTTCTTTAATCCTGGAAAAGTGGAGGGGTAATGAAGATAAAATTCATCTAATTTTACACCTTAAGTTGTCTTCTCATTTAGGAGATATAACCATAATAGTTAAAGCTTTACCATTTGCAATTAAGTTTGATTAATACCAAAATTTATCTAGGTATAATATATTTTCCAGAGACTTGCCTCCTTGAGCAGAGATTCTTAAACAAAGGTCCACATAAGAATCTCTATTGATATATGAAATTTCAAGTACGTATGTGAGAATGCATAGCATCCTAAGAACACTGTCCAAATTCATTAAATCCTCATGTGGATATAAACCTTTTAAAATTGTCAAGTTAGCATAGAATCAACGTAGCACAGCTGCACTTCCTACATATCATCCAAAATTAGTGCCTTCTGGAAGTGGTCTTTAACAGCTAAGACACTATAACATACAACTGTTTTGAATTAGCGATCCTAACAAGCAGCTAGAGCTCCATTTAAGCTGATATTTTAGAAAGCAAAATATGATACTAAAATGCCCAATACCAGGACAATATCACACACCACTGGTTTGCTAAAACTACCTTTTACTTTTCCAATATGTTTCTGCAAAAACAGATGCAACTATTTGGGATTGGGGTTTTAAGTGAAGAATATGCTACAAGGAAATGAGAAGGTATGTCGATAGATGTTCTTAGCAAAGAGGCAATTGGCCTCAGCAGTCTATTAATTAAAAATGCTTTCCAGAATGAACAAACAAATCTGACTTTCTTGATGAGTTATTACTAGGTTCCTTTTAGCTCTTAAAACATTTTCTTTACTCTGTGTTTAATGACAAATGTGGGCCAATTGCTGTGAGTTAATTGAAAAGGATTGTTTTCTAGTTGCCAAGAAACAGTGCTTTCTTACATTATGCAGGCCATTATGTGCACAGATCAAGCTTCCTGATTTTTCTTTTAGGGTTTGAGAATATAGGCTGCTGTGATTTAGTTGTCCCTTGAGAAGAGGAGAGCAAATCAAGAAGGCTTTGGGGAGTGTTGTTCTATTTCAATTTACCAGGTAGGATTTGGATTTAAAAGTGCTACCTTCTTTCTCTGCTTAACTTTTCCTAAATCACTTAAATGCTTTTATCTTGAGTGAATGAGTAGATCTAAAATGATGATATTACTTGACATAGTTTCATGTAAGATCACGCCAAATTGATTTTTTTTTCCAGTTGAAGATGTGAGAAAAAAGAAAGAGGTAGAAATAATAACAGACATCTGTGAGACTGGCTCTCGAGCTTGTTCTTCATTTCAGAGTAGTAAATATATGTAAAATTTCAAATCTTGTTTGACTGGTTCCAATTACAAAATGGGCTTTATAGCTTAACTTCAAAAAGATTAGTTGATCTTGTATCTAAGTATAATTTGGTTACTTCTTTCTCTTAAAAAAAACACACCTATATATATTTTCAGCTTTTTTCCCCCTCTTTCGGTGACTTATTTTCTTGATGATTTTTCCGTAACAATGAAGGTAAAATCAGGGTCCTTGCACTTAATGGAGTATACTAAAAGGTATGATACAAACCAAAAAAGTCATTTGTCATCCTCAGGAAGAAAAACAGCATTTCCTTTTCTTTTCTCTGTCTTTTACTTTGGTTCATTTGCATCGAAAGAAAAACAGCATTTCTTGATTCAAAGTTAGTAGCTTCCAGGCTCACAAATGCAGTGCTCACTGTGTATAATGTGGGGCAAGGTTTGAAAAAGACTCTGTGAGTTAAATTTGTTGGGTCAAAGCATCATCCCAATCTTGAATTCATGCTTTCCTAGGTTTAGGTTGAACTCTGCAAGCTCACGTAAACTTAGCATCACAGAGTTTACGCTGATTGCACGTTGAAAACAGGTCTTGCCAACTTTGCAGATGATCCTAGTTGAATGCTGTTACTGATCCTTTATTTCAAAGATTTTACCTCATGTATTGCATACTTCTGGGTTTCTTTAGGAACATATTTCCTTTAAAAGGAAGATCATCAAAATGGATACAAGTCAGGTCAAATATCTGTTGTCTCACTAGGTAAGTTTCCCTTTGTGCAGGGTTTGAGGCCACCTAAGTATAAAAATGACCTGTGTAATGAGAACTCTAATGCTGGAAAGAAATGATTGCAGCATGCCTTTATCTGATAGTATGATTTGGATTTTCCACATGTGAACCAACACTTTGGTAAGGAAACTATTATGTGAAATAATGTCAATGAAGTGAGAGTTGAATATGAACATGCAATCCATTCGTTTATTTTTAACTCTTCAAACTGGAGTCTCCTTTCTTGAATTCCTATTCCTATTTATGTTTTAATTAAAGACTCACAGGATCATCAGCTGTCACAAATACATTACACTGCATTTTTAATTCATGTAATAGTAAAATTGAAGTAGCTCACTTAAATAAATTCATAGTTTATGGCTATGTATACTTGGTGTGACATTACCATTTTTAGTTTTTGTTGGGATTGTGCATTTCTTTCCAAGTAAGATGGAATTAAACAATTCTGTTGCAGTTTACATTCTTCTCTTCACTTTTTTTCCGGCCAATAAGGGCTCTTTGTCCTGAAAATGTACTCTTGATATTATTGGTACTATGGTGCTCAAAATATCTATGCTGGTAAAAATTTTTACTTAGTCTTCTTTTTTTTCTTTTTTTTTTTTTGCCAGTGCTAGAGCAAGGTGACATGTGATTGTGTGGGATGGGTGGAGTGGTGTGAACATCAGCCTGAGACAGTATTTGTAAGTAGATTTCTTCCCATAGCTAGCACACTGCTTCTTCTTTGCCGGTATAGCAGAGTGATTGTGACATTAATAAAATACCTACATAGGAAATAATTTGTAGTGCAACAAAAAATCTTGATTTCACCTCTGAGAATTTTTTGTTTAATAAATATTAACTGATATTGACTTGCTTCTCTGTGGATTAAAAATTTTGTAAAAAGAATAATGTCCATCTAGGTTGGGATGGAAATTAGGCTATTAAATTTTTGTTCATCCTTAAGGAGATACTGAATTGCATTCATTGGTATTTTGTAGAACATAGTGACCGATATCCCATAAAATCATAAGGGCATTTATTGCTTATTGAATCTAATGGCTTTAAAACTTTATTTTGAGGAGCCTTAGACATCCCCAAAAGCATTATAACAAATATGGATGTATAGAAGAGGGGGGAATGGTCAGCTCTTGGTGTAAAGCAAATAAGCCATATTTCAACAGCCCACGGTTTTTAAGTTTGTCTGCAAGAACACAGATAGCCTAAGAAGCGTTGTCAACTCATTCAGTTGTCATTTACTCATCAAATACACTGGATTCACTCTATAGCATTACTCTGATCAACCATTCAAGAAATCCAGTCATGTATGAGGTTAAGTTGACATATCTCATTTATTGTGAACTCAAGATGCTTTTTGATAACTAGTTATCAGGCACTTGGCATTTCTTTCATTGATCTAGAACTTAAAATTATTTCAGGGATCCTTACTAAGTAGTTTATAAATTTTTTAAAAAGTCAATCTTCTTTTTTTTTTTTTTTAGTAGATACAGGGTCTGGATATGTAGCCCAGGCTGGTCTTAAACACCTGGCCTCAAGCAGTTCTGCTTGGGTCTCCCAAAGTGTTTGCTTACAGGCATGAGCCACTATGCCCAGCCTATGGTACCTCTTTTGAACATCATTTCAAAGATTTCTGAAAACACTATTGTGCTTTTGATTGCTAATTTCCCTCATCATCTTTTGGGATGAAATTTTCCTAAGTTTAGAAATTCAGAATAATATATATCTTAATAAAGTGTTTTCTTATTATCTAGTTTCCTAAAATTGTTCTCTTTATAATATTAGATCATTCACCTACATGAAGTAGATATAGGCAAAGTATTCCAGCAATTTTAATTGTTCTATTTTTTATATAAACACAATTACTACCAACCTTCAATCTTGCTCTGATAACCATAGGGACATTCCTTTCCTTTTGCCTTAAAATTTTTGTTATACTGAATTTTAACCCTTTCCTCAACTGCTGTGGTGTTATTTTTGAACCACTCTCATATGTTCCTATTTCCATGTTTTCTGTAGACATTTCTAAAACCTGAGAGTGCTTGCTCTCTCTTTCTCTTCCCTTTGAGTAGTTCTCAGTTTGGCAATGTGTGAAGATGTTTTTTCTTTTGGTTGTCACAACAGAGGAGGCAGAGCACTCCTGGCATCTCATAGGTAGAGGCCAAGCAGGCTGAACATCCTACAGTGCATGGGACACTTTCCTACAACAAAGTAAAGTGTTCAATTTCAAATGTCAATAAGAAATATCTTATAGTGGCTAAACACATAATTATGGGTCAGAATTTTTGTTTTGAGAACATCTTGAAGTCCCATGTAACTTTATTCCTTTTATTCATAATATCGGCCTATAAGATCACACCTATTTGTTAATTGAACTTTCTGGAATCTGCTTATTCAAGATCTAGGAATCATGATCCGACTGGATTATCCAGTTTTCCCTTCCTTGATTATTACCAGTACTAAAATGACAATGGTCACATTATCTTTATGCTGTGCATATAACTAAATAGTGCTTTGTCTGAATGACTTGTGGATTATTTCCCTCATTGCTTCTAAAAGCAATGGATAAAGAAGGATTCATTAAAGCAAGACAATAATCATCTGTTGAATCATTGTGCGCCTGGATTTCCATGCCCAAATCATTTTTTAGTTGTCATTTACTCATTCTACAGATATTTCATTCTATAGCATAACCATTTGTTCATTCTACAGATATTTCATTCTATAGAATAATCATTTGCTCATTCTACAGATACGTAATTCTATAGAATAATCATTTGCTCATTCTACAGATATTTATTGAGCACATATAAAACGTTAGGATTACAGGTGTAAGACACCTTGACCAGCCTTGTTTACTTAATATATGCAGAAATGCATGCATCCTCCTGTTAAATGTTCTACTAATGCGTTAAAATATGAGGAAAAATTTGATGCTCTAAAATTTTCAGCTTGTAAAGCTATCATTTAAAATAATCATTTACTTACTGCAATTTTATTTACCAAAAGATGATTCCTTTTCTCTTCGAATTAGAAATAAATTGAATCTTGCTCACTAAGAGTTTATTGGCATACAAAATTCCAAAGAAACAATATAAATGACTATAGAAAATCTTTAAAATTTGTGTGAGTATATTTTTGGACTTTATTGAAAAAGAGGGACATTCAAATACTTTTCCTTATAATTTTCCAGTGATTTAATTTTATCTTAAAAGTCTTAGCAGTAACTGACAGATTACAATGAAATAACCTTTGTTATACAAGCAAAACAAAGAGGAGTTATTTGTTCTATCAAGTCCAGGCTTTGCCATTCATTAGCACTCCGAATGTGGGTAAGTTAGTCTTCATGATTCTAGATTTCTTCTACTGTGAACTGGGTAAAAATATTTATCTCACAGTGTCATTATGGAAACTAAATGCAACAATATAGTTTAGTGCTTGTCACAGAGAAATTATGCAATGACGTGAAGTTCCCCTTTCTTCATAACTTTAGGCCTAGGCTATCACAATTCATAGAAAGATTTTTAAAGGACCCTTAAAGATCATCCAGTGCACCACACGTGATGCTTGCATAATTTAATGTTCCCCTGATAAATGGCTTATACTTTATTAGCTTTAATAAAATAAAAGTGTTTACCCCCTAAGGAAACAGACATTTATAAATATTATGTTGAAACTTATGAAATTGCTACTTCTGTAAGCCACAACAGCCCAATATTGACCATATGAGTCAACCCAATAAATATAGCATAGCCAATCCTATTTCTGCAAATAATTCTCTATTATGATAGACTGACGTGCATTTATAAGGCTATAATGTAGATACAGTTCTATCAGCTGTAAAAACCTAAAAAGACATGACTAGGGAGAGACAGAATAGTCATTAAGGCTTAGAGCAGAGGTTAACAAACTGCAGTCTATGGGCCAAATCCAGTCCACTAACTGTTTTTATATAGCCTGTGAGGTAAGAATTGTTTTTACATTTTTAGACAGTTGAAAAAAAAAAGAAGGACAATACTTTGCAAAACATAGAAATTATATGAAATTTAAATTTCTGTGTCTATAAATGAAGCTTTATTGGAACAGAGCCATATGCCTGCATTTACATATGATCTAAGTCTGCTTTTGTGCTGCAGACACAGAGTTAAATAGTTAAGATGGAGACTTTATTGTTTATAAGCCTAAAATATTTACTACCTCACCCTTTACAGCAAAGGTTTCTTGACCCTGCCCTAAAGTCAGACTGCCTCTTTCAAATGCCAGTGCCAACACTTCTGGGCTGTGTTATTTAGTTAAATTACTTAACTTTTCTGGGCCTCAGTTACACATTTTAAGATGATCGTAACAATAGTTCCTACCTCAAGGATAATTGTAACTGCCTAGTATATCATAAGTACCCTTTAAATATTACTATAATTATTAATATTATTCTGGGGTACCACTGTAAATGATTTTTGAAAAGCCCTTAGACTGTAGTCCAGCTTCTGTAGTCCAACTGTCGTATCGCCATATTATGACATGAAGTCCAAACAACAGTCACCAACATTCTGTGAACTTTAATAGTAAAATGTAACCACTTGCTCACATAAATGATTTTAATATTTACATCTCATTCATACCAAATGGATCATTTCAAGTTAAAAATATTTAAGCTTCTAAATGTGCAATTGCTAAGCTGCAAAGTAGGGGCTGTTTTCTCCATGGGACAATGAACATCTGTTGAAACAATTTGTCCAACGGAGCATTTGCCTCTGCTGGCCTTTTCTTCTTTCTTTCTTTTCTTTCTTTTTTTTTTTTTTTCTGAAATGGAAAAAGGATCATTGTTTAACTTCAACTCTTCTAAACCAAGAAACAGTTTCTCTTGGGACTAGATGTTTCTAGGATTTGAAAAAGTAAAGAGACCTCAGCTTTTTATTTATTTTATCTTATTTTCCAGTAAGGGTAAGTGGAGTTTTACTTAGAATGCATATTCCTTTTTCCCTTTAATTTCAATATTGTTTGAAAGACCACAGGCCTTTCTAGATGATCTCTGCAGCACTTTCTAAATCTGAGAGTCAGGTTTTAAATTAGAAAGCCTTTTGAGAAATAGCTCAGATCTATTATTTTTTGTATGCAAAGTCAGAGAGGTTTGGAGGGAAGATGATCCAAAATCTTGAAAATAAAATAAAATCCTCCAAAGCTAACATCTAATAGCATCCCAGAGATAATGGATGGGTAAGTAGAACTGCTGATAAACTTCAAGTCCACTACTTATCAGTCAGGTTTCTTCTCCAGCTTTTCTATGTTGATTTCCCCAGGGAAAGTTGAAGAGAGGACACTTAAGGCATTCAGCTTTATAATGCATACTTAAGAAGTCAGTTGAATAATAACAACTAGAAGTCTTTGGGTAAGCCAGTTTGAATTAAAGATGCTTTTCCTTTTGTTTCCTTGCTTTAAAGCAGGGGTTCTTGGTCTTTGGAGGTTACAACAGCAGTGAGTCATATCCAAAATGAGGAAAGGAAAGTGTTATCAAATTTCATGTTGATCCATAAGAAGGAACATAAAGTGTTATTCACAGTGTTGGTAGGGGCCATAAAGGAGAGAGCCAGGAATTAAATATTTGAGCATTTAAAATTTCTATTTGCTATAAAAAAAAACTGATGAACTTTGTTATTTCCAAATAGAATAAATTTTATAATATATAAATTATTTCTGATTTTTAAATATTCTACCTAGTACTTTTTGCTGATAAAATTGTCAAGTATGTAAATCGAAAAATGTATAGCTACCAAGTCCAAAATATTTTGCCACTTGATTTGTATTTTGTTAGTCAATTAAAATCTTTAGCATTCTTTGTTACAGAAGCTTAAGATGCTTGCAGGGTGGAGGGAAATTTTCCTCTGAGTGAACTGTTAGAATCTTTTGGATGATAGTCAAACACTTCTGAATTTCCTTCACCATTTTTAGCTCCTTTTGGCATCACGTATTTCAAGCATGCCTCTGGAATGTCAAGAAGATGCCATTATTTTAAATGTTGTGTTTTAATATAATGTCAAGCTAAATTTGTTCCTAAAGAATTCAGAAATAAAGGTAGAGTACTTTTTTCCTATTTTTAGCAAAATGGAAAACTTCAAAGACCGAATGGAGCCTTTGATCAATCTCCTACCTGTAAAAGTAGATTAGAAAATAATTTTTATCCTCTGGCCACGGGCAATACAGATTTATGTGTGGTAGGAAAACGAACTGAGTCAAAGGGAAACTAGAAGCTACACCTTTCACTTAAATTATCAAATGGTCCAAATATATGGCTCAAAGTCAATCGAGTTGTTCTGTCCTGATATTGGTTTTGAGTGTTCTTCATTGAAATCTTTTAGAAGAATAAGTTTGGTAATACTTTGGCATAAACTTCCTATGGTTATTTCTGAAGTTAAATATACCTACAATCCAAAATTCTATCATTACTGGCTACTGTAATTCTCTTAGCCATACATGTGAAGTTTGTTGTGCTGACACCGGTAGGCACAGGGAAAGAAAGAGCCAGGAGGGACCTCATTAAATCATCTAGTTCATACCAAAATCATTCAAAACTGAGTCAAAGGTTTCCAAATAATTTGTTACAACTGCAATTGCAATATAACTAGGCCTGTAACAATAAAAAAGGCTTGCTTACCTTTCTGATCAAGAATCATTACAATATCAAACAAAAGATGAATTCTTTCCTAAGAAGCTTATGACTAATTCAGGTCTCTACAAGCACTCCAGAAACAAGATTCTTTTTTGGTTACCAAGATCATAATAAGTGTGATTTTGGCCCAAAGGCTTAAAAAGCAAAGCACATATGATGTGTCTCACTTGTTCTGTGGGCTATTTCTCTTTTCATTCCTGTGCTTTAGATTTTTTTCTACCTTTGTTATACTGAGAAACAACAAGTATTTTTAGCTGCCTTACCTGAATTAATCTCTTGTAGGGCTGACATATTTGAACTAGCAACAACAAGTATTTAACAGAGAAAACTCTCCCTGCTCTTAATTTCCAGCTCCTATCCCACTATATTTAACTTTGTGACTTTGTGGAAGTCATTTAAATTCTCTGGATCTCAGTTTCTCATTCTGTATAAAGTAAGAGAATGAATCTAGATGACTAAAAGAATCTCTTTTAGCTCTCACAGACTATACTCCAGTCTAACATAAAGCTAAATTGAAACAATTCTGTGACCTTTATCAGGAAGAAAGGACAGTGGGAGGGAGACATGTTAGGAATTTTCTCTCATTTCTCCCACTCACACAACTGCTGCTGCAAAGGGCTCAAGTTGGCGACCCCAAATTTTATTAGTTATGTTAATTATTTGCATAGTTTCATGCAAAATTTATATATTTGAAGCTGAAGGGGAGAGAGATTCTAAGCTGTAATCTTTAATTTTTAAAAAAAATTTTTGACGAATTTTAAGGCTTGAAACTCCAAAAAAGTTCAAAATACTCACATTCTAATAATAAAATATTCCTAAAGATGTACTTTTAATGAGTTTATTCCATGCACAGAAACAAATAGTTTTTTTCTCCTAGAGTCTGACTCCTTATTGTAGCTTTGAGTGGGGAGAGAGAAGGAGAAAGTTTTATTCATGAATTTCCTATTGTTCCTTTTGAAATTTTCTCAAATGACAGATACATCCAGAGAGAACCATGGCTATAAGAAAACTGCTGGAGAGATCTGATAATTGTAAAATAAGCAATTTCAGTCAGACAGTGTAATTAACAGACTGGGTATAGGAAAAGGAGCTAGTTATGTTTCATTTCCTGAATTTTTATGTCTAAAAACAGAAATGTTTTGTCCACTTCCCATTTTGTAAAGCTATTGCAAAAATTTCCTGCCATCACAATGTTAGAGATAGTGCATTTTATTGAAAAGTTGTATGTGAAAAGCCTACTAAATTTATGCCAATGTGTCACTGTAGACATGGTTTATCATAAATAATCAAGTAGTATATCTTGTTTTTTTGTTCTTAGAGACAGGATCTTAGATGTTGCCATGTTGCCCAGGGTGGTCTCAAACTAGAAGCATATCTTTTCTATTAGATGATGTATGAACCAGTCTTAGTGACAAGTTAAATAATCTTTCAAAGACAAAAAAAATTTTTCATTTTAACTACCACCTGCTTAGAATGTCAGGCTGGTAAAGGTACTTTAGTGACACTATTGAGTATTGTTTCTCATTGCAAGTAATTGTACATGCCAGATAGTAGATGTAAGAAGAGTCAGTGACCAATTACGATGCTCAAATTTGTATTTTCCTGTCACAACTAAAAAAAGGAAATGAATTTAATTTTAAAATTTCCACAGAATCTATAAAACCTAATTTATGTAAAGTTAAAAATAGATCCATATTATGAAATCAAAATAATGTAAATAGTTGTATTCATTTTAATGGAAGAATATACAAATCCAGAGGAGACTCTGAACCAAGCACCTACAGCTCTTTCACTTTAAAAACCCTGCATTTTCCAGTTTATTTTCAAGGTTGATTCTATTAGATCTTATTTGAAAATCAAAAGTAGCCTACAGATTTAATTGATCTCAACAGGGGGAGAAAATGATCTAATTTTTCATTAGAGTTCCTGTGGTAACCACAGAGAGAGCCAATAACTTGGTAAATACATTTATGTCTCTATGGGCCTGTGAAAATCAGAATGAAGAACATGATTGTATAAAGGATTAACCCATAAGGATAATTTCCAAGTACATTATTTATTTTCTAAACTGCCCTGCTTCAAGGAAGCCTCATTAGAGAATAATTTGAACAATAAGCAAACAAGCTTTAAAAGATTAGATAAAACATTTTAATATATTTTTCTGAAACAATCTATTTCACAGGCTCAGTACGCATTCCAGGTAGAAAGACACTAGCTTTATACTGAATTTAGGCTTTTTCATGAAATCAGAAGTCTTAATTAAGAAAATTCTACCTAATGCTGAAGCACTAAGAAGAGATTCATAAGATTAACAATTTTCCAATATTATCTCTACTCCAGACAATATTACTTTGTTGTGTTCCAACACTCAGCTCTTCTATCATTTAACTGGTACATTTCATACATGATACAGATCATAACTCTTTTAATACTCTGAATCATTAGATATTTGTCCCAGATAATCGACATTTAGAAATAGAGGAGTACTTTCATTTTTACACAGAAATGAAGAATACAGAAATTTAGAAGTTAGAATTCTTAAGAAAGATAATTGAAAAGATTCTGTTAGATGTTTATCCATGTATTGGCTGTCTTGGTGGCTCTAATCGTCCAGCTTGCTCAGAGTTTTATAGCCCTATAATAGTAGAATAAAAAGGACCCCACTTTTGCCCCTACCCTGGGTCTCATGAATAGTGTGAAACACATCATTTTCTTGTTTCCCCTGCTGCCATCCTCACCCCCCATTTCACTTCTTATTGCTATCCCCTTCTATCCATTCTGCATGGACCCAGATGTGAAACATATGGGTTTTCACTTATTTCCATAAAACACATTCACAGCTGGCAGTTGGGTTGAAGACTTGTTGTGTGTCTTGGAATACAAGGGTATTATATTCATAGCACAGCACTGCCCATAGCATTAACCTAAGTATCAAACATCCCTGTTTCTTCAGCGGAACTGGCCACCAGCCAGTCCATTTTCTCAGGACCTGGCTCTGGATGTCTTGCTGGGGCCATCTTCCTCACCTTCTATCATCTCCCACTGCTTTCCCTAGTCTTGGAACACTTGACCCATTGATCTCTAGCTGAAGCAAAACATTCTTATTTTATTATGCAAGCAATATAATGTTATTTATCAAATTACTAGCTCATCTTACACAACTTCCAAACGTAGAACCAAAGATGGCTCACCAAGTTGTTTTTGCTAAACCAGAAGGTTTTTCCATGAGAAATTCTTTCACCTGCTTTTAATCTGTTTGCCACCTCCTGTCTATCACCAGACCCACACAGATCCCAACACAAGGTTTTATAGCACATTCTACCTGTTGAAGGCCATTCAGCCAGCAAAAATTTAGACTTTGAAGGACACTTGGAAGAGACCTGGGATTCATTCCCATTACTTTCTGACCATAGCCAACCCCAAGCCCTGTTGATTCTACAGTACTTGAAATACTTCGCTGTCCTTTGCTGCTACCCTAGTTTAAGCCAGTATTATCTCTTCACCAGGATTAGTGCAACAGCCTCCCAACCTATTTTTGGGAGAAAAAAAAAAAAAAAAAACTTTTCCTCTACCAATTTTGTTGGTTGGTAGTGGTTGGGAGGTGTGGGAGAAGCTGAAAATTAATTGACAATGACAGATTAAATGGAGAAAAGTTTATTTTCCCATGCATGAGGGAGCACCCCATAAGAAGTGACTCTGTAAACAGCTAGGGGTAGGGGTTTATACACTAACTTAATAAAGGGAGAGTTTAGAGTTTCAAATAACAGGGGTTTTAATTAGGATTTTTTAAACTTTGTTTTTTGGAATGTCCCAGTGCTGAAGGCTCAAGTGCTTCTCTTACTAGATACCACCCAGGAAGGGTGATTTGTGCCAGCTGACTCTACTTTTGTCAGATAAGGGAAGTTTACATAAGATTTTTTTTCTGTATTTGTTATAGCTCAGGCATTTTCACTTTGAAGAAATCTTCATATTATTTTGGTGGGTTGCTGGTCCCTGCACCATCTCCCTACTTCCAGTCTTATTCCCCACAAATCCGTTCTCCACATTGCAGCCAGAATGACATTTCTGAAACACCTGATCATGGCACTCTCCTTCTTAAAAACACTTCAATGGCTTTTCACTGCCAAGGATTATGATTTATAATCCTAGATTTACCAACTTGCCTAATAAAGCTTAAAGAACAAAAGGCTAAAATTGTATAAATCTAGCCTAGTTGGCTAAAGTTGATTTATGTGGCAGGAGAGGTAAGACAAGGTGGATAAATTATGATATACAAAACGTTAGTCTTTAGTGCCATCCCACATTTGTATTATTCCGATTTTATTTCTGAAAATCACTGCTTTGGGCTATCTGCCAGGTATTATTTTTTTCTCTTTCCTTAAATTTTAATTAGCACTTCATTCCTTCAGGGCCTTATCAAAATGCCTGGCTAAGTTCATAAGCTTATTCTTATGAGTGTTAATAAGTTAATGTACTATGAATTTCCACATGCAGTGTTTCTATTTCACCAAGGCCCTTTATGACTTACTCCACAGGGTGACTGTAAAAGGCATTTCAGCCCCTGCAGCAAAATAGTGAGAAGAAAATTTGGGCAATAGGAGAAAAATGTGAGCACCTTTTAAATTAGAGGCTTTCTGCACTGCCTATGAATATAACTGGTCCTGGAGGGAAGAATTCTATTGCCTTAGTATAATCTGAGCCCCTCTAGGAGAACAGCTCATGCTCTTCTATGTAGGACAACTTCAGTGACTATAGTGATATTTTGCTAAGCATCTTTGATTTCTGCTTGAATTGACCATATATTTTTTAATAGCTTTATTTAGATACAATTTACATGCCCTAAAATTTGCACATTTAAAATGTACATTTCAATATTTTTTTGTATATTGACAGAGTTGTGCAGCCATCATGACTATCTAATTTTCAAATATTCTCATCATCCCAAAAAGAAGCCCTATACTCATTAGCAGTCATCCTCTATTTCTGCTTCCATTACCCCAGCCCAGCACTGGGCAACAACTAGTCTATTTTCTGGCTCTATAGATTTCCCCACTCTGAATTCTTCATATAAATAGGCTAATATAATATGTAATATTTCTTTTGTGACTAGCTTCTTTCATCTAGCATAGTTTTTCAAGGTTCATCCATGTTGAGCATGTATTAACATTTCATTCCTTTTTATTGCCAAATAATATTTTATCATAAGAATATACCACTATTGTTTATTCATTATCAGTTACTGGACATTTGGTTGTTTCCACTTTTTGGCTATTATGAGTAATGCTGCTATGAATATTTATATACAAGCTTTTTACAAACATGTGGACATGATTTCAGTTCTCTCGTGTATATACCTAGTTGTGGAATTGCTAAGTCATATGGTAATTCTATGTTTAACATTTTGAGGAACTGCCAAATTGTTTTCAAACCCTTATACATTGCTGATGGGTATGAACTGGTGTTCACATACCCATCAGCAATGTATAAGGGTTCCAATTTCTCTGCATCCTCACCAATGCTTATTATTGCTATCCTAGTGGGTATAAAGTGGTATCTCATTATAGTTTTGATTTGCATGTCCCTAATAACTAATAAGATTGATCATATTTTCATGTGCTTTTGGCCATTTGTATATCTTCTTCAGAGAAATGCCTATTAAAATCCTTTCCCAGTTTTTATTTTCTACAAAATTATATAGTTACAAGTTCTTTATATATTCTAAATACAAGTCCCTTGTCAAACACATGACTTGCAAATATTGTTTCCTATTCTGTGAGCTGTCTTCCTTTCTTGTTGTTGTTTTTTGGAACATAAAACTTTCTAATATTGAAGAAGTCCAATTTATCTATTTTTTTGTTGCTTTTTAATTTGGAGTCAGATCTAAGAAACCATTGCCTAACCCAATGTCATATTTACTCATGCTTTCTTCTATGAGTTTTATAATTTTAACTTTTACTTTACTTCTATGATCCATTTTGAATCCATGTTTGTATAGAGTGTGAGGTAGGGGTCTACCTTAATTCTTTTGTATGTAGATATTCAGTTGTCCTAGTACTATATTTTGAAATTAACTGTGGTTTTAAACCACTAGCAAGGAAGCTATAACTTTACTAATTATGTTAGTTATCTGTCTGAGTATCCTAGCAAGCAAATTCAATTCTGAGGGCTTTATGTTTCAAATTTGTTTTGTATATTTGTACACATTGTATACTGTTCTTGCTTTTGAATATTGTGTGGGTATTGTTCTTTTAAATATCCCAGATGTTTGGACGCATTTCTTACCTCCAAATATTTTTTACTATATTTAAGGTGAAAATGGGTGAGAATTTTCAAAAGGAATTTAATCTTGACCTACACAGAACTTGGCAATTCATCCATTTATTCCCTTCACACTTACTGAGGAACCACTATGTGCTAGGTATAGAATACTGAGGATATAGTAATCAACAAAACATAGTCCCTGTCCTCACAGTACAGTTTGTAAAGAGAAGGGGTAAAAAATTTATGAAAATAGGTATATAATCAGTCAGATATTAATATGTGCTATAAAGAAAATAAAAGAGTAAGAGGATAGAAAGTGATACAGAAAGGGGTTACTAGTTTATGTAGAGTGGTCAGAGAGGATCTCTTTGGTGAAGGTAACAAGTTCCTGAAGACTTCAGGAACTAGTTATAGTATAGCAGATTTGTTTTTATTTATTTATGATAAATAAATCTTTATGTTATCTATAAATAGCATAGAATTTATATAAATCTTAAATATAAATTTATATAAATAGATGTATATAAAAAGTTACCTTTCTTTAGGTAAATAGATAACTATTTAGACTATAACTATTAATATAGCAGATATACTAAAAAAAAGTATATCATACAATGGGAACAGCAAGTGCTGAGATCTGAGATTGAGAGTGCTTGGTTCAGCTCAATTTTTTCCCCTATTTCTAACACAAATGGTATAATTTCCATACTAACTCCATTTACTACAGTTTCTTTTCAAAAAGATTTTGCCATAATAGATTATAAATTGTATCATACCTAAGATTTATTTAATGTTTCAAAATTCAATACATTTACAAACTAAAACAACTAACAAAACAAAATATTTTACTATGATACATTTTGCATCCTTGCAGAAGCACTATTTATGATGTAACTTCAATCCAATTCAACAAACTTTATTGAGTGCCTATGGTGATATTTCCCAAGTCATAATCTGTGGATCATATTGTGGTTTATAACTTCCACTAGAGACTTAACAATGGTTTAGGTAATTAGGGATAGTCAGGACCTAGTAATTTATAATAGCTAGATTTATATTTTAACAATGCAGAATGTAGTCAACATTGTCACTGGAATGACTTAATTCCAAGGAGCTATATGTTGAGGAATCTGTATGATTTATAAAATCTACCTTGAGCATCATCAGTTATCACACACTGGGTGTGTACAGTGGGATCGGTTCATCACTTATGCCATATATGGCTCTGGTGATTCAATGACACACTGAAGTACATGTTGGAAATCAGTTGTTGTTGCCTATGTACTATATTCCCACTAAATATTAATATCCAAAGAAAAAATCTACTTGCTACAAAAAAGTTCAGTGCATTTTACAGCCATTACTGTCTTCATTAGTCATTACTTTTCAGGAACAATACCCTGAAAATCCATGTCCCACTTTTCTCTGTTCATCCTTGCCCATTTGTGATCTCTATTTTAGATTACTTTGGGCAGCTGGCTAATCTTCTGTGGCCTAGATATGTCAAAGCAAGATGATATAATACCGTCCACATGTAGACTCAAATATTCCAAGGTTTCCCCAAATCTTCACATTTACTACATGATCCTAGGTGCACTCAGACTTGCTCTATTTTGGCAGCTAAAGCAAACATCCCTTAGTTTCAATGTTTCCAAGCAGTAGTTGGTCTATGATTGAGGCATATACACAGTAAAAAAAAGTTAAATTAAAAAATCAAAATGCAATTATGGAATGCCCTCTTGCCTTTACACCAAATATATTCAATTCTTATCTACTGCTGATGGTAAAATAATCCTTCCTGACCCTGTTTTCACATTAAGACTCTTTTATCAACTAGCATTTGTTATGTTCTATTTTCCACATTAAGTTGTGTATGTGTCCTTTGACTGCCATGATCTAGAAGCATATTTGTATTCTGCCTGTAAAGGGTTCTCAAAAAGTATTTACTAATTTATTATTACTATGCTTAGAAGTATTAGGGAGATAAATAGTACAATGATCCCATTGGTTTCAACTTTGTTTCTGTTTTGGGTTTTGGTTTTGGTTGTTTAATTGGTAAGATTTGGGTTTTGTTTCTTTTTTTTTTTTTTTTTTTTTTTTTTTTTTTTCTTGTTTTATCCACCTTCTAATCAGAAATAGAACTCAACTTAAAAAAAGATTGTCTTGAGTCCTAATTGCTGTTTTCTTTAAATGTGGCTGAAGTGACAGTCTTTAAAGGGTGTTCCAGATTTAAGCTTTGCCAAGTAAGGAAGGTGGAGCTGGTGTGGGAATGAGGCTTTGTTTAATCAGATTGTATAATATTTTGCTGAGACATGTTGGGGAAAGCAAACCAATGTGATGTGGACTTAGTATGAAATCACAGTCTGAAACTCACCTTATAAAATATAGAGAACTTTTGCCATTCTCTTATGAAATTATACAGCAGTAATGCTAGGAAAATGAACTGTTGATTTAATATATACATACAAGCCTCTCCCTAACATTTGTGGGACTAGAAAAAAGAGTACAAATAGAGGCCCACATACAATATGCTGAGTTATAAATCCTACTAAATATCTTTAATAAAGTGTGTTCTATCCTCCTACCTTAGAAAATATACCTAAAGGCAAGGTTCAAATTTAAAATTCTTTGATTCCTTATAGCTTTATGTTGAAGAAGTAGAGATGCCGGATGATCCTGCTCTACAGCACATAGCCCAAGCCCCTCCTTGCACCTGTTCCCACCACCATCTCCCACAACCAGTTCCTCCTTGCTAGATGAGAAGTCTTAAGAGTATGCATGAAGCCACTTCTGCCGACATATCCAAGCTCCATCCCGACTCCCTAAAAACAGCTGCCACTTGGGCATTCCTCAGGCCTAGAAGTGTTTCATACCCATGGGACAATCCATTCCAGGAACAGACCTGTGGAAGAAGCTGAAGCAGATGCATGGCCATATGTGGGTGGGGAATAAAATTCAGGGATTTCAAGTAACTACAGAAAGCAAAGCAGAGGTTATGGCTCAAGCTATGGGTGGGTACGATCCTTTGATTCCAAGATTCTTTGTCCTGGTCTAGGAACTGTAGCCAGAGGAAGGACAAAGAGATTCTCTGAAGCATGAGGCCCACAACAAAGACCCTCTTGCCTTGGATAAAGAGTCACACTCTGTAGTGTGTGTGTGTGTGTGTGTGTGTGTGTGTGTAAACTCACATATGTATATCAACGATGACAAGCCCTGTATAATCATGTATTGATTATCTTATCTAAGGGAGAGCTATAATGTTATAAATGATCCAAAAGAGTAATACAACACATTTGTAATTGGGTATACTACAATGATTAGTTGATAGTAGATGTAGAAATACTTCCTTTTACTTTTCAAAAAAGACTGAAACCCCTGCTCAGAAAAGTTTGGAAAGCTACAAAGTTTCCCTAATTTATACACTGAAGTATCAACTTCATCTTGTGCTATCCCTTGATGCACTGCACTGCCCTACCTGAATAAGGCACATTTCTGCTGAGCAGTATAGCAAAAAGCTGACTTGGGGATGACCACTTCAGCTAGGTTTCTCCTCTCTCACTGGTGGCTTCACATTCTCTTCGAGTGTCCTTGCTCTTCTTGTATGCATGCTGGAGGGGGTTCTCTTAAAAGTTCATAACACTTTAATCCCCTAAGCCGCCAACTACCTTTGGCAAAGGAGAGAATTGAAGCTCAATCTTCAGTCTTTTGAATAAAAAATATTGAAGGCTTAACTATATTTACTTTTGAGATGGGTTGATATAGAGAGAAGATAATTAGAAAAATGGAGCATATGAATATGAAACAATTACTTTATTATGTGTGAATGTGAAGTGTTTTTTTAATTTGTACTTTAGGTTCTGGGGTACATGTGCAGATCATGCAGGATTGTTGCATAAGTACATACATGGCAATGTGGTTTGCTGCTTCCATCTCCCCTCACCTATATCTCATATTTCTCCCTATGTTATCCCTCCTCAACCTCCCCACCCGCTGCTGTCCCTCCCCTAGCCCTCCCCAACAGACCCCAGTGTGTGATGCTCCCCTCCCTGCATCCATGTGTTCTTATTGTTCAACACCCGCCTATGAGTGAGAACATGCAGTGCTGATTTTCTGTTCTTGTGTCAGTTTGCTGAGAATGATGGTTTCCAGATTCATCCATGTCTCTACAAAGGACATGAACTCATGGTTTTTTATGGCTGCATAGTATTCCATGGTGTATATGTGTCACATTTTCCTTGTCCAGTCTATCATCAATGAGCATTTGGATTGGTTCCAGGTCTTTGCAATTGTAAACAGTGCCACAATGAACATACATGTGCATGTGCCTTTATAATAGAACAATTTATAATCCTTTGGGTATATACCCAGTAATGGGATTGCTGGGTCAAATGAAATTTCTATTTCTAGGTCCTTGAGGAATCACCACACTGTTTTCCACAATGGTTGAAATAATTTACACTGCCACCAACAGTGTAAAAGTGTTCCTTTTTCTCCATATCCTCTCCAGCATCTGTTGTCTCCTGATTTTTTAATGATCACCATTCTAACTGGCATGAGATGGTATCTCAATGTGGTTTTGATTTGCATTTCTCTAATGGTCAGTGATGATGAGTATTTTTTCATGTTTCTTGGCCTCATATATGTCTTCTTTTGAAACGTGTCTGTTCATATCCTTTGCACACTTTTGAATGGGGTTTTTTTTTCTTGTATAGCTTAGTTCTTTGTAGATTCTGGATATTAGCCCTTTGTCAGATGGGTATATTGCAAAAACTTTTTACCATTCTGTTGGTTGCCAGTTCACTCTAATGGTTGTTTTTTGGGCTGTACAGAAGCTCTGGATTTAATTAGATCCTATTTGTCTATTTTGGCTTTTGTTGCCAATGCTTTTGGTGTTTTAGTCATGAAGTCCTTGCCTATGCCTATGTCCTGAATGGTTTTGCCTAGGTTTTCTTCTAGGGTTTTTACGGTGTTAGGTCTTATGTTTAAATCTTTAATCCATCTGGAGTTAATTTTAGTGTAAGGTGTTAGGAAGGGTTCTAGTTTCTGCTTTCTGCATATGGCTAGCCAGTTTTCCCAACACCATTTATTAAACAGGAAATCCTTTCCCCATTGCTTCTTTTTGTCAGGTTTGTCAAAGATCAGATGGTTGTAGATGTGTGGTGTTGCCTCCGAGGCCTCTGTTCTGTTCCGTTAGTCTATATCTCTGTTTTGGTACCAACACCATGCTATTTTGATTACTGTAGCCTTGTAGTATAGTTTGAAGTCAGGTAGTGTGATGCCTCCAGCTTTGTTCTTTTTGCTTAGGATTGTCTTGGCTATGCTGGCTCTCTTTTGGTTCCATATGAAGTTTAAGGTGGTTTTTTTCCAGTTCTGTGAAGAGGGTCGTTGGTAGCTTGATGGGGACAGCATTGAATCTATAAATTACTTTGGGCAGTATGGCCATTTTCACAATATTAATTCTTCCTAACCATGAGCATGGAATGTTTTTCCATCTGTTTGTGTCCTCTAATTCTTTGAACAGTGGTTTGTAGTTCTCCTTGAAGAGGCCCTTTACATCCTTTGTTAGTTGTGTTAGTTGTATTCCTAGGTACTTTATTTTCTTTGTATCAATTGTGACTGGGAGTTCACTCTTGATTTGGCTCTCTGTTAGTCTGTTATTGGTGTATAACTGACTAATGGTGTAAGCACTGGTGTAATGCTTGTGATTTCTGCACATTGATTTTGTATCCTGAGACTTTGCTGAAGTTGCTTATCAGTTTCAGGGGATTTTGGGCTGAGACAATGGGGTCTTCTAAATATACAATCATGTCGTCTGCAAATAGAGACAATTTGACTTCCTCCTTTCCTAATTGAATACCCTTTATTTATTTTTCTTGCCTGATTGCTCTGGCTAGAACTTCCAATACTATATTGAATAGGAGTGGTGAGAGAGGACATCTTTGTCTAGTGCCAGATTTCAAAGGGAATGCTTCCAGTTTTTTCTCATTCAGTATGATATTGGCTGTGGGTTTGTCATAAATAGCTTTTATTGTTTTGAGATACGTTCCATCGATACCTACTTTATTGAGAGTTTTTAGCATAAAGGGCTGTTGAATTTTGTTGAAGGCCTTCTCTGCATCTATTGAGATAATCATGTGGTTTTTGACTTTGGTTCTGTTTATGTGGTGGATTATGTTTATAGACTTGCATATGTTGAACCAGGCTTGCATCCCCGGGATGAAGCCTACTTGATCGTGATGGATAAGCTTTTTGATGAGCTTTTGCAATCAGTTTGCTAGTATTTTATTGAAGATTTTTGCATCTATGTTCATCATGAATATTGGCCTGAAAAGAATATTGGTTCTTTTTTGTTGCATCTTTGCCAGATTTTGGTATCAGGATGATGCTGGTCTCATAAAATGATCTGGGAAGGAATTCCTCTTTTTGTATTGTTTGGAATAGTTTTGGAAGGAGTGGTACCAGTTCCTCTTTAAATGTGAAGTTTTTAAAGAGATAATGTTTTAGCTATAAATACAGACATATTTCAGGAGCAGAGAAGTCAAAGACGAGTGTGGGGCATAGGAGAAGCTATCAAGGTACATCAAATGCAGTAAAGTAATTCTTAATAAAATGGTAGCAGATATCTAAGCAAATATTACAAATACATGTATGTGAACTATTCTGCTATAATGCTATATTTAAAAGTCAGATAACTTGAAATGGTGAATTTAATATGTCGTGATCTGATTTGCCAGAATTTGCAATGAGACAAGGTATTTTACTAATATTTTAAGTGATCCACATCCTGGATTATGATGGTTACATTTTTGGGTTTCCTTATTGCCTAATCATGTTCTCAAATATTTTATTACTCTGTGAAGAAGAAAGTGGTTAATATAAATAAACAGAGCAAGTAAGCAAGATTGCAAGCTCCCTGAGGACAAAGATGTACTATTTGCTTACCACCCTATTTCCAGTAACCTAGAACAGCTTATATGTAGTAGGGTTCTCAGTAAGTATTTGTTGGTTAACAAAAGAATAATATAAATAATAAGAGAATAATATAACTAATGGAAATAATTTATATCAAGTGCCCACTCTGGCCTGAGAAATAGTATTTTAGTTGGATAGTGGTAGGTTGATTAGTGTTTTCTGTACTGTATGGCATTGAATCTTCTGGCACAGATGAAGAAAATGAGGTTCAATGAGGTTGTATATCTTTCCCAAGATAACACAGCTTGTGAAATGATGGACTCACCTATAAATATCATAAGTGATCAAATATTAATCTTGATATAATTGATTAATATAATCATCAAATATGTGAATGGAAATAAATAAGAGCAGTTTATAATAATTAAACAGCAGTTATAATATATATATATAAAACAGTTATAATATTTAGTCTTACAAATTTAAATCTTGTTAGTTATAACTGTCACATCAAGAGCATAACAGGTATATATAGCCAGTCACTTCTTTCAAAGCTGGAAGCTTGGAAATAGGGACTATTAAAATAGGGAAGTCAGCAATATGGGATCTAAAATCACAAAACTCTGTGCTCTAGGTTGTCCTTGTTCCTCTGACTCAGTGAGAGCAGAATTCCCTTTTCTAGTAGTAGTTAGTGGTCAAGGGCCTATCATGACCATGCATGGTGGGAAGAACGAAGTAGGGTAGAAACCAAATGGCTTCTGCCCTTTGCTGTCACTTGTTCTCCTGAACCTTTCTTTCCAACTCACTGCCTTCCTGGACTCTGGGCTTTGGTTACTCAGAACAATGGTGCTTGCCAGCTTGCAGTTGGCCTTACCTGACTTTCCTGGACTCCAGCCTGAAGTATAACAACTTCTTGCCCCTCCCAGCCTTGTCTCTGCCTCCCATAGCCTTCCCGAGTCTCAGTCAGTAACTGCCAGAACCTACCTGGCTAGTTAGACTTGTATGCATTTTGTCTTATTCTGGGTAACCTCATAACCACCTAAGAAGTGAATTGCATAAAACCATAGCAATTCTTAATGGAAAATAAATTAGCTCTTATTCTAAACTATATTCTCTGTTACTATAATATAGTACTTATATGGTCTTTTCTCTATTCATAAAGGCCTGAAAGATAAATCTTTAAGGATATAATGAGTTTCTAGTGACCATTTTTGTTCATCTGCAGGTATCTGGCAGTTGCAAAAAGGCTGGAGTGTGTTTTTGTATGTGTGATTTGGGTTACTTCGAGTTGTTTTGCTAAGGTGTTGTTAATGTTAGTTAGAGCTGAAATAAAATTGTCTTGCAAAAAACAAAATGATGCCTTAACTGTAAATACTGATCAAACCAAATAAATTCACATCATATGCTGTTCCTACCATAAGCAACAAGTACTTTACATGGGATTACATAGTGACTACTAGGGTTGAAAATGCTTAATAATATCACATATTTTTAATATCTTTAGGAGATTGTTTTATTCACCAAGGGCAGAGACAGAGTTCAAGAAGAGGGAAAGAGAAAGAGAGAAAATGTTAACTGACCTTATCTAAAAAGAACTGAGCTAGTGTTATCTATACTGTTTCACTATAAAATGATGTGTCTTCAAAAAAAGTCTGTTCTTCAATGTGAATTGTATTATCATAAAAACCTTTTCAAAGTCCTAATGGGAAAGGTTATCATAGTGTGTTCTCATTTCTAACCTGAGAAACTAAAGAATAGCTAGATAAAATCTGGGAAGTTCTTCAACTGAACTAATTTGCTTAACATCTGATATTAAATATTTGATTAAAATTTTGCTTCCCAAAACTCAGTTTGGAATTGTAGATAATGTTAATTTCAGAATGTCTCAGAGTAAAGGTATTTTTATGTTGTCACTAGATTGGCCTGTATAGAAAAAAAATATATATGTATATGTAAATTTTACATATAATATATATATAATTTATAGTTATATATTATATATAAATATGTAAAGATATATAAAATAAATATATATACATTAGAGTATGTCTGATGTCTGAGCTAAAACTGTTGCATCTGTAAGTTTTGTGAATTCATTTGAAGATGCAATGACATATAAAATGAGCAATGGAATGGGAATAAGAATTCCACTGGCTTCTGGTTCTATTAGATTTGTCAATAACTAGTTTGGTGAGCTTGAACACGTCATTTAATCTCTACTGGCCTTAAAATTTTTCTTTGTAAATGAGGGACCGAGCTTTGATCTCTAACGTCAGTTAAAGCTATGGAATCATGTGACTTTTCCAGAAGTTTCTTTCAAAATACACATTGCTTATTCATTTATATCTGAGCCTATCTTAAAGGTTTTATTGGACTTTATCCAATCATAGCTTCAGCAAACAATACTGCCACAGAAGGGCTACTTGCGTCACTTGGTTTTATTTTTTCACACTCAAACAATACCTGGCAAACAAAAAAAGGTTTCTGAATTGTGATTGGCACAATGATACATGGTCAGCTGCACTGAGAATTTAGGCAAACTATATACATACAGTACAGAAATGAAGGTGAGGGCTGATGTGCAGTTACTTGCATTTGTGAACCAAACAAATGTTGTAAATTGTGAGGGTGAGATGAATGCCAAAACCCAGCAATTTCACTCCTCTCCTGCTCATTTGGCTTTTCCACTAGAATGCACACATATGCAGCAACTTGTTCTGGCTGTCTCTCCTAGATCTTCCAATGAATGTATCATCATAGTCCAGACTTATTGTTTGCACTCCCTTATTTCTGTGACATTCTACAACCTTCTGCCCCTGCTCTCCTTTTCATATCTTACATTTAGTTATACTACAAACATATTCCTAAATCTTTTGGTCTTCTGTATTGGATCTCACTTCCTTTGCATTTTCTCAACTTCAGTTGTCCCTAATATGTGCATAGCTCCGTAATAGACTTTATCTTTGATCACTCTTTTTCTTTTTTTTTTTTTATTATTTGATCACTCTTATATAGTTTAAAACTAACTGTTCACTGGCTAAATTCTTATTAATTTATTTATTCAATAGACAAGAGTTATACTATGAAAGGATTATTTTAGGTAAAATAAGGTGCTTGAGGGACTGCTTTTTCAATGTCACCTTTCAAGAAACAAGTGGTATATGATGTATGCGAATTCTTGCTGGATGTTTAGAAGGCATTCACAATTTTGCATAGAACTAAATTAGATATCCTATTTTTATTTTTTGAAACAGGGCCTCACTCTGCCACCCAGGCTGGAGTGTTGTGGCATGATCATGGCTCTGTGCAGCCTCAGCCTCCCAGGCTCAAGCGATCCTCCCACCTCAGCCTCCCAAGTAGCTGTGAATACAGGCATGTGCCACCACACCTGACTAATTTTAAATTTTTTTGTGGAGATATGGCCCCACTATGTTGTCCAGGCTAGTCTCTTCAAACTCCTGTGCTCAAGCAATCCTCCCATCTCAGCCTCCCAAAATACTGGGATTACAAGTATGAGCCACTGTGCCTGGCCCCCAGTATTTTTAGAAAGTCAGTAACTCATGGTCTTTAATGATTTAGAAGTTATTTAGAAGAAAGAGAATTCAAGAATAAGACTTTTGGGGCTTTAGAATGTATTAATTTCTATTTCAAAGAAATCTTGCTATTGTTTATAAAATATAAGATGCTGAGGTACTGCCATTACATGAAACATGACTATAGTCAAATTATTATTCCTCTTATTTTCCAGCACCCTAAACTCCTTTCCACACCTGTGGTCCAAATCAGGATTCCTCATCTCTGTTCATGATAATCATCATTACTGGGGTCACCCAGCCTTAAAATATTAATGAAGCCCATGGGTCTTCCCTTTCCTTCTTCCCCATACTCCGGTATCTTGTCAGACATCAAATTCTATACATTCTTGCTTCATATTATCTTTCAAAAGCACCCTTTGTATTCCCTTCTGCCCCAACCCAAGTCAATGTTCTCACACTCTGCATCTGCAATACTGCAACAGTCTTTTAGCTGCAGTCTAAATTCCTTAACTTCCTTCTAAATTCCTACTGAAACCCTCCAGTTGAATCTTTGTAAAGCATTTTACCCAACTCATTGTCATCAGTAGCTCTCCAATGACTACAGAATAAAGTCTAAATACCTCACTTTTAAGACCTATCACAAACTAATCTTTTCAAGAAAAGTTCAACTGGTATGTTTAGAAAAAGGAGAGAGATTGTTCATAACTGAGAACTTAATGTAAGGTAAGTTTTGATTTTTAGTGTAGTTTATTTGCCTAATCTCCTATCTAAAATGAAAATATAATAACTGTGAAAATAGATTTTTTTAAGCAAATAAATTGACAAAAGGAACAAGAATGCAGAAAACAGGGGGATCTAGGATTCCTGTCTAAGCGAACTTGGGGGCCTCCTAGATACCACCAGGATGCTTTAGAAGCTTAAGGAAGTAATATATTGAATGAGAGCATTTAGTATCAAGGTTAGATGAGAAGTGAAGCAAGTATTTAATGTGTTTATATATTGAAGCCTATGAGAAAGACTTATAGGCTAAAGTAAGAAAATTATAACTATTCTAGATATTTGATATCTTTCCTTAATTTTGAATGAGGCACTTTAAAACATATTTTAAGAAGGAATTATACTTAGTAAGATCCTTTCTGAATCCATACAACTTACTAAATAGCGAGAAAAAAAGTACTGCCTCATAAAACCTTCTGAAAGCTGAAAATACATGAAAATAAAGATCCTCAAATATAACATCCTTATTTTATCTAGTAGAACTAGTAGCTCAATCCAATTATTTGAACAACACTCTAAAAGTTATGCAACAAAGTGAAATGCAGTATAGAACTTATGAGTGCTCTGGAATTAGACTGTCTGGTTTCATATCCTAGTTATGTCCTTATTAGCTGTGTATCCTTGGACAAGCTACTTAATCTTTCTGTGTTTTATAAAATATGGGTAATAACACTACATACTTCATAAAGTTTTGCTGAGCAATAAATGAGATCATGCATGCAAGGTGCTTAGAAAAGGCACCAAGTACATATTTGGGTACTTATTAACAATCCTACAAGGTAAGCAGTGTTATACTTATTTTACAGATAGGAGCCAAGCCATGGAGAGATTGAGACTTGCCCAAGATAATACTACTACTAAGTGCTCTGCCTCCACAAGGAGATACAATAATGGATAAGACACAGGCCCTGCCTTCACGGATAACACTTTAAATAGAGAAAAAAAACAAGAAGTGAATGGAGAATTCTGTATAGGTGTTCTGGGAGCACTGGTAATGAGGCATTTAATCCAGCATTGAAGGGCTGGAAATGGCTTATGTAGAGTTTTGCAAGTAAACCAGGTCTTGAAATGAGTGTAGGAATTAGGTCATGGGTTTGGGTGGAGTAGAAAGTATCCTAAGCAGAAGAAATGTCAGGCAAAGGCATGGAGAGGATGCTGTACATGCAAAGGGGCAAAGGCTATAAGAGGGCACGGGACAGTAATGCTTGCAATAGCTCAGGGAGGCTGGAATATGGAATTTGGCATAGGGCTGAGGACTAATTTCAAAGGGATAAGGTTAAAGAAGTTCTCTTTCACCAACCATGGAAATACAAGTCAAGGAGAAGAGTACAAATGCATGTACACAAGGATGTATACTCTGGAGCCAAATAATCAGTATCCTTAGATGTATAGGCTGGTGCTCAGAGATATTGAGGCATAGGCTAAAGTCCTTTTAAATATAATGTATGCCACAGATTTGAGGAAGTCAAACATTGGTATTGGTAATATATACTTCAAACAAGTCTATTGGTAATATATACTTCACAGGAAAAATAACTTCATTAGCAACTGAGAGAACTATTCCCTACTTTCTGCTTCTAGGTATCCTTTCCTGAGGAAACTAAGCTATTATATATTCAAATTCTTATATTTCTAACAGAAAAGCATCTTTCTGACTTGTGTGAAAAATATTATTTGTAGTGTTTTACTCTAACCTTTATCATAGCAGTAGATCAACAAAGTTACGCCTAGTAACCAAGTTACACTCAGTGCTCATAGATGCGCTATAGAGGAGTGTTGAATTAAGCATCTACTCCTAAATACATATTACCTCAAGATATATTAACAGTGGGTTTCAACCATTGTGGAAAGCAGTATGGTGACTGGGCTAAAAGCAAAACTACCATTCGACCCAGCAATCCCATTCCTGGGTATATATCCAGAAGATTATAAATTATTCTCCCATAAAGGCACATGTACATAAATGTTCACTGCACCTCTATTCACAGTAACAGAGACATGGAATCAACCTAAATGCCCATCGATGACAGAACAGATAAAGAAAATGTGACACATATACAACACAGAATACTATGCAGCCAAAGAAGAGCAAGATCATGTCTTTTGCAGGAATATGGATGAAGCTGAAGGCTATTATCCCTTGCAGGCTAAGGCAGGAACAGAAAACCAAAGACTGCATATTCTCATTTATAAGTGGGAACTAAATGATAAGAACTTATGAACACAAAGAAGGAAACAACAGATACTGGGGTCTCCTTGAAGGGGTAGGGAAAGAGGAGGGAGAGGAGCAGAAAAGATAACTATTGGGTACTGGGCTTAATACTTGAGTGATGAAATAATGTATACGACAAATGCCCATGACACATGTGTACCTGTGTAACACATCTTCATTATGTACCCTAAAAGCTAAAATAAAAGTTTAAAAAAGTGGGTTTCACTAGTCACTGCAAGTTTACTATTGAAAACATTTATCAAGAAGTAATTAAAATATAAAATGAGTTGGGCACCTTAAAAATTTCAACATAGTAATTTTTAGCTATGAAAGACAAACTTGTACATAGAAAAAGTAGTTCATCTAATGCCTCCCTGTATAGTTTGTGAAAAAGTTATTTGTATGGTGCCAGAATGTTGAGAAATCATATGTTAACAATATTAATATCAGAGTCAGTGAAACTTTTTGTGATATCATCTTTAACTCAACCAATAAAGTGTGTGCTAAGTGCCAGGGACTAGGGATACTGTGAGTAATATATACTTGTCCCTACAAAGAACTCATTTTATATGGATTAAAAACAGAAATATTCACAACGTAATATAGTAAGTACAAAAATAGAAATATGCATCAAATTCATATAAGACTTGAGAATCAAGAGGGGATATCCCAATCCTGAGGAAAAAAATGATATATTAAGCAATTTTGTGTTTCTTTCCTCCAGTAACTAAATGTGGGAGGGTTGAATCATTTTATGTAGGTCAGAAAAACATCTGATTAGCACTAACTTGTCTAGGGTTTGCTCCTAATTCAAATAAGTGATAAATTTACTGGAATTGTTAGTTCCCTTGTCTTTTAAAACACTCTGGTCTCCCTTATAAGCGCTTTAAAAATGCAAATCTTGTAATGTGCACCTGGTTAATTAGAAATGTTTCCTTAGATTATGTAACATATAAAGTATTTTTTAAAGCCATGTCACTAGCTAACATGTGAGTGCTCCTAAGGACACTGAGTGTGGATATCATAATTTATATAAAGATTCCTCTGAGACTGAAAGCTATAAAACACATTTTTCTCTTTTTTATTTTTATTTTGCTTTCTGCAATTTCAGTTACAAGTCTGTATTTCTCTAAAAATGTGAAGGAATTTTTTGTTGTTGTTGCCTTTAAAGCAGGAAAGTTTTAATGAATCTGTGAGCTAGTTGATGTAACCTGAATTATTTAATTTATAACGGATAAAGCATATTTTTTAATCTGAACAGTCTATACATTATGTATTTTAATGTATATAACTAGCTTGGATCCGAGCTTATATTTCCCCATATACACAGAGAAGTTCTTGTTTAGTATCTCCTTGACTTTTCCATGAAAAGTTGGCCTCAGCTTCCATTGTCAATGAAGCTGTTAATTTCTTTTGGCTGTTACAAACAAAGTAAGCATCACTTCTTCAACTTGTTTCCTTCTTTCCCAAGTTTCTCTTCCTCAATAATCACATGGCAGTAATGCTGATTTTAATATCAATCAGAAGTATTATTGAATATGGGTCATCTATTTTATTTTAAAAACTAGTTTCTGCCTATTTTTTAAGCTGTAGAAAAGAAACAGTGCCAGTTCCACGTAGTTAAACACACCATGTTGAAATGTACCAAATTAATTTTAAACTAATATCCTAGTTATGATAGAACTAACCATAATAGAGAGTCACAAATATTTCCAGGCCTCCCCACATGTTAGAAACATAAAATAATTTTCATCTATTGTAATATTTAAAAAGGCATCCTAGTATATTTGAAGGTAAGTAATACCCATTTTACATATTATTTGACTATTTCATATTTGTAATCAGAATCACAGTTCATATATAAATGAAATGCTTCCAGTTTTAAAGTGCTTGTATTTGCTTGCTTCTCATAATCCTCATAGTAACTCTAGAGTGGGAAGTGTTTTTCAATCATCTTTGTTAATCAGCAAAAATAAAAAATGGTTGTATGTTTACAATAGCAGTCAGCAAACTATAGCCTGAAGGCCAAATCTAATCTACCTGTTTTTGAAAATAAAGTTTTATTGAAAGACAGTCCCATGTTCATTCATTTACATATTGCATTTGGCTGCTTTTGTGCTATTATGGCAGAATTGTGTATTTGTAATTTAGATTAGAAGGCCATAAAGTCTACTAAGGCCTGGAAATCTATTAAGACTATAAAACTAAGACATAGGCCAAGACGTCTACTAAGGTCATTAGGCCTACAAAGTTCCTACCTGACCTCTTATGAAACAAAAAATTTCTGACCCTATTCCACAGATATTTGTTCTTAAGAACTGTATTTTAAGAAATCAATTTAAAATTATTTTTCTCACTTTATGATGTCAAAATTTATAATGTGCCATGCTATATGTACATTTTCTATGAGAAATCTGCATACTGCAAGAGAGGAAATACAATTTTATAGTGATTAATGTTGATATTTTACAATAGAGGTATATCAAATAATGCATGTTAACAAAATAATTAGAAGAATTTTGGTTTGTTGGTAATGATATGACTAGCATGAAGTACTCCAAAAAAGTCTCATTGTAGAGTGAAACTAATACGGTTCTAATTTAGTATGACTTGCAATTCCATTCATATAGATACTTTAAGTTAGCTTGCACTAAGCTTGTTCTTCATAGAAATAATTACAAACAGTTCTTGTAGCCTTAGACTATGCAGTAAGGCTGATTTAGCCTTACTTTTGGGCATCTTTTTATTTCAGGAGGTTTTAAACTTGAACACAAATATCTAGCTCTTACTTTAGAAACATCATATTCAGACTAGATGTGCTACACTTCTATGATATATAAAATTTTATCAATGATAATAAATTCTTACCAGTTGAACATAAAATGAACTGAATCTATATTTGCTAGTAGGGACACATAATAATTTCAAATTATGAGGTTTGCCTCTTGCCTTTCTCCCCTTAAAATACTTAACTTTGGAGAAATTGGAAGAAACAGACTTTTCTTTACTATTACTAAAATTATGAGGAACATTTGATTTAGCGCATAAAGAACTGATATAGATAAACAGTACACAGAAGTATGGTAAAGTTAGATTTTCAAAAAATGAACTACAACATTTTAACCACCAGGACACTTTTTTTCTTGGTTTTTATTTTGATGTATTTGAGTTATTTAAAAATACTGGGTTCTTTTCCTTAAAGCCACAAAGTCAACATCTTTCTAAAAAGGAATACATAACCAATTTTCAACTTTTTTTTTCATGGTCTTTCTATTCTTGTGGGCCTTATCACTAGCAATTATATATTCAAGTGTTTATGGGTACTATCTATTCAAGAAACTTATTATCTGTAGTATCTTCTGAGCATCACCTTTAATTTACTCATTTTTTTCCTTATAACTTTCAGATTAATTAAGCCAAATAAAAACATTGATGAACTACTAAATCCAAGGCACTGACAGAGTTTGAGAGAAAATCTTACTTGACATTCTCCATTGTTTGATGCTAAGTAGTCCTCTCTCAAGAAATGGTCAATTGAGACAGAGCTGAATGTAGCCAAAATAAAAACATTACATCTTATTTGTCCTAGTTGCACTCCTGCTTATGCCTCAATGTATTCAATAACTTTATAGTTTCCTCTAAAAATAAACATACTTTCATAATAGACAGAAAAGCCCCATACGTCCCTTTCTTATCTAGCTTCTTCACCTTTTCCTTCCCCTTCAGACTTTCCCTAATCAAAATCATCCTTCCTGCCAAACATTTTTTTTTTTTTTTAATTACAGTGCTTTTAAAGCTGGTTGATGTTAGCTGTATGGGAAGGAGGGACAGTAAATGTGACCAGGAATTCCTTATTGCTTTTCCAGGCAAAAAAGTTCCCCTTTGATTCACCTCAGACCTCAAATGTGTTTTCACATTCAAAAAAGTGATACTAAAGCAATGCCTTTATAATTAAGATGATAATTGGCTTATACCGCACTTCCTTATCATTATAAGGAAGTCCTTATTAGTGTGCAACTTTCTGGGTATCAAATTTAGTACTCAATTCATATTAAGTTAGGTAAATCATCTTGTATGAATGGTAACACAACATTTTATTGAATGGGAAAAATGTACATGAACTGAATATTATTTTAAATTATTATTTGTAATTGACACAGAATTGTACATATTTATGGGCTAAGTGTGATATTTCAACACATGTATACAATGTGTAATGATCAAATCAGAGTAGTTAGCATATTTCTTATTTCAAATAAGTATCTTTTCTTTGAGTTGAGAACATTCAAAAAAACGAAATTCTAAATATTCTCAATTTAAGCATATTTAAATTATTTATATAACTTTTTAATAGTAAGGGCACTATGGTGAAAAAAATTTTCACTAAATTTTGTAAGTTATACATACAATTTATTTCTAAAGTTTAATTCATTAGAAATGACTTTAACAATAAATGTTTATAAAATTATATGCATACACACATATACGCAAATACATACATACACATAGAAGAACTGTCTTTTCTATTGAGATTTTCATGTTATAAATCTATTTTGTAAACTAGAATATTTTGGTAAAAAGACTAACAGCAGTATCAACAGTTGTGATCAAGCCAAATAAGGCACTTTTTTATTGATACCTAAGTCAAGTTGATCTGATGAGAAAACCAGGCATTCTAAAAAATTTACAGATGTTGGCAGTCACATTAAAGTATGCTGCAGTTAAAAGCAGCAACCGTTTATTTAACAGGTTGCCTGAATCAAGAGGAACTTACTACATTTTGCCTGCCTTTTTTTCTCCATTTACAAATGAACCCGTCCACCATAGAAATAGTTTTTAAATATAGCCAAGCTGAAATTTTGGCTGAAATTTCACCACTACATTTTATTAACTGGAGTGGCAGTACTTTTTAGTGGTATTTGCCTGACACTGGGTTTGTGTATTTCTTCACACATTCTGTTAAGTGAACACATGCCAAAGCAAATATCTGAATGATATTTATACCAGATTGTTTCTATGTAGGAACACTATGTTACACTGCTTGCATCCTTGAAGTAATACAGAAGATTAGAAGTTGTGAATATTGAATACAAACTTTGGTTACTTAAAAAAATGCTACCTTAAAGTAGAATTCTTAAAACTGAAATTTACTTTTAAAAGGTAATCCGCAAACCAGAATGCAAATGAAACACAATTGTTCAAACTGTTAATCAATCCTAGATTCTTTTATCCAACATCATAAAACAATTTTTTCTAAGGAAACATAAAAAATTATTCGCCTAATACAACAACAAAACATTGAAATGGCATAGTCATGGACATTTTTTTTTAATTGTCTTGACTACTGCTTGCATTATAAAGCTTTTTAGTTTCTGTGTATTACCGCTGACAGCCAAGTTTATTGTTTTTAAGGTTGAGGAAAGAGATTTGCTCAACCCTGCACAGACAGAGAGTGGCAGAGCCAAGACCAAGGTTTCTGCCATTTCTACAAAGTGTCTCTAGAATTCCCTGGAGCAACCAGAGGAGCTACCTAAGGAAGGGTCAAGCAGGCAATTCCTCACCTCTTACCTCACACACTGCAGGCTCTTTAGCAAGGGTTTCTCAATTGGCATCTCTTCTACATGTGTGAAATTCTTCCACATGTGAGTAAGAATGAGTTTGAGAAAAAGAAATCCTTGTAAAAACCAATTTTTAAAACCACTGTACTACCACCTGCACTATGGAGAAAAAAGACTGTCATGGAGACCTAAATCTGAAATGATGTCACTATTGGTAACTCGCATGAGAAATGCCTAGAAATTGTTCTCCAGAGTAAGAGGAAAGGAGTCCTGCATGTATTTTTTAAAACAAGTAAAACTTTGTTTTTTTCTTTCTTATTTTTTGGTCATTAACTTTAGTGTTTCTGGCAATTCAGATTCACAGTATGAATAATGAATAAACATACTTTGGTAGAGAAATTTCTAGTATGTTTCAGAATGCAAGGGCAGATGGAGGCTATAGCAGAGCATTAAGAATAAACCAGTGAGTTAGTAGTCAGAACAATGGAATGCTAAACTCACATACTGAGAGTAGAACACCATATGGACTGGAAAACTCAGACAGAGCTTTCTGGAAAAGGTAGATGTTGAGAGGCTCAAGCAAGAGAGGAAGAGAAGCAACAGGGATGAAGTGGGGGAGGGGCAGGGAGCACGTTCACTTAAGAGAAAGAAGACAGATTCGAATGGAGAAAAGTGTTTCTGTAAGTGGATGGGCTTGAATTCATACATGAGGTCATATTGAAGAAGGACTTTTTTAGTCCTTTGTGTGTGTGTGTGTGTGTGTGTGTGTGTGTGTGTGCGCGCGCACGCGTGTTTGTTTGTGTGACAGAGTCTCATTCTGTCTCCCAGGCTGGAATGCAGTGGTGCATAAATTGAGGTATTTTGCTTATGGTAAGCTGTATTAGTCAGAGAAATGCTATTTGAAGTAAAACAGTCTTTCTTAGGGTAGTATAGAAATATTACTTGACTATATTAGAAAAACAATGGATATTACCAAAGGTTTGAATTAAATGATGCGGGAGAGATATTCTTTTCCATTTTTCAGTTTTATTTCTGTTTTGTTGTTGTTTTTATGCAAGACATAGAGACAAAATTTTACCTAGTATGAATAAATAAGAAAAAGAGAATCACTGAACTGGAAATATCTTTCCAAGGTAAATTTAATGAATGATGCTTAGAGTTTATTGTGTGATTATTAATTTTTAAGGGGGAGCAAATCCATTATTTTTAAAGAAGTAACAGATCTTGATATATAGGCTAAAATGAATTCCAAACAAAAATCATCCTACAAAAAGATTTGTCTTCTAAATGTATTTCTCCCACTGTCAATGTTTTTAGACCAGCTAACTAAAATGTTAAATATTTCTGTGTCTCCTTCCTTTTTCTTCTCTCAAGTTAACTGTTCTTTGGGGTATGCGTGTTTGCATGCATGTATGTACCATGTTTTTTGTTTGTTTGTTTCTATGTTCTGATACAGAGGATATTATTTTTTTTCTAAGGAGCAATTTTTTTGTTCTTTTTGGGACTCACTTGGTTTTTCTGAATGAACACTAAAATATGCTTGTTGGGGGGTGTATAAGAGATGTCTGTCAAGAAGTATGTTTAAGTAAGAACAGTGGTAATTGGACAGCATTTTAACATGAATGTTTTCTATAATGTAACTGCAATATTTCTGTTTTTCCTAGCTATGCAAACTTGAAAGGCAAGCTGAATTTAAGTAAGATTGTGTTAGGAGACAGAAGAGTGATGAGGTAGGTAGAGAGATCAGAGCAGAATTTGAGGAGTGCTGCTATGTCAGATGACAACGTGTACTGTAAACTTCTTGGTGTTCGCTCCTTCCATTTCCCACTCCTGGAAACATTAGTAAAACTGATTTTACTTGTTCTGGTTTCGTGAGTCTTGATCTGCCTTAATAATGAGCATGGGGGAAAGAGCAGAGAGAGGTTTCTTGTGTGGGGTGGGCATCCACCTCTGGGCCACTCATAAGCACACATGTGCACACATACTCACAGATATGCACACATGCACACAAATGTATATCATCATTTGTGATATACATTTGTATAAGCTCTGTAAGCTTAAGCCATTTTCCCCACTGACCATGGGAAGTCACTTCATGTAAAACTTCCTCTGTTCTAAAATCACTGTAGTTGATACCGATGATAGAATTTAAAGAGTATTCAAAAACCTGGTTTTGGCTTCTGGTAAATCTTTGGAAATAGATGGAAAATGTCAACTTCTATTGCTTCCAGGGCCACACAGCCTGTAAAATTATCTAAATATTTTCCATTGTTTATCTTGTTTTATTTTGCCTGAGATTACTTTGTTCTTTTGGGATATTAACAGGCAAAACTATAAACTTATGTGGATAAAAGATTACATTCTTTTACTAATAACTCAAGAAACACCAGGTTGAAGTTACTGAATTACTGCTTTTCATGATGGTGGTGTTATAAGTATTGTCCTGTTAATTCTTAAAACAAGTAGCTACTGTCAAAAAACCTTTTATCATATAATTAATTTTAATATTGGATAATCTCTGCGGTATGGCTTAATCGTTAGGTGCTTTGCCAAGTAAGAAAGTATCTGCCCCACCTTTACATCTTTATATCATATCGTACATTGTCCTATAGTAACAATAATATTTTCTAAACTACAATAGATCTTAGAAATCACCCAATCCAGCCAAACCATACAGATGAATACATAAACATGTTAGGTACTTTGCAGAAATAATCTTTATGAGGTGATACACAAAGACATAAAATTATGAATTCTTAAAAGATAGATGTATCTTATATTGAACAGCCTTCACAGAGACTTTTTGAAAATACAAACTAGAATCTCTAAGCTGATACTTAGGGATGAATGATATGTTATTATCATACTCAATGTGAAAGATGATAGAACTCTAGCAGTAAGTACACTTAGGGCTGTAAGTAACAGTAAATGCAGAAAGAACTGGCTTGACAGCAAAGAAAATTTGCCCAATATTAATGAAAATGTTTTGAGTTAGACAGTCCCAGATTTGGCTAATACAGCAACTCAATTACTTATTCTTTGAGTTAGAGTCTTTCTTTCTCATTTTTTATCCCTAGCATCTAGAATTGCCAGATTAAATACAGTACATACATCACTGAAATCTTAATTTTGGAAAAACAATGCATATTTTTAAAGGCACATCCCATGCAATACTATTTGTTATTTGAAATAGGTATTTAACTGGATGCCCTGCATTTCTGTTTTCCAAATCTGGGAACCTTGTCAGCATATTGGTTTATCTTCTCAGGCTAGCCTTTCTCGTGGTCACAGGATGGCTGCCATAGCTCTTAGTATTATGTGCAGATGCCAATATCCACTGGCATAAAAGTGATTCTTTTGATAAAGAAGAAAGTGGAGGAGTGGTGGTTTGATAGCTAACCAACAATATAAATCACCAAGGCAAATCTGACTTTTTGTTGATTAAAACATAGTTTCTGCCAATATTAAGTAAGTAGTTCTGTAACAGGATGTAATTTACCCTGCCTTCTGATTCAAGGACAGAAAGTTATCGACTGTCATATTTATGCAGAAGTTTCTGGCCTTTATTTTTCTTCTGTGAAAATGTATACTTTATTTTGAGACTCTGTTACAGCTGAGAAATTGCATTACCACTAAATCTGAAATAATTTTTACTGAGACTGAAATGAGGGAAGGAGATGGCTCATTTGCAGTTTCCCCTTTCTCTCAATATTCCCGAGGCACATAGTAAGTAGTTTTCTATGTTCACCACCATTCTTTTCTTCTCCCTTATGTTAGCTGTTCACATTATCCTATCCAAATTCCACCTTAATTTTTCATGTTCCCTTCCTGCTTCCACTAATCCTCCTTTTAAAATGTGTCTTTATCTTCAGGCCTCTATTTGTACTTAAGTGATAATGGTTTTAAATGGGCTAGACAAACTAATCTGTGTTAATATTGCTATATTCATATGACTGTGTTAATATTTACTTTGCTAATGTGTTGGACCTCTGGGGTAATTTAAGCCTTTTATCATTTCAAATGTTCAGCCCCTTTAAAAAGCTCTTCAGGAATGCTGCCAGTTTGGGCACCTCAGTGGCACAGCACTTTTGGCTTCCCCAACATGCTCAGAGAGGTAGGTGGCTAAAAGAAAGAGTGGCCTGTATGACTGCCGTCTGCAGTCTGTTCATCATGGCTATCTGGTCTCTTAACTTACTCTGTCTTTGATCATTCTCTCATCAGACTCATTGCAATCCACTGGTCTCTGAAGTCCTTTTCTCCACCCCTTCCTGTCTCATCCTGAGTGATTCATACGTGACTTCAGTATTTATAGGGATGCCCCACCCAACACCCTAGACTCATCATTTCTTGACCTCCTCTTCTACAAGGGCCTTTAATGCCTTTGGACTTCAGTGTTCTGCCAGTGCCACACCCCAGTGCTACCTAGTCATCCAGCAATTCTTCACCTCCCACAATTACACTTCAACATCATGTTGTTACAATCTGAGCTCCTGCCCCTTTCAACTATCTTGCTGCCCCTCACTTCTAACAAAGTGGCCCACTGACCTCATAAGGAATTTAAAACCTTAGGAAAATAGCAAAGAATCAAGTCTTTAAGCCTTTCTACAAGCCCGCATGCTTCCCTCCTGCCCTCTCTCTTCCAACTAGTCTGCATTCTGTGGATTATCTCAACAACTAAGCCCTCATTTTCCTTCATATTTCAAACTTCTATCACACTCAACCTCTAAATTCCTATCTTGGATGAATCTTAAACATTGGTCTTTTGAAATTCAACACCTATATACCTAAACCTGGTAAATAAAGTCATATCACTGCCAGGTGAGCCTTTTCAAATGCTGAAATATTAGGAGGTAGCATTGCAAAATGGTTCAGAGCATGAAGCTCAGTTCCTGGCTCCTCCACTTACTAGCTGTCTGCCTTTGAGAAAATAGCAATGACCACTTTGTGCCTGATTTTCATCTGCAAAAGGAGAATAATAATTGAAAGCATCTCACAGGTATGTTACTATGAGCAAGCGAGCTAATCTTTACAGGTGCTTAACTGTTGAATAAATGAATATTTGACTTCTCCCTTGTAGTTTTATTTCCATATTGAATAACAGCTATTCAAAATCTTTACCCTTTTAAATTATCCAAATAGCTCAGGCTCCATCACTTCAGCAGATTATCTGGCCTAGTTCTTACAGTACATATAGGACATTAGGTGTGAATGCCTTTATATTATCTCCCCCTGAAATTTTAAGTACACTGGTGCATTTATACCTCCTTTCCATCTAAGAGAAAGAAATAACCTTCTAAGATTAATTTTTCTCTTCTTCTCAAGATCTTATCTTTTCAAATATCTAATCTTTCTTTTTCTTTCTTTCCTTCTTTCTTTCTTCCTGTCTTTTGCTAATAAGCATGTTATTCCCATGTATCCGTGACAAATAAAAAAATCATTTTTCAATCATACATTTCTTTTAGCTATTTTCCTATTTCTATCCTTCCTTTTATCATATATGTGTATATATGTGTTTGTGTATGTATATATGTGTGTATACACATACACACACACACACATATATATATGCATGTCTACATTTACTGTTTCTACCTTACCTCTCTCATTACTGTATTAATGAGAAATTATAGTACTTGTAAGAAGGCCTAACACTACAACTAACTGGTAATTAACTCAGAAGTGTCAAAACTTTAGAATTTTGCTTTTTTCTCAGGCTTAGCCAAGCATAGACATCTGTGATTCTGAATAGCCACATATTTGTATAATGACTTTCCTGCTCTTTTGTTCTATGTTAGCCAATTAATTGTTTTATTTTGAATACCACTGCTATTTCCTATTTCTCTCTCCTAAAAGGAACCAGCCAACAGATTCCCACTCTAATCAAGGCATCCTTCTTCATGATTTCACCACAATTATTGTTAAAGTCAGCAATAACATCTCTATATTGCCAAATCCAGAGGTTAATTCTCAGTGCACATTTTAACTTCTCAGGAAGATGGTGGAGTTGATCATTTCCTTCTCTTTAAAACCTTTTTGTACAGTCACCTTCTGGACACCACTTTCTCTTGGTTCTCTTCCTACCTAACTAGTTGATTTTTCTCAGCCTCCTTTGCTGGGATCTTCTCATTTATCTACCTCTAAATTGTGGAGTATACAAGATCCTTGGACATCTCTTCTTTTCATTCTTCACCAACACCCCCCTCAACCCCAGTGGCCCCAACTAGTTTTCAGCTTTAGATACCCTCTATATGCTTATGACTCCTTAATTTATATTCCAGTCCAAAATTTTGCTCATAACTCTGTATTTGTATCCAAGTGCTTAATCAGTATCAGTATCACTACTTGAATATCTAACAGGCTTTTCAAACTTAACAGTCAACAAACTTTTTTTTCCCCTAAAACTGCTCCACCGGAAGTCTTCACCATCTCTTCTTACTCTAGTCTTCTAGTTGGTCATCTAAAAAAAAATTCTTTGTTTTCCTTTTTCTTTCTTTGACATACCACCTTGCAAGGATAAACAAATCCTATTGACTTTATCTTCATAATCCTCATCAGTTATCATCATTTCCGTAACTCCCACTCTGGTACAATCCTAGTTTATTTCATAATTCTCTTTTTTCTCTACCTCTATCTCTACTCCATTAGTCTATTTTACACACAGTATTTTTAGTCTTTTACAATGTAAGTCAGATCATGGCATCCCTCTGCTAAATATCCCAAATGATCTCTGTTTTTTCAAGTGGTTCTCTTCTCCCTTGCTTACCTCCTACCACTCTCTCCTCATCCAAGAAGAGTGTATGAACGTGAGAGAGAGCTCTTCTCAGAAACGGAACAATAAAGCTCGTAGAAGAATAACAGCCAATGGAGGAGAAAGAGAATAGGAGAATCAGAAAATGTAAGGTCAAGAAAGAAATTAGATAAGTAGTCAATCCTACCAAAAGCTATAAGAATAATTATAAAATCCACTGGATTTGGTGTTTTAGAGGTCATTGATGATTATTGCCTCAGTAGGTTTGGAATAGCTTACTTGGAAAATAGGAATAGGGCTGACCAAGAACATATAGAAACATGGCTTCTGGCATTAATGGTTCAAAACACACACACACACTCTCTCTCTCTCTGTATATATATAAATATAAATATATATATAGATTCCATCTATATGCTTATGATTCCTTAATTTCTCTCTCTATATATATTTAAACCAAACTTTTACCCAGAGTTTCATCTCTGAGTGGCATTTCTGAATGCCTGGGGCTACATTTCCATCTGCATGTATTATAAGCACATCATAACAAATATGTCCAGTAATTAACTAATTTTCCTTCTTGTATTTTATTCTCCTTACTATCAAACAAATTAACCCCAAATACCCAATCCTTGTAAATTGTCTAGCATGTAGAATTACATGACTACCTACCCATTGACCTAAAGGAGAAAACAAATCTTAGGGGTCATTCTAGTTCTTCCTCATCACCCATTTTAATCTGTCAAATCTCACTGCAGCTTCTGTCTCCACTGAGTCTTTATCAACCTCCCTCCTTCTCCATACTAATAAGCTTCCTAACTAGTTCTCTTGTCTGAGGACTTCCCTTGTCTTACTCCTTCAATTATTCAGTTGCTAATTATCTTTCTATAAAACACTTTAGTTACAAACTGCAGGCTGCTTTCTACTTCCTACTGGTAATAAAACAATCCCTTAGAATAGTGCACTAAGATCTTGGAACCTGGTTCTCACCTACCATTCCAACCTCAACTTATGACAGTTTGCCACTTGTCTTAGTATAATCAAACACTACATGAAATTAAGTGCATGCTTCTGTACATTTTAGCACTATAGTATGATATGTCATGTTTTCAATATTGTTTGATTCACTTCTATTGTATTCTTTCCAGGCCCCTAACTACAGTAGTTCAATCACATGTGGTGACAGCCTTTGGCATAGCTATGACCAGAGGAAACATCACTTTCTGCTAGCCCTCACTTAGCCATTTTATAGATAGTAGGGGTGAGGAGTGGCATGGTGTGGCTGTGGTTAAGGGAGGAGTGAACCAACTCTGATGCAGCCTATTATGCTGGTGCCCACAGTGCAGATGTGGGTAAAATTTACTACAGATTTTCCACACAATTTATGACAGTTCCCCATTTGATTAGTATAATCAAACATTGCATGGAGTGATGCACATACTTCTGCACATTCTTCCTGCTTTTGGAATAAGTAACTAGAGCTTTCAAAGTTCAAATAACTTTTCACCCCTAAATTGCAAATACAATTTCAAAAAGTTTGAAAAAGAAAAAAAGCCAGCCATAGTTTGCCATTCAACAGAACGTATTTGTTCTTTTCTCTTCTAACATTCTTCTATGAATATACACATTTGTATGGTAAATATAAAATTTAGCATAATTTTCTCATATGTTATTTAGCTATTCCTTGTCACTTTGCAAAAAAAGGAACATCAAAAGTAACAAAATATTATTTTGAGAAAAGAAGAAAGAATAAAACAAGGATGGGGACCAAAAAAGATATATGAGTAAGGTTTAAGATGTCTACCATGATGACCTACTCATTAGATGAGCTCCACATTTGGGTCTCAATTTCTCCAGCAGTCAATGTGAAAACAGAAACTTTGTTATCCAATACCCAGTATCCATGTGATGTAAAAAAAATGTCCTGGTAATTTCGCTCATTCTTGGAACAAATATTGTCAAAAGAAATGTCTCTTGAGGTCCTCCTAAAGAGAATACAGGGTGACATACCATCAACGTTCAGGTAGATAGATTCCTTCTTAGAGATAGTAATTTTATTTCATGTCTTTGCTCATGTTGATAATCAGAACAGGCAAGTGCCATTGCACAAATCAAAGAATGACTTTTGTAAAAACCACCTTCTGGAAAATCATTTAATACTATTAAGGCACTCACCTCTTATAGTTATAATAGTAGCTGAATTGCTATCCTTTAGAAAAATGTTCTGAATATTATTTTTCTTAAACATAGAGTTTTAAATGGTTTTAATATTTCCTACATCAAATCTTAAAACTCCAGGTTTTATATCTGGCAGTTGATGCTTCCTCGGAAGGCCAGAGTTTAGGTTGAGAAGCAGAAATCCTCACTTTCTGATTATGGTTCCCTTTAAGGAAGCCTTCTAAGAATGCGGCTGGGCAGAGATGTTACAGTCTTGGGCTTTTTTCTCTTGTGGAGAACAGGATGTCATCCTAAGAGGGCTAAAACACAAGCTGAATAACATACTCAGGTTCATAGAGGTTCTATTGCCAGTCTTGAGTCTTCTCCAGAAATGTGGCTAGATAGCGCTATAAATTTTGGACCTGAAGTATCAGCTTCACTGAGGAATGTTAATAATGCATACTGGTAAGAAACTTGGATGCTAAAATCTTTATTTTTCCATTTTTTGAGCATTTGAGAAGGTTTGTTAAGATAAAAGCAGTTTTAAAAATCTTGGCTTTATGTTTGTAGGGCTGTTCAGATAACTTGTTCATATGAAAGGAACATCCTTCTGACTACAACCTAGATTTGATTTATCTCACACATACATTTTCTCTGCTGAAATGCATGTAACTTTAGATACATGGTGACATTTTAAACATATTTTAAAAACACTATACATATCTCAAGGCAGATATAATCATCTGACGGGAATGGTGCAGGTCTAGTGCAGTGCCTTCCAGAGATTCCCAGAGGGGAACAGGATGATTACTTGACTCTTAAATGGCTATATCTCTACATGAAGTGGAAGATTTTTCAAAGAACCTACTTATGAATAAAGGCTTGTGGTATTGCATAGTACTGCGTGGAAAATCTGGGGTAAATTTTACCTACATTTCCACTGTGGGCACAAGCATAATAGGCTACATCAGAGTTAGTTCACTCCTCCCTTAACCACAGCCACACCATGCCACCCCTCACCCCTATCATCTTTAAAATGGCTATCTGAGGTCTAGCAGAAAATGATATTTCTTCTGGTTTAAAATCTGGTCAGAGCTACTCCAAAGGCCATCACATGTGATTTAACTAGTATAGTCAGGGGCCTGGAAAGAGTACAGTAGGAAGGAATCTTTCAAATGATATTCAAAAGCTGACATATCATACTATACTGCTAGGTTGTCTGCAAAATTTATTTTTTAATGGCTACAAAATATTTCATAGAGCATCTATATCATAATGTAACTACACCTTATCTTATTTATTTTGATTTTTATTATATAAATAAGACTAGAATGAACATTTTTACTCACAACTTTTTCCTTCTACTATATGAGCCACACTAAAGGTTGGAACATAATTTATGGTAATACAAAAAGCACAAACTAGCTGTTTCATATTAGGAAGATAAAAGGCAAAATCAGAAAGTAACAGGAAAGGAAAAAGGTGAAGGAATGAAGAAGAGGAAGAAAAGGAGGAGGAAGAATGAGATGAGCACCCAGAAAGGCTTCCATTGTAGGAAGGAATGGCAGCACAAGCCTGTTTTGGTCATTATCGTAACACAGAGCCTTCACAGTATCTGGCATATTCAATAAACATTTGTTGAATGAATGAGCGAAAAATGAAAAATATAAATGACATATATCCAGTGAGCAGAACTATGTTCATGTTGGCATCCCATCAGTTCATAGCTAGATTTGGACCCGTGTGAAAATGCTTATACGAGGTTCCTAATTTCTTTTAATTTGTCAAGGAGAAAGTAGAGACATGTCCTACTTGCATTTAACCAGAACTTTCCTGATCACAAACCAACAGATAATCCTAAGTCTCCTAAAAAACATTTTGAGTGATTGTTGAACATATTCTGAGAGTATGTGCTTGGTATAAATGATTTTGGTTTATAATATCATTTATTTCTAGATTAATGCTTTAAAATGTATTCATTTTATCTGCAATGTCTTTGTTCTTATCAGGTTTCTGTAAAAAATATATATATATATATATATATGAGAGAAACGTTTATGATATACACTAGTATGTTCACGTTAAGGTGTTGACATTTTTATATAATTGTGCATCATTTAGTGACTGGGATACGTTCTGCAGATGTATCCTTAGGCGATTTTGCCTTTGTGTGAAAATCATAGGGGGTTCTTATACAAACCTAGATGATAAAGTGTATTGCTCTGAGGCTACAAACGTGTACAGTATGTTACTCTACTGGATACTGTAGGCAATAGTAACTTAGAGGCAAGTATTTGTATATGTAAACATTGAAAAGGTACAGTTAAACTTCCATATTATAATCTTAGGGACCACCATTATACGAGTCCATCATTGAACAAGACGTTGTTATGTGGCATATGACTCTAATTGCTGCCCACACCTTCCTGATGAAAGTATTGTGTGGTGGAGTGGGAAGCACACTGAACTGATGATGTGGATTCTTGCTCCTAATTCTCTCACTAACTAGTTGGCTGACCTCAGGCAGGCTGCTTAAAGTTTCAAGCTCAGTTTTCCTTCTCTGTAAAATGGAGTTGTAAGGGGCCATAAAATGGAGTTGTAGGAGGCCAACCCCGTTCCTAAGATTCCATTCACTTGTGGGTCACATTGACACTCTGCCCATCAGCTATAAGTAAAGAATCCTTTCAGTATGATGAGATTAAGTGACTGCTAATACTTCTCTAACAGTGGGCTTGAAATACTATGAGACAGTTGCACATGGGAGGTGGCAGCAATGGGCTTTAGGGGTAAAGTCCTGGTTCTTCTCTGCCACTTAGTAGCTTTAACGTTTCAGAGGCTCAGTTTTCTTATGTATAAAGTGAGAATAATACAAACACATGTAGTTTTTTTATTAAATGAGACAGTGTAAATCCAGCCCAAAATACCACGTCTGACACGATGGAAGTGCTCAGGCAAAAACATCCATTTCTAACACTGTTATTTACTTGGCTCCACTGAAATAATTGCTCTTCTAGTAGTACTTCTCCAAACTGATTATCAGTAGTATTGTAATTACAGTATTTAAAGGATTTTAAGGTGCCAACTTGAGCTGGCTTGTTTAAAAATAATTGGAAAGACGTGGGCTCAGGGGATCTTTAACAATTAAGCAAAAACAATCTGTGTGCTGACCTTTACCCTGTGGTTCTTTTATTTAATAACAGTCTATTAATACACAAAGCTTTAGTTCTTTAATACTAATGTAATCCAAGCCAAATATGCTACCTAATAGCTATAATAAATTTACTTGTCCCAAAGAAATTTTGATGAAAATTTGCTTCACTTTTCAGTTTGTTTTGAAACAAGATTATGGAGAAGCTCTTATTTTGAGTTCCTATCAATAAATATTAAGTCCCCTTAGTTTTTGATCATATGTAGATTGCATTAAATAAAAATAAATGAGATAAAATAATTCCTAGATTGGTGAGAGAATTTTTGAAGGCTGTATAAGTTATTTTATAATTTAAAAACAATTACTTAACCATAAAAGAAAAGGGAAGGAAAAAAAAGTCCCCAAAATGTAGGAAACCAGAGTACTTGCTTTGCTGTTAATTATAGCAGGAAATATCTGTCTGTTTATTATGACCCTGTACTTCCATAGTCACATTAATTTACAAACAGTTTTCATTCCCTTTACCAACAATCGTCAGCCTGCCTTATGGAAACTGATCATTTGCAAGGGAGTTCAAGGAGATTACTTGCATAATTAAATGAGTAGTAACTGGCTTGTTCCCACAACCTCAGGGTGGATCATTTGTAAACAGGCAACATTTCTAACTGCAGGACCCTCTATAGCACCTGTTAATTGACTCACAATAATCTTCTGGGTCAACCTACGTTAAAGTATTTGAGGACTCCCAAATTTTATAGCAAGTGTCCTATGTTCCCATTATGTGTTTAAGGATTTTTTCTTAATGATTCTAGGTTTCTTTCCATTCATGAGATGTGAGCCTCAACTGATCTGTAGCAGGTTGTAGAAAAGTAATCACTTGTATTTCTGCTAGAAAGTTATATGCAGGATACAGGATAAGTCATATGTTCCATAGACAAGTAAGAATCTACATGGATACATAAGTCTGTAATAACCTGTGTGTTAAATATCTAAAATTCAACAAGCCATGGTATAGACTTTTATTAATTATAATAATTCAATTTTTAAAGTTTCTTAAAAACTAGCTTATTATTTTCTGTCTCCATAGCTCTGTCTCCTTTTGTATTTTATTTGATTAATTCTGAGACCTCTTTTAAAAGCAATTTGAAAGGATTGCATATTGCATTTATATAACATTTTCTAATGGCCTGAAGTCACTATTAGTCAAATATTACTTTAACAAAAAGAATGGGGTTATTAAATATGTATATTTTATAGTTTCTGAATTAGAGACAAAAAGGGGGGCATAAACTGTTGCTAAGCTCTTATATGTTTGCTTACCATCACAGTGTTAAATGGAGAGTCTTTGTTTTGAAGTCCTACCTGCTTAAGCTAGTATTTTTTAGTTGGTGATGGGATTTGGTGGAGTTCAATGTAAAGAAATAGCCAAAACTGGTTTACCAGAATCCTATCTGAGTCTGGCAGAAGACCTGTTCTCTCCCCATTTTGTCCACCCTCAAACTTGCCAAGTCTTGTTCGCTTTGGCTTTATTTTTAAAATGCATTTCTGGTGAGTGAGGAAAGGTTTTGTACTGTGTTTTCAATGACTCACCCAAAATAACTCCATTCAACTTGTAAACGGTCCTGTTCTGAATGCAGATTGTATTTGTCCTGAGATGGGCATAAAGGAGCTGCAGAAGGGAGATTAGAGAAGGGAAACGTGCTGGGAGAGGCCGGTAGAGTCTATATTTATTCAGGTTCAGGCACATACCACACTTATTTCTTTTTTCAAAGACGTGTGTGTGTGTGTATGCTAAAGAACCGTTATAAGGTGCGTACCATTTAAAGCTCTCAAAAATACGTCAGTATTAGATAGATGGATGGTTCATCTAGTCATGAGCCTTCCTTTTCCTGGTCTGCATAAAATATAGACAGAGAGATTTATATGAAAATATATAATTTCAAATATATGCAGAGTGAGCTGTAATTTCTTTTTAAATTCTAAATGGCTCCAAAGAGAAAGTAATCATATACATAAACAAAAAAGCTAGAATATAATCTTAAATATTGAAGAGAAATTGACTATATAATAGGACAGTGCTAACACTGGGAAACTCACTAATGAGATCCTCTTGTTCAGTAACGTAGAAAAATTCTTAATATCATCTGGCATGGGTATAGACTGTGCATTTGATATGGACAGATATATCTTTTTAAAAGCTTTTATGATTCAAACCGTCAGATAACTTTTGAAAGCAACATTTTAGGACAGGGCTGAGAAGAAAATGTAAAAGGATTGATTCAAACTTGAGAATTAGGCTTCACAGATAGAAAGCAAAATGTTTGTAATTCATGTGTAACTATGTTCAGTTAAAAGGTTTTCAAAACCTCCTTTGAGTTGTTTTATGAATTTGTGAAACAGACCAAATAGTCTATTCTGTTACATAATCTTGCTTCACTTCATTGTTGATTAAGAATGGATGAGCCATTCGTACCTGTTGCTCAGAAACACCAGAGAATTGAGCCACTAAAAAGAAAACAAACTGGCCACAAGGTTTCACTGAGAAAAGAATAAACTTAGCATTATGTGGCAAACTGAATAAATGGTGATCTGAGAATGTGTGATAAATCTGACAAGCCTTTAACATGTACAAAATCAGAAAGTATGTAAACTGATAACTTCCCAGATTGTATAAATAACTTGCAAGGCAAAATTCTAGTGGTATTAACATCTGCTTCTCCTCCTTATATGTACTTGGGAAAATAAGAGAAATCAAAATAATGGACTATTCTACATATTAATGCTTCCTTATGAGGAAAAGTAATCTAAAAATCCTTGGATTTTTGCTAATGTGGGAGAACTCTAAGAACAATCGAAAGGTTTATAGGCTTTAAACATGCAATTTTATTGCCTTAACATAAGATACAATAACCAGAAATACTATAGTCAGAAATACTCTAATAATTAATAATGGCTTCAATAATAGAGGAATATATCAATGACCCCATTTCATTCAGACTAACCAGCGTTCCTCATAGTTCAATTACATGATTTGTAAATAAGTCTCTGAAAATTTTTAAGTGTTTACTCTTATTTATTATTTTTCTTTTGTTCTTTTTTATGCTGTTGCAAATCCCTGGAAATGTTAATGGATACACTGAGGGGCCCAAAAAGATTTCCTGTTGATATGAATTTTAGAACTATTGGATTTAAAAAAATAATTTAAAAAAAAACGGCCGGGCGCGGTGGCTCACGCCTGTAATCCCAGCACTTTGGGAGGCCGAGGCGGGTGGATCACGAGGTCAAGAGATCGAGACCATCCTGGTCAACATGGTGAAACCCCGTCTCTACTGAAAATACAAAAATTCAGCTGGGCATGGTGGCGCGTGCCTGTAATCCCAGCTACTCAGGAGGCTGAGGCAGGAGAATTGCCTGAACCCAGGAGGCGGAGGTTGCGGTGAGCCGAGATCGCGCCATTGCACTCCAGCCTGGGTAACAAGAGCGAAACTCCGTCTCAAAAAAAAAAAAAAAAAACAAGTTTTGAAGACTTCACAAGTCTTTAACATTCATTGTGACTGCGCTGGGGTGGAGGAAGGGGGTGGATATAATATGAAGTGTTTTCCATTCTTATTTTACATAGAATTTTTTTTAATCCAGGCAATACTATCAAAATATAAAATGCTACTCTGTTCATTTAACCTGAAATTCTACTTACCTTATACCTCTGAGCCCCCTTTTGTCTTAACCAAAGGTAAGAATTTGAAGAAATAATTGCACCTCTACCACTCTCTAATCAGATTCTAGATAATTAAGATTTTGATGCACAAAATAAAATTTTTGATTATGTAAATATTGAAGAAACAATACCATAACTAGAACCAAAATGGCTTAGCCTACTCAATAGTAAATCTTGTTTTATAATTTTAAATATCTAGAGTAATTAAACCAAGAACAATGTTTCCCTTATGATTTAAGCTTTTTCATATAAAACTGCCTGATTTAACCAAAGTATGTTTTCTGTCCTTTCCTGAACTTATGCCAATTTTTAAATACACCTGCACAAACATAATGCTAGATGCCATTTACTAGTATGAGAATTATTCCCACATATGAAATTGATTTATTTTTGCTTTCTGCAACATAATAATTCTAATAGCTATACTGAGCACCTACATTATTTCATGTGAGATTCACATCAATTTGGGAAGGTAGTTATCATGATTGCTATTTCAAAGACGAGAAAAGTCATGGACCAGGGTTATTAGCTGTCTTGCCTTATACCATACAGCTAGAAAAAGAGGGAAACATTTCAAACTTCAGTCTAACACCAAAGACCACATTGTTTCCACTATGTCATGCTGGATGGAATTATCCACATTTAATGTAAATTTATTTCTTTTTCCACCTTGCAATCATCAGTGATTCAGACAATACTCCGTAGCCCTTTGCAATATGTATTTGCAGTTGATCTATAATATAGTACTTGTTTGGAAAAAAATCCTTGAAGAAGCAAACATGTAGACTTTCCTCATGGGAAGTATTCATTATAGAATAAATGAAATACATTGGGCATTTTTAAAAACTCTGTAAAAGTTGACAAAACAATGAAAAAAACCTTACTTTTCAAGACAATAGCATGCTATTTCAAGGATTTCCTTCTCTATAATTCTATGCCATTAACATATTCCATTACAAAATGCCATGTAGAAGAAAACATACATTTGAGCTACTGGAGACTCATAATGTATATATTCTGTTACCTGCTTGTATTTTTTCCCCCTTATTATTTGACTCTGGTTGTTTGACTTTTTTAAAACTACAGTTCATTATTGCCTGTCATGATAATTATTTATTGTTGTCATCTGAAAGTGTATTTAAACAACTGCAAAATTAAATATAAGCATTATAGAAATAATATAAAGCAAATAAAAAATCAATTTAAGTGTCTCTTTGAAGAACATAAAAAAACAGAAACTACCTCAAGAAGACTCATTATCCCTTGTGGGATCAGCATTTAAAAGTGTAAGGGGTGCAAGAAGAATGCTGAAGAATGTTCTGTCATCTCTCACAGTTTACAATCTGGCTAGTAAGCCAAACATACCTTCCAGGGCCAGTCATATTATTTACTGTACAATTCAGTCCTCAAATAAATGATGTAGACATGCTGTTGTATGTCAGGTCCCTGTGGGAGAGATGTGACCAGAAGTGGTGGAATGGAGGAGTCAAAAAGTTTTGGCTTAGCTAGATTTGGAAAGTCATGAAGGTGCTGGATAGAAAGAACAGGAATGAGTTAAGAAGCAAAGACAGAGTAGGCAACAGCGATTACATATGATAGAATTGAAGCTGGGAGCAGCAGAGGGACAGGGTGGGTTACATGAGAACCCTAGATAAAACTGTGAAGGCAGTGTATTTGGTGGCACTTGATCGGCCCTTTCAATGCCTCTTCCTAGGTAGCTTCTTTTTTCACTTTTTTTCATCTTCCACACAGGCAGCGAGACTCTGGCCTATTTCGGAGAGCCATTAAACTGTTAGCGGGATCCTACTACAGGACCTTGGAAGGCTGAGAAGTCCTATAGTTTCAAAGAAAAGATTTGCTAGTAGTGAAATTTCAAGCCATAGAGGTATTAGCATCACTGTTCTAACTCCCCTGAAATTTGGCAATACATATTTAAGGCTCAGCAGAATATTTTGATGGTTCTGGAAAGCTAGTCTGGATTTTGGATTTGATCTTGGGGATATTAATAAACCATTAGAAGTTGCTGACTTTGGTTCAGCCAAGAGAGGGATGTCCTGGGAATTGTAAATCTGGAGCAATGCACTAGAAAGGAGATAGGAAAGAATGAAGGCAGGAAAATCAGTGTGCTATTTTAGTAGTCTATGACTTATGTGTAAATGCCTGGACAAAAACTAGGCACTATTTCATCTTCAGAGCATTCTTCATTCCAAATTCTCCAAAAGTTATGGTTTCCGGTAGCTATCAATGACAATGCACCTAGTTACCTTGTAATTCGAATGCTTCCATTAGGAATTTTACTATGCTCTTGAATTTAACTTCAAATAAAAAATAATTCCTTCCTTAAAATATTACGTCTATGCAAAATATTCTTTTCAATCAGGTTAATATTTTAAAAAGTGTTCTAACTTGTTCTCCAGCTCATAGCCAAGTACAATAAAATACTGGAAGCCTTACTTAGATGTACAGTTTAGATGTAACATCTAGGGGGACATTGTTGCTTGATATGCCCTTCACATTGCGTCCCATTTTGGATAGAATTTGAGGCTCTTTGCTAATGAGAATTTAAACATAAGAAAAGGGAATGTCGAAGCTGGCCTTAGAAACAGTTCTGAACCCTGACATCATTTGTTTCTTGCAGCATGCTGTCTCACCAAAATCCAAGCAACTATCTCCACATAGTCCCAATTATTCTTTCCTCTATTCTCCCTCACGTTAAGTCCAACCTCAGTGTGAAATTTCCAGCTTAAATATCCTTTCACAATTCATTTTCATTCATAACACAACCACAATAAATAACTTTAAGTGTGAAAGTAGCACTCCAGGAAGCCTGGTCTTTTGCAGTTTTGACATTTTGGCAGCACCAATCAAGCACCTCTCTTTCCGTCCTTACCCCAATTCCTTGGACACTAAATAGTCTATATTCAGGCGATTCTTCCAACTCTACGTTTCAGGGCGCCCAAGCAGACACTTGTTTTCTCGCGGGGGCGTTTTTTGAGACTTGGCCTCCCCACTTTCTTTCTATTTTGGGGTGAGGGAGGAGGAGTTGAGAGAAGGAAAGATTATTAACAAACAAATCTCTCCCATTCCGCGGGCAGCAAGAGTGGGCTGGCCCGCTCGGCTCGGCGCTGGGCGCGCCCCGCCCCGCCGCGCCCCGCGCGCCCCCGGCCGGAAGGGGGCGTGGGCCGCCGCCGAGGGAAGGCGCGCAGACGCGCAGCTGCCGGCCAGCTCGGGGAGCGTCAGGCTGGGGGTGGGGAGCAGGGAGCTTGCCGGCGCTCGGCTCCCAGCCGCGCTCCCTCGGGCCACTCGCGCTCCCGCGCCGCGCCCCGCCGGCTTCATGTGAAGCGCCGGCCCTCCGCCCCTTCCCTCCCCTTCCTTCCCTCCCTCCCTCCCTGTCCCCTCCTCCTCCTCCTCCTCCTCGAGCGCCCGCTCCTGCTCCCCGGGGCCCCCTGCCCGGCCGGGCGCTGACAGCAAGGGCGGGGGTCCCCGCCGCCGCCGTGTCTCGCGCAGGGTCCGGCTGGGGTAGCGGAGCCCCCCGTGCGGCCATGGACCGGCCCCTGACCGGGTCGGCGGAGGCGGAGGAGGAACTGGAGTGGCAAGTGGCGAGTCGCAGGAGGAAGGCCTGGGCCAAGTGCCGCAGCTCCTGGCAAGCGTCGGAGACGGAGGATCTGTCCACAGAAGCGACGACGCAGGACGAGGACGAGGACGAGGAGGAGGACCTCCCCGGCGCGCAGCTGCCGGCCCCGGCGGGAAGAGGTCGGTGCGCCCCGCCGGGCTGCGGTGGGAGGCTGGCGGGCTGGGGAGAGCCTCGTGCGCCCTGGCTCCTGCCGTACGTTCTGGGAGAGCCTCAGGCACTGTAGGCCGAGGGGAGAGGGGACACTTCCGACCTTGAAACGCGCGCGCTGGACGAGGCGTTCCCAGCGTCAACAGAGACCACTGGGTGCCATCCCATTTCTCTGCCAAGGGACACTGAGACGTGTCGCTTAGGCTGCATTTGCCGTGGTAGATTTTCCTATTTGGGAGGGTCCAGGGTGACCCCGCCGTCGGAGGGCTCCTGGTCCGTAACGTGCTGTCCCCTCGCTCTACCCCTCCAGGAAACGTGCCCAACGAGAAGATCGCGATATGGCTCAAGGACTGCCGGTGAGTGCTCCCCCTGCCGCCCGCGTCCCGGGGGAGATCCGTGCGGACTGGACGCTCGAGCAGAGCCACTCGTGCCTCGTCCCTGTGGGTCCCGCGACCGTTGTAAGATACAAACCGGAAAGTGAGCCGACGGATAGCTTCCTCCTCTAAGTGATTAGAAATGGAAGTGCTGTGACCGCTGATTATTTGGTAACCGTGTTGACTTTACAGTTAGGGCTTCAGCTGCCCGCGAATGGTGTCAGCATCAGAGATCAGAAATCCAAAACAGATAATCATGCCATATTGTTTGTTCTGTTTTTATTTGAAAGAATTCTCACATTTCACAGGATATTTTATTTTGCTTTAGTTTTGACATCTGTACAACTGGCACGGAATCATTTTCCTTTCAAATGTGTTTTAGACGAGTTTAATTTACCTAACTACACTAAATGGGCTTTAATTTTATTTCTGTTTGGGGAGCTATTAAAACTAGCTAACTTTGTACTTGTAGTTTACCTCTTGAACATGGAGTTGTCAGATGGCACTGGAATTCTCAGGGAATAGAACTTTAAAAGCATTCAGACTGCATAAATCTGTTTAATTACATGCTTTGGCAACTGGTACAAAAATGTTTGATAAAATACAGAGGAGATGAATCACATCGCAAGTAAATCTGACTACCGCAAAATGTGCTAATCAAGAATGTAGCGTTTAAACTTTCGTTGGTGTTCGCTGTTGAGCATATTTTTGCCTTCCCAGTTTAGGCTTTCTTAATATTTTCTTCAAGTGCTAGAGTTAGGATCGTTTGTTTTGTTTTGTTGTGGAAAGTGATTCTTAATATATGCCAGTTTGCCTGTAAACACAGAATATTGGCTACCATGATATTAATGCCCTGTTTTGATTAATCAAGTGGAACCTGTTGAACACTCTTCATTACAGAACTCGTACCCTTTATTGAAAGAGGCATAGACCCTTCTGAAACATTGTGAAATATATGGAATAACTTCTCTTTAAAGATGCACAGAGGCAAATAAATACACTGCTTGAAGTCCTTGTACCCCATATTTAGAATCTAGCTGTAAATCAATCTCCTGGTTTTCAGAGAAACCTTAGATATTAGGTACTTCACTCAAAGTATGGATCAATAAATTGTATTAATATACTACTGTTTCATTTAATTGTCAAATACCAAAATAGTCTACAATTTAAACGTTTGAAATTTAAATATACATGTTCAGGACCTTTTGGGAGAGATCTGATGATACCAGTATCTTTCAAGTTTCCTCTTAGAAATGTGTCTAAGAAGTTGTTTTGTTACTTTTACTCAAGTCTTTTAAAGCCTCCCGTAAATACAGTATTGGCTTACTTTAGGTTTCTTAAAATAGGCTTAGCATTACAAATACATTTATAGTGTTTCATTGTTTAAATTCAAGTGCATATTCAAGAGAATTTTAAAAATTAGGAACAAGAGAATTACGCTATATTTTAATGAGGTATAGGACTTAAAATTGTGTAAGAGATCGTATCAAGTAGACAGTAAATAAGTGCTTTTTTTTTGAGATAAATGCAGTAGGTGAATGTTGACTTTCCCCAGGACACAGTCAATCCCTGACAATTTCAGAAGTTTTGTTGCCAATACTGATTTATATGGGCAGATTCTGTAGTCTGCTGCCCTTTCTCTCATGGATTTCCTTCTTGTTCTTAAAATTGCACGTATTTACACAAGAGTGGCATTCATTTGTATCCAGGAAAGCTAGAACAAGTAGTCTTTTAACGCTGGCTGTATTATCACAGCTTTGACTTAGGATATGTTGCAACTGTATTTTTATCTTAAATAACAACTCAAGTTTCTTCCCAGAGTTGGTCATCTATGTATTTTGTTTATTATGTACAAATGGCCTGACCATAGTATTTTACTCACTTGATAAGTTCTCAGATAGTCTTTGTTTTTTAGTGTGGTCCATATCCTGAATAAAGATACCATGTTTTCTTTTCTTAAGGGGAGTCTATTTTGATAACCATTTGTGGGGGGGGGGGAGAACTAAATAAAAACTTATTGAATTAACAATTAAGAAATGATAGAGATTTTGATAGAATTTGGAAGGGAGCAAATATAAAAGTGAGATATTTATTTTTGAAGGAGAATTCCTGTTATTCTGCTTATTTGCCATTTTCTGTAGCGCATAGACCAGTAAAGACATCTGTGGACAAAGTAAAACAATGTTTACTTCTAAGAAAGTAGCCTTCAGGGAAGAATGGTTTCTTAAAGACATTCATTAGAATTTTATTAAAATATATACAAAAATCAGCTTAAAGATTTTATTAATATATTTATGGTAATTGCTTGTGATTTCTTTTACATTTCAAAAGCACTGATTTTTAAAGAGCTGCCGTTGCTTGTGTGCTTGTGGAAAGTTCTAACATTTAATCAGCATTTCAGTAACGTTTCTTTGAAACTGATATTTTCATGATTGATCCCATGTCTCGTGAATTTTTAACAGATATGAATTGTTACTGAAGAAAGGTTTGTATCACAAAACAGACCTTCCAAAATAAAACAATGTGTTTCTTACTGTAACTTAGTTTTGAGAGAATTGTGTTTATTTTTGTATTTGAAAAAAAGATATTTCTGTCATCTGTATTTGAACTACAAGAATGAAAAAACTTTAGCAATGGCTAATCTTAATGATGATTCTTAAGTCAACTTTTTAGTAATTTTCAAAGTAAAATGAAGAATATATGTATTTTTTAGCTTGAAAACAAAGCAAATCATAAGCCTCTACATTTATATAAAGAAAAAGATAGTTGGGGTAAGGGAGGCACTAGGTGATACTTTGAAATGCTAGTGATAGATTAACAGACGAGGTTTAAGGAAACTGTTGAGCCTTATTTCCAACTATTCTTTACTTTTTAATTTTATTAAGTTAAAGTTATCTATGACTGAAGATTTGTATTCTTCTAATCGTGTTTTCTTTTTTGATGGAGGGGGTTGAGAGCAACAGACATTTTCTTAATGCTTTTATTGTCAGTCATTCTCTCTCTTTTTTGCAAAGAAAAATGCCAATTCACATCATTTGTCATTGCCATTCTTGCTCCTAATTATTGGCACATCAGACATGATTAAATCATTCCTGCTGAACTGACTTGATGACAGGTATTTGCTTAGTTAGTGAATATTACTTAACGTAACCCACTTGCATTCCTTGTCTGTTTTAGGGGGAGAGTTTTAACTGTGATTAGAAGCTTATTTAGCTAGAACTCTTTAAGTAAGGCTGTGTAATGACAACTTTCCAGACAGCCTTTCACAAGACTAAGGCTAGTATGTTTATATGGTTTCAGTACACCTTTGGGAGCCTCGCTGGATGAACAAAGCAGCAATACACTCAAGGGTAAGAGAAGGTTGCCTTTCTAAATCTGTTCTTTATGACAGTTCTGCTTCTTTGTTCTCTGGGTAAAAGTATATATATGAGTTGTGAAAGTGATATTCATGGTTGTAATATATGCTGTTCTGAGCTAGAAGCCAAAGGGAGAAACTTTGTTATAAACTGTAAAACAGTAGTGTGTTTAAGCAAATTGCCTAGCCTTTTCACAAGGTGAAACTTACATCTTTATTGTCCAGTTAGATATTATAAAGACTAATTAATTATAAAAATATGTTATGCAAATATAAGGAAAATACTTATTGAGTGAACAAAAGTTGAGTCAATTTTAGTGCAGCATTTCTTTGCTTACATTAACTGAAATTGCCACACCTGAAATTTTACCACCTGTTCAAAACAGAATTCTAAAGTTCAAAGTACAACAGGCGTGTGCAGGTAGAGGCAAGGCATATAAAAAGCATTTACAGTGTCAGGAAAATCCAGCTCCTGACTTTATATAAGATGGGTAAGAAGAATATTTGCTCCAGGATCTGCTTTTCCATGAAACTCTTGGTATGTAGTCTAATTGAACATCTTCAAAAATCTAAGTTTGAAACAGCCTTTAGATTGGCTTCTGAGAACTTTATGTTGCTGGAAATGTGGTTTCTTTATGTTAAAATAAAAGCTTTTACCTGCTTCTTGAAGTTATATAATCAGAATAATGTCTGAGTACATTCAAGTCTGAAACGTTTTACCGTATAAGATATTTTGCTTGGTGAATTTGTTTTAACTAAAGCAGTGTTTTTATATGAGAGTCAAGAGGAAAAGAATACCAGGATGAGTTTTCAAATGTTTCTTTCAGGTGTGCTTGTGAGAAATGGAGGAAGTTTTGAAGATGATTTGTCATTGGGAGCTGAAGGTATGTTTGTTTGGAAGAACTGTGTTTTTATATAGTTTTTAAATTTAAAAAAATGAGAAAGTTCAACGCTTTCAGGTTTATGATCCTCAAGCTAAATTTAAAGGTCTTGAAAATGGCTCAGGCACATTTCACATTACCTTTCTATGTTAGTAACTAGTCATAGTCTGTAGGATACATATAGGGATGACTCTGAAAAACCATTGTGAAGTGTTCATCTGTCTTCCTTGGACTAAATGCTTAAAGGAACAGTTTGTAACAAACTATGGTAATATAACTGAGGGAAGAATTGTCCTGTAGAAGGAAGGACACTTAAATATTTACACATGGGAAAACGAAATTGAAGCTTATTTTTAGCACAAAATAGACTTATGTCATACTTACAGCTGCAGCTTGTCTTTCTCTTTGTATTGATGTATCTCCTGCCTTTTCCCCTTTTTTCTGATTTTTAGAAGATTAAAGGAGAAAGACAAAATAGCAGAGTTAATAGAATTTTATTAGAAATGATGCTGGTGTTTATTCCAGAAAGCATTAGATTTTAAAAAAGTGTGTTGTGCTATTTAAAACATTTTTACAGGTTATATAATGTTTTCCAGTAGATTTGTAATAAAGCTTTATCATATATACAATTAAAGATTTTAAATTATTGGTATTTTAAAAGATATTTTGTAGCTCATTGATCAAACTGAATAGATTATTCATAGCTGTATAGTTCAGTTACTTATGTGTACTTTTTTTTTAAAAAAAGCAAGGATTTTAAAAAATCTTTAAAAGTTATAAGTTGATGAATAGTGAATTTAAACATTGAATTTAATATCCTTGGTTTTTTGCTCTTTAAATGCATCTGTAAGGTAAATTACTTATTTAGAACCTTCTAATATTTAAAACTCTGAAACGTGAATATATTAGTTTTTATTATTTCTGTTTGTACATTTTCAGACTCTATAAAGAGCTTAAAGTTACTGCTTTCCAGTCAGTACAATGGAACATGTTGTCAATCCCTTATTAAAATGTACTTTAATATTATTTTAACTAGTAGTTTTGATATTTGCCTTGGTAGTTTGATAATATTGAATGATTTTTTTTGGAAAACCAGAACCTAAAAAGGAGTCTTATAAAAGAGTAAAGCTCTTATGTTGTTTTACTGAAAATTATTTCAAGGCTATTTCCATTAATTAAATAATTACTGAGTGCTATGAGTGAGGCACCTTTCTGGTGGAGGTGCAAAGAAACAAAATAGCATGACTTTACAGGTCGGAAATGAAAAGCGGTTGAAGTATGCTGAAATGGATATGTTTATAATTAAATTTCTTTGTATTTGTCTATAAAGGTTAAATGATGCAAATTTAACTCTAAACATTAACACTTATCTGTTTAGAACTTTAAACTAAAGTTCTGTTATAAAGTTGAAAAGGCAATTTTTAAAAGAAAATTTATGTTGAAATAAGTAGTTTTTAAGTTGTATGTGTGAAAAATCAGTTATAACCTTAAAAAAATCCACATTAGAAATTGACGTATACTATTGCCACACTTAAATCATGTTTTCCTCTTAAGATAGTCTTCATTAATAGCTTTTAAATGTAATAATTAGCACCACATATATGCTACATAACTTCCTCATTACTTATTTTTAACCGGTTAAAGAAACTTAATTGGTTACCTATACATTTTTTTTTATTTTAAGTGCTAAGGAGAGCATTTAGTTTTATGTTGCCAAAACAGCCCTTCAAAAGCTCTTGGCCCTGTTCTTATCTATCTGTATATCACTTTTCATACTGCAGATGTAATGGACCAAGATTAGTGTTTAATATATTAGGCATTTAATTGTAATATTGTAGGTAATTTGATTTTTTGATAATTGTATCATAGTATAGTCCTACTAACAATTGTGCTCAACATTTATTCTTATTTGTAGCCAACCACCTCCATGAAAGTGATGCTCCAATTGAAAACTGGTATGTAGCTCTTTTGTTCTATTCCTTTTAAAAAATGAAGACCATTAATGAAAATAAAGTTTTATATAATCTGATTTTTTTTATAGCAATAATATCTTGGCCAAAGAGAGAAGACTACAGTTTCATCAGAAAGGGAGAAGTATGAATTCCACTGGATCTGGGAAAAGTAGTGGGACAGTCTCAAGGTAACTTATTCTGAAATTGTTGGAATTACATTGTGTTACAGATGAGGTACCTACTCTTACCATTTTTTTCAATCTTGGATTTGACCTTGATAGAATGAAATCATAAACTACACAAGAAGAGTGTTTCCTGGAGCAGCGCAACTGATAGGAGCTTCTTTTTCTTGTTTTGTTTTGTTTTGTTTTGAGATTGAAAAAAAGCAACAAGTAGGTTTTTAATGCTGCTGGAATCCATAAATGAGTATTTTGAGCCTCTCAACAATCTGAAAGAGGAACTCCATAGTGGAGTAACTTCTAGTTGCAGAGAACCAAAATTCATTCTGTTAAGGACTTGAGTTAACTCTGAGTTAACAAAAATCAGAATAAATTTTTCTAAGTTACAGCTTGATATTTAAGCAGAATTTTTTTCAACATAGTAAACCAAAGATTTTTCAAATATGTAGTATAGCCAGGCACAGTGGCTCACACTTGTAATCCCAGCACTTTGGAAGGCCAAGGTGGGTGGATTACTTGAGCTCAGGAATTCAAGACCAGCCTGAGCAATATGGCAAAATGCTGTCTTCACAAAAAATGCAAAAATTAGCTGGATGTGGTGTGGTCCACCTGTACTCCCAGCCACTTGGGAGTCTAAAGTGGGAGAATCACTTGTACCCAGTGAGCTGTAATTGTGCCACTCCATTTCAACCAGGGTAACAGTGAGATGCTCTTTCAAGACACACACAGACACACACACACATACACACATACACACACAGAGTATATTAAAATACATTGGTACATGTGCCTGTGGAAACCAGTTTAGACTGTTATCCAAGTTATATTATTAAGATTTAAGCATTTTCTTTGAAAGAAATTGAAATGTCTCTCTGTTGAAGTTCCATCTCCAACTTTCCTGTTTTCTTCAGTGAGTCTTAGAAAACTTGGATTATCACTGGTATGAGAGAGAAGGGATACTAAATGTTTAATTCCCAATAGAATTACAGTAGTTACCTTTGTGTAACCCATACACTCTGTATCTTACTCCTCCTACTTCCTGAGTGGAAGTAGCTGGAGAGAAGTTGAAAGTAAGCTCCTCCCTCACTTCTCTGAAGTCAGCTTGTTACCTGTATTGTCCCTCCTAGCACTGTTGCCACTCCTAGGACAAGAATAGCAGAAAAGCTGAAGTTTTACAGAATGGCCCTCAGATCCTTTTCATTTCTTCTTTAATCTGTTTATTCCTTATTCTCCATCATCTGTCCTCTACTTGTTTTAGCTGCTTTACAGGAAATCTCTTAAAATGACAAAAAAAATAAGGTGAGGAGTCATGTAGGGAATCTCTGAATGTGTTCTTTGGGGTTAGCTCTGTTCTGCAATTCTAGCAACTTGAGACAATGAATCCTTTATAATAGCTGTTTATTCCTTAGTACACATGTGTAAACATGGTAAAATAAATAATGATTTAAGAGCTGAGAAAAAAGATTTTATCACAGGAAATCAATAGTATGTATTTATTTATAATGTGTGGACTATCATTTTATATTTTCATGTTTCCTTTTTGCCCCTTTTTTTGTAGTGTTTCAGAATTGTTGGAACTTTATGAGGAAGATCCTGAAGAAATTCTTTACAATCTTGGATTTGGACGTGATGAACCAGATATTGCTTCTAAAATTCCTTCCAGATTTTTTAATTCATCATCCTTTGCCAAAGGGATAGATATTAAAGTATTTTTGAGTGCTCAAATGCAACGGATGGAAGTAGAAAACCCAAATTATGCTTTAACAAGTAAGGTTTTTAAGTGTTAGCATATTATTTTCTTAAATTATAGCATCTACAACAAGATGATCTCATTCTAAGCCTTCATTTCAGGAATAGCACTGGAAAGTAAAGAGATTAATCAGCACAAAAGCTATTTTTACATATTAAAATTTAAGCTATTTTATTACTCTATTTATGGTGGTTAGTTCACTTATTTTTCCCTTCCTCCCAATTCTTGACTCAAGTTTTACCATAACTTACTTGCAGAACCTTATCCTTATCTACAGATTGCTTTTGCTCAAGAAGAAAAGAAGTAGGGGAGGAGCCTTGTTATTCTTAAATGAAGTCAGTCAATTTCAGGAACTAGTCTGGCTAATTTGATCAGTTTAACTCATATCTTTGCTTATTTTCTTTCTATTAGCCAAAAGTTCCCAAAATAGGATTCCCTGCATTGTTCATGGATTAGTTTTAAGAGATTAATAAATCCCTCCCCCTGCAAATTAGGTATAAAATATATCCTTACTATTTTCTTAGGAGAATTTTGAAAGAGTCTTAATGGAGTTCCAGAGTTAAGAATAGAATCACAGCTGTGGATCCAATAGCTAGTTCTTTCTGTTTTATTCAGTGTTGCTATTATGCTTTGTGCTTATTTCTGTTTTTTAAAAATATAAATGCTAGTACTTAGGGTAAAAATCCTGCTCCGTCGAACCCAATAAATGTAGAGAAGGTTTAAGTGTTAGATAAGGAAAAAATAGGGTTTTATAATCTTTGTGATCTAAGTGACATTTTTGAAATTCTGAACAATATATACATTTAATACATGTATATATGTATATATAAACATAAACATACATATAAATAATATTCTTTCTTTTGGTAGGCCGTTTTCGTCAAATTGAAGTGCTTACTACTGTGGCCAATGCATTTTCTTCTTTATATTCACAAGTCTCTGGGACTCCCCTGCAGAGAATTGGAAGTATGTCCTCAGTGACCTCTAACAAGGAGACAGACTCACCTCCACCTTTAACTCGAAGTAACACTGCAAATCGTTTAATGAAAACACTATCAAAACTAAATTTATGTGTTGATAAAACAGAGAAAGGAGAAGGTAGTAGCCCTGCTCCGGCAGCTGATAAGGGAAAGATTCTAAATGTTTCAGTGATTGAAGAAAGTGGCAATAAAAATGATCAAAAGTCTCAAAAAATTATAAAGAAGAAAGAGTCATCTTCTATGTTGGCTACAGTTAAAGAAGAAGTCTCGGGTAGTTCAGCAACTGTTATGGAGAATGCTGATAGTGATAGAATTTCTCATGAAGCAAATAGTAATTTTAACCAAGAAACTGAAAATGAACAAAGTAAAGAAACTCCAAGTTATGAGAATAAGCTGGGTGAGGAATCTGATATTACAGAATCCAAATTAGGTAGTGATTTCAACATATCCAGCCTTAGTGAGCTGGAAAATAGCAGTGAGCTGAAAAGTGTGCATATATCTGCACCTGAAAAAGAGCCATGTGCACCACTGACAATTCCGTCCATAAGAAATATAATGACACAGCAGAAGGACTCCTTCGAAATGGAAGAGGTAAGTAAAAAATTACTAAAACTGTTTTCAAGTTGCAAACGAGAAAAAAAAAAAAAAAGGTACCAAAATGCTTTTAAAATGGGAGGTAGCTAATAGATTTACACTAGAAAAATTTATCCTAATTTTGACTTTGCAAGTTTATGTTTCACAAACCAGGAATTGGTCTCAGGATTATGTGATGTCGAGGTAATGGGACAGTTCAGCAGCAACTCCAGATACTCATCCACTAGCTGATATTTGAGCCTTAACCTCTTTTTCTCTCTCAAGGGTAAGATGTTGATGCTCAAGAAAGCCCTGAGAGAGTATATTTAAATTCAAAGCAATATTGCATAATAGTTAAAAACGCATGCTTTGAAATCAAACAGGGGTGTGAGTTCTGTCTGCCACTGAATTGCTGTGTGCCTTTAGGCAAGCTTTTCTTAACATATCTCAGTGGTAAGGATATGTGAAGAACGCTTTGGGGATAGGTATTGGTATATGACTGGAAAGAACATGAAGATACTACATACCTGCATGGGGAGGATAGGGACCCTTGAACGAGGAGGTTTGAAAGGCCACTGAATAGGGTTTCTGCAAGCCCAGAAGACCAACGTTTGGTTATTTTGTTTGTGTCCAGTGATGATATACCTGCTAGTTAACATAAATTTTGGATTGGACAAGATAAAGATACTTATTTTGAATGAGGTTCAGCTAAAACTGCTTCTGAATAGTAGAAACTGATACTTTTGTGTTGAAGTTATATATAGCTTGGGGCAGGAAGACTGACGTTTATCAGGCATCTACCCTGTGCTGGGTACTGTTCTTGGCTCTTGAAGTACTTCATTGCAGTCTGTGAGGCATGTAGTAGTGGTCTCATTTTCCACGAGTAAAGTGCGGCATATGTGTGCTGGTGAAAAGTTGTGGCTATAAATTATGTAATGTGCAATTTGTCTTTTGTGATTTATTGCATTAGATTCGTTTTAGTAATAGTTCACAGTAGTGTTGACATTACACACCATTATTTTAGGGAATTAGAAAATGAGATGATTGATTCAGCTCATAAATGTCCTCTTAGGTGAGTCTCTCTCTCCCACATTAGTGAAGATTTTTCATTTTTTGCAAAATTTCAGTTAATGATACGGATTTGTACCTTTTTGTGGTTAATACTTTAATTACAACTGAATAGTGAAATAAAAAGTGAGTAGGAGCAGCACCTTGGAATGTTTTACATTTTCTTTTGAGCTTTTTTCCTTTTATTTCTTTATATAGATAGATAGATAGATTTTTTTTTTTCTATGTTTACCTCCTGATGTAGTTTATTTCTCATCATAGTGAGTGTGGAAGATGACTACTTTGTGATGACCACATTAAAACCTCGGTTCTATTTCACTCCGATTCCTTTTTGACTTTGTTCTGGTCTAAACTTGTTCCAGCACTCATAATTAAAGTGTAAATTTTTGCCTACCATTAGGGCTCCTCTTCTATGATAATTATATATGTCAGTTAATTTCCTTGTTTAATACAATAGCAGGGCATAAAGATCTATACAAATTATGTTAGGTAATTTCATATCTAATATTGGTGACTCTGAATGAACAACACTCATATTTTCAAATAAGTCACTCTTCAAAGAAGTCAAGGAAGTTTCTTTTTAATTTCTGAAACTCCTGAAGTCTAAACTATAGTTTGTTAGTGTTTAAAATTTTTTAAGATAGCATATACAAAAAGTTTTTAAAACACTTACATGAAGTGCTAGATGTACTTTTGTGGCAAGTTAATTTTTAATTATAGGCTGAGTTTTTTTGCCCCCTCTACTGGCAAAAAAAGGTTAATGAAGAAAGTAATGTGGCATTGATGTGAACATTTTTTTGAAGCATAAGATTACATGCATTGGTGGTTGAAAAATAATGGAAGATTTTTTTTTTTCCAAAAAAATATATGGTCGACCACAGCTACATTGTAAATATGGGGAATTTTAAAGAAAATAATGTATCTTCAGATACATTTAAAATACGGATAAAAACCTCCTGGAATTGTGTTTTCATCCCTTAGGGAACTTTAAACAGAGCTTGTAGAACAATGGATAAAGAAAGGAAATAATGTGTTACTTTAATTTCCTCTTCTCCCAAGCATTTGAATCATATTGACAAATAAAGAGAACAATCTTGTTGAAGCTGACTTTTAGATCCTATTCAGTGTAGTTTGTTACTATTTTTCTTTGGGGCCTGTTTCCACTGAGGTTTGGTTCCTGCTGGGAACCTTCTTGCTGTGAAAACAATGAGTAAATACGAGTTAGAGCGCTGTCTCTCTCTCAGTAAATCAGTTCTCAGATTATCTGAGCATGAGCTGCTTTGGGAAGCTAGGAAGGAGAAAATGTTGTAGACATGTTGACTGCATGAAGCTGCCTAATCCATCTGAGACAGGAGGTAAGATCCCACAGTCACCAGCAGCAAAGAGACAAAATACTTAAGTGTAAAGAGCGCTAAATAGATGATGAGACTGATCCTGGCGTGGTACAATGTGAGTTTCTATTTCTTATGTTAGAAAAAGAAAAGGCCAGAGACTACTTTCGCTTAAAAGTCAACTTGCCTTATAAAGTGTCTTGTAGACTATTTAAAATAGTTATAAATGTTTATAACTATTTTTTTTCTTTTCTTTTTTCTTTCTTTTTTTTTTTTTTTTTTTTTTTTTTTTTTTTTTTTTTTTTTTTTGAGACAGAGTCTTTCTCTGTCACCCAGGCAGGAGTGCAAAAGTGCGATCTCGGCTCACTGCAGCCTCCACCTCCTGGGTTCATGCAATTCACCTGCCTCAGCCTCCCAAGTAGCTGGGATTACAGGCACACACCACCACAGCCAGCTGATTTTTTGTATTTTTAGTAGGGAAGAGATTTCATTGTGTTGGCCATGCTAGTCTCGAACTCCTGACCTCGTGATCCACCTACCTTGGCCTCCCAAAGTGTTGGGATTACAGGTGTGAGCCACCGAGCCCAGCCTATAACTATTTATAAAAAGTTGTAAAACCCTATCTTGAATTTCTAATTCTTCCAAATGATTTGTTTCGTTAATTCTTGTGTTCTTCTTGAATGGCTTATTTTGAATACATCATGGTAACTCTCTGAAGCCATAGATTAGTAGTATGAATGATTGACAAGTTAAACCAAAATGATTCTTCTCAAGCAGATGTTCATCTTTTTAGGTGTAAAGGAAAAACTTAAGAAGAAGAAGACCTTTTATCTCTGTATTTCTGTAAGCAGTTTATTGTGTGGTCTTCTTGCCCTATAAATGAATTTTTAATTAAATATAACCATTATTGGATATATACATAATCTTTTTAAGCTACTGATGTGTGAGTAATTGTTTCTAGTCCTGTCTTCATACTAATTATTGATTTAACTAATATATCTCACTACTCATTTTTACTTGTTAGGTTTTAGGATTTTTCTATGTTTATTGGTCTGAGTTAACCCCACATCAGTCAGATATTTGACAGATAGTTAAGTTGTTCTTTTGGCCTTTCAAATTTAACTGTATGTTTTTTTAAGATAAGTCTGCCCTAGCATATAAACTCTAACATATGACATGTACAGATGTCTGCTACTCCAAAGTCCAATTAACCCTGTTTTGTTATGTGATACTTACCTAAAAAACCTGTTAATTTTTATTTTAAAAAGATTTACCTGACATTAAAAATAAATGATACTTTTTGTGTATGTGTAAAACTCGAGAGTATTTTTTTAAATAAACATTAGCAAGTAATTTATAGAATCATAAACTAGTACGAAAAGAGATCTTTTAATTCATTTACTAGTTTCTTCCCTTTACAAATGAGGAAGCATCCTCTCCATCATTTGATACTGTTTTATAGAAGTGGTTCTTCATCATCTTTCTGAGGGCTATAATATTCCATTTGATATCAGTGCATCACAGGGGGAAGGAGCACAGCGAGTGTCAGTGTAGGTTGGCAGAGGAGGATCTCTTGTACATTCTTACTACTTTACCGTTTCAAAGTACTTTGACTTACAGTCACATTCGATCACTCCAAGGACCTGTGAAGTAGAAATTTTAATTTTAATTTTGCAATTAAAGTTAATTTCAATTTTGAGGCTGGGCATGGTGGTTCGCACCTGTAATCCCAGCACTTTGTGGGGGCTGAGGCAGGAGGATCACTTGAGCCCAGAAGTTTGAGACCAGCCTGGGCAACATAGCAAGACTTGTCTCTACAAATGGTTTCACAGTTAACTGGGCATGGTGGTGCATGTCCGTGGCCCCAGCTTCTCTGGAGGCTGAGGTGGGAGAATTGCTGGAACCCCGGCAGTTGAGGCTGTAGTGAGCCATGATTCCACCACTGCACTCCAGCCTGGGCACAGAACGATACCTTGTTTCAAAAAATAAAATAAAAAAGAGAAAAAAAAATGGATAATTATTGCAGATAATTGTCAGAGGCCATTAGCCAGTAAGTGGCATGAATAAAACTTGAATTCAGGTTCCTTTTAACTATACCATACAATTTGCTAAAGGTCAGATGTATGGTCAGCCATCATACAAGAACTCATCCTCTGATGTGCAGCACCATGCTATGACTTTGGAAAAATAATGGTTTCCTTTGACATTTTTTGAGCTGTCATTAGAAATTAGACAGAATTATAATTTCTAAAGCTCTAGTTTTGATTTTCTTTGAAAACCATTTTTATATACAATGTTTATACAATGACAACAGCTATACAGTCTTTTTAAACTTTAGAGAAAGGGTTATTTGAGTTAGAACATACACATGTTGCTGTTCTATGGAATACAATACACGTTGTGCCTAGAAGATCCCTCTTAGTCGAGGCTAATGTGACAGCCTCGACTGTCACAGTTAAGACACCAAAGTGGTTCACTGAAACAAAAAGTACATTTTAAAAAAAGAAACCAAAGTGGGTGCCTGTCATATTAGCTGAACATTGATTAAGATACAGTCATTGTTGCATGAAGACTTTTTTAAATGAAGTAACCCAAATGTGTGGTTTATTCTAAAGTTGTTTTTCATGCATCTTTAAATCCGAAAACATTGAGACCAAGCAATTTTATCACTTTGGTTTAGTGGCTTTTGAAAAAAATTATGAAACTGTTTTATTATGAAAAGTTTCAAACTTACCTGAATATTAGAGAAAATGGTATAATGAACACCTGTTACCCATCACGCAATTCAGTTTTATTTGGCTATTCTTGTTAATTATGAAAAGCTGCCTGGAGCAAAATGACCAGAATTCTGTGGAACATTTGAAACCATTGAATAGGGAAAAGCTGTTGTGTAAATCTAAGTTCTGTGTTCTGTATTTGCTTCATAATTCTCTGTGGTGTACCCCATCTCAAATTTGACTGCCTTCTTTTCCACAATTGTGACCAGTAATAAAATAAGAAATTCACCCATTATCACTGGCATGTCTGTTTCTCTCTTCAGCAAGTGAGTTCTCTGATTTTGCTGGGTAAACAAGAAGAAGAATCCCAACTTTAGTAGTTTTATTAGTAAAATATGACCCTCTCAGCTTTTTGAAGTGTTCCTTTCTTGCAGTTAATTATGGAGTTTGTAGTAAAAGGATAAGAGTAGATTTATTTTTGCCACAGAGTAGCATCTTGAAGGATGGTACACTGAGATAGGTGTTTATTAAAGTCATGTTATTTTGTGAGTAATTTCATAAGTCTAAGGAAATAGAATATGTGATAATGCTATATTTAAAAGTAAACACCTGGGTGCGGTGGCTCACACCTCTAATCCCAGCACCTGGAAGTCTGAGGCAGGTGGATCGCTTGAGCCCAGGAGTTTGAGACCGCAGCCTGGGCAACATGGTGAAACCTCATCTCTACCAAAAATGTAAAAATTAGCCAGTCTCATAATGGGGTCTCAAAATAAATAAATTAGATTAATTTTTTTTAAAAATCTGAAAGTGAGAGATTTGGTGTATTAATGCTGTGCCTAAGCCAGAATTCCTAGAACATAAATGAAGAGGCATTTGGATTTCTGTAATAATTTTTTGATCTGGTTGATATTTACTTTACAGAAAATTATTTGAAGTAGGTCTAGCCTGAATAGAAGCTAATAATAGACATTTTGTTGAATATGAAAAGAAAATGCACATTGTTCCCTTGCATACAAGACAATGGTTTTCCTGTTGAACATGTGTCTGCTGCTTTGAAGAATATATTCTAATTTTAAAATAATAACAATAATGGAATCTATTTTATATTATCTGATTTACAGGTGATGGTTTTGAGCAGTGTGCTTTCAGTTTTCAAAAGATTCACAAACTTGGGTTCATGGAGCTATATAGAGCAAAGATACCACACAAATCAGAGCAAATTTTAAATTGGGTAATATATTTAACCTTTGGGCTTCCTTTGGAATATTTCTTATAATGGAGTAGCTTCTTAACTAAAAACTACCAGTTTTTCCTAAAATATGTTAGCTATTAGCACTCTGATTTTTTTTTCAAGGTTGAAAACCCGTACGTTGGGCCAGTTACTACACTGTACTAGGATATTCTTTACTATTTAAGAACCAATCATCACAAAATGAAGTGACAGAAAATATTGCACATCTTCACCATTCTGCATGTATTTAGTGTTGACGTAGAGTTAACTGTTAGAATAGACAGAGTGTTTGTGGGGTAGAGGTGGTGATTTAGGAATCTGAAAATTCCTAAATTATGTACTTGTGCAGATAGAAAAATAAAGCACAAAAAGACAACTTCTGGGTTTGATACGTTCTTTAAACAGTGTTTCAGGGAGGATTTATGGTTAATATCTTTGATTATTTTAGTTCTGTCATGAAACCTGCTTTTCCATGTACAGCTCCCAAATTATGTCTTGAAAGAACATTTTTTCAGTCTCACACATGAGCAATTTTTGATACCGGAAAGTTTGGGGGAATTTAGTAATTCTGCAGTGGTAGCACTGTGTTCCATTTTCAAAAATGCAAGACTTATAATTACCTCAACTGTGTGTTGGTCATGATGTGCTGCAGTGAGTGTATTAGAATTTCTCCTGGAATTTACCCTACTTTGAAGTTTAACATTTAGAGAACTTTTTCTTATGGATCTGTTTTTCATGTAATAGCAACATTTTTTTTAAATGAAGTAGTTATTAAAATTTATTTAAGGTTAAAAACCCATTTGGGCTAGTTTTCACACTTGACTAGGATGTTCTTTAGTATTTAAAAGCTAATTGTTACAGGGTAAAATGATGGAAGCTAGTGCACATCTGATGCACTCATTTCCATCAGCTATCTTTGCTACCAACTTGAGTGCTATTGTTAACTGGAAAATAGACCAGAAAATTCAGTTGTGGAACATTCTAATAATTTTGAGATCAGATTTCTTTAAGTTTAAATATATATAATGTTTTGGTGCACTCGAGTTAGGTTGATTTGTTTAACAGGTGGTTATTCAAGAAGTTAGTTTGTCTTAGATTCATTTAGTTTTAACTACTTAAAACTCTTCTTTAGGTTCAAAGTACGGAGGGAGAAGCTCCTCATGTTCCAGCCACTTACCAGCTGGGTCTTACGAAGTCAAAAAGAGGTAAGTGGACCAATATCTGCTAGTTCTCAAGCACATTATCAAGTATTAGTTGATTTGCAAAAGGGGTTTATGTATCAGTATTTGTAGTATTTATGAGTGTAAAAAGATAAAGAACACATGATTCATTATTGTTTGGTTGTAGAAGTTTTTTGTATTTTTTTTGAAGACTTTTGAGCTTATAAACTAATTAGTGTGCTTTTCTGCAATGACTTCATTACACAGTCTTGTGTACTCTAAGTATTTTTCACCTTTGGGCAAGAGCTAGTTGAGAAGTGATCAAAAGAGCAATGGATTAGGACTACCTTTTACATTGTTACGATTGAAAAATATACTGGTATTATCTATCTTTGGTGTTTCATTATATAAATATAGCTCCTAGGTATAACGCATGAATATTCCTCTAGCAAAAACCACCCATTTTTTTTTTAGCAATAGTTAAAGCTAGTTAAATTCAAACTGTGGATCAAAGGTGAGTGGCTGTAGATATTGTTCCTCTCTTAATTATTAATTATTGACCAAAGAACCTTTGAATCCATTCCTTTCACTTTTAACTTGCAACAACAACAAAAAATGTCCGATCTTTGAATTTACTAAGTTTTTGAGCTTTAGAGAAAGGGAAAGAGGAAGAAGTGAAAATGACCACTGAAGGTAGGACTGTTTATTTTTAAAACTTTACACATGCTGAACCACCCGTTTTTTTTTTTTTTTTTTTTTTAAACAAAGATTTTTATGTATGTTCCTAGAATAGGAAATTACATGTCTGTTGCCTCCTGGTCTCTGAAATTACTTCACAGGAGACAATTTGCATATACTTTTTTCTTTTATTGCAGTACGGTATTAAGAAACAAGAGCTTCACTCTCACTAGGTCCCTGCAGATCTGGTTAGACTTAAAATGAACTTTACTGTTTAATTTTTTTCCCCTTGTAAGTTCATAAATGTATGTATGTGCTTCTGAGCCAAGATATCATGGTCATTAAGAAGTTCTTTCTTTAGATGGGTAGACGGGCTACATTGGAAAAAGCAGCTTGCCATGCATTAAAAGAAGGATAAGAAAACAATAAAGTTACTTTAAAGTGTTTTAAGAGCGAGATTCCTGTGGTATGAATGATTGGATATGGTTTATATTCATATCTGGGTTTTTTCCTTTTCTCAGTCAGATTTTTATAAATTAACAGTAAAATGGTTCTTTGTGTTTGTGTGCGTGAGAGGGGAGAGAGAACAACATAGTGTTTTCATCATTTTAAAAAGTAGCCTATATGCTATATAAGTATCTTAGCTTGATCATAACTGCAGAGTTAGAAACACTGGTAATATATTTACTTCAGAAGTTTTGTAAAAATGCAAATAGCATTAGTTATAGGAATTTTGAAATTAAAATTACCTTAATCTCAAATCCAGACCAAGATTTACATAGTGAAGCCCAGAGAGGTTTAGTGACTTAATGAATGTTACAAGGTAGCATTCAGTAAATATGTTGAGAAAAGTCCAACATTTTTCTTATTAAAAAAGACATAGAATATTTACTTTATAGAGAATGGACAGATAGTTGTTTGGTTTCTTTATGATGATACTAGACAAAATTTCCAGATTTTTTTCTCATTTTAATATTTCCTCTAACTTCCTAGTTTTTAATTAGAAATAATATCTTGTATCTTCAGGACAGAGATGTAATCTTTTTTTTAGTTCCACCTTTTTCTGTTGACAACTGTATTTTTGGAAACAGAAATGTCTGACTGAAGAAACTAGATTGTGATTTGTGGTTTATAAAACAGTCTCTCCTGTATTCTGCTTAGTTTCTGAAGTAGCCCTGTGAGATAGATAGAAGAATTATTATCTCATTTTGCAGAGGAGAGAAGCTATTGCTTATGATGATGAAACACAGCAGGAATTTGAACCCAGGCCTCCTCGTTTAACCCATTGCCCGAAACCTGCTCTGAAGCCTAAGCAGTCTACATACATTATGACCTAAACTGTATGTGTACTCAGACAGGGCTTAACAACTATGAGGTGAACTTGGCATAGACTGTAATCTATTACAGATAAAACAGACCTTAGCAGAAAGAACCAGTCAGAGCTGCTCACTCTGGCTCTCATGCGCTCTCAGGCACCTGCCCCTGCCCAGCCAGATAGGCAGTTTCACTTCTAAATCATTTAAATGACTGCGTTTGTTTTAAGGAAATAGGTATCATTGACTCACTTGGCAAACATTACTTATTGTCAGCATATTCTAGGTACTGGGATACAAAGAAGAATCGTTTCTGCCTTCAGAAGACTCACAATCTAGTTTAGAGACATGAAAATACATAATTATAGTGATAACTGCCATAACCTAAGACATTAATCATTTTACAAGTAACATAATGCCTGATCAGTACTGGTAGTAACAGCTTAGTTTCAGTTTCAGTTCAGTTTTACAAGTATTCCAGGTTACCTAGACTTATCAAGGATATGGAATAATTCCTTATATTTCATTTTGCAGTCTTGTTAAAGCCAAAAAAAAATTACAGAAGTATTGTAAATTTTTAATGGGAAAAATTTATGCCGTGGAAACTGAGTCTACAGTGGGATATTTTTCAAACCAAGTAGACTTTAATAGATTTTAGATTTTAATCAGTTATATTATTTGGCTCTTTCTCTGTGTGGTTCATATCTTAAATGAATATGGTTTGGTTTTGGTAAACACACTTTAGTCTTTTGCTTTGAAGTTCTGCAGAACTTTGCTGTCTCTTGAAGCTTCTCCCTTGGTGAATGTAAGAACTGTACAGTCTCTCCCATTGTGGTAGTTGTAGTGTGAATAGAATGTGATCATACTTGTAATGCTTAGTTGGCCTTTTTAGTTACGTGAAACATTTATAGGTTATACTAACCAGGATTAGAATTTCGAGGCAGAAAAATGAGCAGAAATATTCTGTTAAGATTAACAATATTATGTTGTAGTTGAACCTATTTTGTTGAGTTTCATGTAATTGTTATGAAAGAATTATTTCATACCTTACACATTTGCATCATTTAAAACATCAGAGACATTTAAGTATGCTTGCATTTCAGATTATTTAATTTACTGGCCTTAATTGTATTTTTTTAAATTGGAAAGATAATAGAAATCTTTACATACTGTACTCTCCATTTGAACTTCTAAATTTACCTCCTAAATATCTTTACATATTTACATAATGGAAATGGTTTACTTTGGGACTTCTGTTTTTATTAGAGCCATCTTTTACTTCATCCAGTTTTCCTCTAAGGATAAGACATTGATGGGATTTAGAGCTTAATTAACAAATGAATACTGAGAGATTCTGATAGAAGAGCTGATACAGTTTCTGTTTGAATTTGAATTTCCTCCTGTACTTTGACGCTATAATTTTGCATAAGTAATACAAACTTTTCTAAGAAGCAAATATTGTGTATTTTATATCTGCTGGGAATCTCATATCTATAGTAATACTGTTCTCAGTAAAGTCTTATTTAGTAGTTTTTTATAGCCATTTTTTTTTTTATTCATAGATCATCTATTACGTACGGCAAGTCAGCATTCTGATAGCAGTGGTTTTGCCGAAGATTCTACAGACTGCCCATCCCTTAATCATCTTCAGGTAAAATTTTCTGTTCTAATAGACACTACGATTAACTTCCTCATTTTAAGGTTATTTTTCAGTAACTACATATTTTAATACTGAGTCTGTGTAATCTTTATTTTTCAAATGACAGAAAAAAACTCCTGGCATGTAGATGTTATCTAAGCATTTGATTATAAACTTTAGATTTCATTAATTCTTCTCTCTGAATATTTTTTTTAAATCTATTTTTACCCTTAATTTTTGGACTACTAGTAGACAGGTTATTGTGATCATTGATCTGTTTTGTCTGTTTTTTTTTTTTTTTTAAACCATCATTGTGTTTCAGTATTTTACAGTAATTGTTTTGCCTCTTTAATAACTGATATCAATTGTGGACCCATAGCTTACTGAGTGTTATACTAATTTTTATGCTAGGCTGTGTGAGGTGACCCAGAGAACAGGTACATCTTTATCCTTAAGAAGCTTATAGTCTATATGTAGAGTACACAGAATGTACACAAAAAGCATTTGAAACATCTGTAAGCATATTTTAAAGAAAATTGGGATAAGAAAAAGAACACCAAAAGAGCCTTTAGGAACATAGCATTTAAGGGGTAAACAGAAAAGAAGTATATCTAAGGTCACTGAGAAAGAATAATCAAGTGGACAGAAACACTGGGAGATGAAGGAGAAACTTTCAGAAGATAAGGAAGAAAAGATAGGAATGTTGCCCCTTTTTCAAATAAGAATGATAGCTTCAGAGTGAGGGGTCTTTTTGTCTTTTTATAATAACATGGAATGACTTGGGAAAGTTGTTCAGCTAAGGGAAGGAACTATAAGAGAAGAATTGACTCAGAAAAATCTGGGATGAAACTGGAGAGATACCCTGGTCTTGGAGAGGATGTGATTAGGAACCAAGGCTGGAGGGCTTCGCTTTGAAAAAAAGAATGGCTTCCTTTCAGATTGGAGAGAAGGGGGAATGATGGAGAGAGATACAAGGAAGTTAATAGATGTTGGGGCAGAACGTTAGGAAATGTTTGTCCATTTTCGCTGTGAGTCAGTGTGTTGTATTCAAAGGAAAGGGGGAGGTTGTTGGAAAGGGAATTTTAGGAAAACAGTGAAGTTCTGAAATAATCTTTGAGAGAAAGGGGAAGGGGGACTGTGGTTGCTGCTCAGGGGCAATAAAACAATTTTGTTCAGCAGCATGGCCACAACTGTGCTGGAGACATTGAAACTATAGAAGCACCATGTCGGTTTGGTATTTTGTTAATGATTCTTCTTCATCTTTCCACCTGTTTCCTTTTCACAGGTTCAGGAGTCCTTGCAGGCCATGGGGAGTAGTGCTGATAGTTGTGACAGTGAGACAACAGTGACGTCATTTGGTGAAGACCTTGCCACACCGGCAGCACAAGACCAGCCGTATTTTAATGAATCAGAGGAGGAGTCTCTCATCCCTCTTCAGAAGGGAAGAGAGAAGGTGGCAGCAGCAGTTGCTGACAAAAGAAAATCAGGCAGCCAGGATTTCCCTCAGTGCAAGACCATTGAGAATCCAGGAAATAAACAGTCCACCTGTAGTCCAGGGGATCATGTTACTGAAATTACTGAAGTGAAAGAGTGTTTGTTTCCCGCAGAGACGGTAGAGCTACTGAGGGAAGCAAGTGCTGAAAGTGATGTGGATAAAAGCAGTGAATGTGAATTTACTCAGTACATCACACACCATATTCCGAAATCATTGGCTTCTATTGAAGCTAAATGCAGTGATATGAGCTCTGAAAATAAAACGGGGCCTCCCTCTTCTGTGGACAGAGTTAATACAGCTTTGCAAAGAGCTCAAATGAAGGTGTGCAGTCTGTCTAATCAAAGAATAGGGCGTAGCCTGCTAAAATCAAAAGATGTGTTAAAACAAAGGTACTTATTTGCAAAAGCTGGCTATCCTCTCAGAAGGTCTCAGTCTTTACCAACCACCTTATTGAGCCCAGTAAGGGTTGTGTCCTCTGTCAATGTTCGATTATCTCCAGGAAAAGAGACCAGATGCAGCCCACCTTCCTTCACCTATAAGTACACACCTGAAGAGAAGCAGGAATTGGAAAAAGGGGTAATGGAACATGATGGTCAGTCTTTAGTTAAATCGACCATTTTCATCCCTCCATCATCTGTGAAGAAAGAAGAAGCCCCTCAGAATGAGGCATCATGCATGGAGGACTGCCATCATGGAAGGACTCCTACCTGTTCACGGCTTGCTCCACCACCAATGTCTCAGTCCACCTGCTCCCTTCACTCCTTCCACTCTGAGTGGCAAGAAAGGCCCCTGTGTGAGCACACAAGAACTCTGAGCACTCACAGTGTGCCCAACATATCAGGGGTTACCTGTAGTGCCTTCGCTTCCCCTTTTGGGTGTCCTTACTCACATAGACATGCCACCTACCCTTACCGAGTGTGCTCTGTGAATCCTCCTTCAGCCATAGAAATGCAGTTGCGAAGAGTATTACACGATATTAGAAACTCACTGCAGAATCTTTCACAGGTATGGGAAAAAGTAAATCTTTTATTAGTTTTTTTCTTTTATTGCTCTGAGCACTTCTTAATTCACAGAGAACCTAAGACTCATCAGGTGTGAACTACCTCAGCTTTATTTTCTGACATGCCCAAACTTACCTGCATTTCCCCTCCTTTTCTACCTTTCCTCCTGTTTCAAGAGAGAAGCTGTAACTAATTCTGATTGAAGTCGATTTCTCTGCTCATAGTCTCTCTCCTTTCCTAGAGGAGAGATTTTGTTCATTAGTTATCCTCCCATTTTTAGTCTGTCATCCATTGTCTTTGTTTTAGTCTACAATCTTGGTCAAGTTGTTTCTATTATTAAGAAATCTTCCCTCTCAAAGTACTTTCTCTATTTTTCTCTGCTGTTTGAACATGTTGACTACCGTTTCCTTTTCTAAGTTTTCTCCCTGTTGGCTTCTGTGGGACCACGTTCTCCTGGTTCTGCTCGTAGCTCTCTGACTAAGCTTTTCCCTTCACCTACTGACCCCCGATGCTGTGCACAGAGTTAGTCTGCTTCCACTGGACTCAAAGACTGGAACTACTCCAGACCAGAAAAAAAAATCAGGTAAAGTGTGAATTTGATTTAAAACGCTCTGTGTGTCTTGTCACTTTTAAAGTCACCATTCTCATATTTGTTAGTGGACTGGAAATAATTTTTTTTAAAAATCTTTGAAAATAAGTGAGTTGTCTTCAGTTTTGCCTTTTACATTTTCTTGAAAATTCTCTCTGAACACATCATATTTAGACAATTGGGGGACTGAAGAAAATAGCAATGTAATATAGTCATGGGAGCATTCAACAAGGAGTCAGGAGGCCTAGAGTGAATGTAATAGATCTCCTACCATCACGACATGGTAGACAGGAGCCACTTGGAAAGTAAAAATCAAAGGTGTAACTTCTCAAGTTATAGTGAGATACACCTTCTCTTAACTGTAGGTTTTATCCTCATGACAGTTGTCCCCAAACAGTTTTCTGTTTAACCAGAATGTGGGTGTTTCTTGTTCCTCCTTAGAAAATGTTGTTCTGTCTGTGACAGAGATGTTTAACCTTGCAGCTATAATTATGTCAAGCGGGGGATTTCCAGGGCCCTGTCCACCTGCACCCTCGTGGTACATCTTTCTTTCTAGACCACCTTGTTCTTCTGCTTCAGCTGTGGTCTCTTTCTCCTGGATGTCCCAGCAATAACTCAGCTAGTAAATCTCCCCATGCCCACCCACCTCACACTAGAAGACAGAAGCTTTCTGTGATGTGGTCTCTGACATGTCCAGCCTCATTTTTTAGCTGTGTGTTCCACCCATCCTGGAGAACTATGCACAGGGCTCTAAACAGTGGTGTTTTCTTAGGTATCTGCACATGCTGTCTTTTATTTTGTTTTGTTTTGTTTTAAATAAAAAGATGAAGTTTCTGTTTGTCACCCACATGAAGTGCTGGAGACAGTGGTGTGATCACAGCTCCCTACAGCCTTGAGCTCATGGGCTTAAGTGATCCTCTTGCATTGGCGTCCCAAAGTGCTGAGACTACAAGCCACCCCCCCCACTTTTTTTTTTTTTTAAACCTGAATCACCCTGCCTTTGCTTTCCTTTGAATAATCAAGCCCTACTTACTGTTAAGGCTCAGTTCAAGTAGTGTCACCACTTTTGGAAAGTTCATGTAATCTGAATTTTTGTGTGTCCATCATAGCACTCCTTCTACAGTATTATAATTTTTTAAAAGTTCCCTTTATTTTTCCTTACACTGTGAGGACACCTGAAGGCTGGAGTACCTTTTATGTTTTTATCTTACTGCTTAAAATAGTAGGATATAGGAAGTGCTCAGATGTCTAAGAAAGGCGATGATGATTGCATGCTACTCTTTCCAGCAGACTTAATAGTCACTGTAATCTCATGATGATATTTGCAAGGGCTTCTACATTTTTGAATTTTGATTTTTTTTAAATCCAGGTAAGAGGGAAGCCCTGAAAGAAATAGATCTGAACTATGTATGTTCCTTCGCCTCCTCCTCCCACATAGATTGGCTTACACTTGGAACTGCTAGCAGTAGTAGATGTCATTGAGGACTGATTTCTTTTTTCCTGCTTACAATATGAAGGATTTTTGGATCCTTGCGCCTTAAAGAAAAAAATATGTATGCCCCAAATTCTGCATTTTTAACCTCTTAAGTAATTTGGAAGTAGCCACTTTAACATTGATTTTAATCCTACTTTTACTTTTTTTAAGTACCCTATTATGAGAGGACCTGATCTTGCTGCTGCTCCATATAGTACTCAGAAATCATCTGTTCTACCTCTTTATGAAGTAAGTTCTTACTTACATCTTTGTTTTCTAAAATAATTTGTAGAATTTAGAAGTGTAATTTTCTTCTATTACATTCTAGAATACTTTTCAGGAGCTCCAGGTAATGAGGCGGAGCCTGAATTTGTTTAGAACACAAATGATGGATTTAGAATTGGCAATGCTGCGTCAGCAAAGCATGGTTTATCATCATATGACTGATGAGGAAAGGTAAAAGTTCATTTTGTCTTAGCACAGCTCAAAAAGCTTTTCATTCAAAGTCTTTTCAACTTATGTTTTTTGAAATTAGGTTTTGATTCTACTGCTGTATCTGTTTTGTGAACCAGTGTAGATAAAATTAGTCATACATAGTGTTTTACTAAGTAAACTTGTGTGCCTTCAGTATCCTCAGGGTCCTGTGTTTGAGGTATTTGTGAGAGGATAAGGGAAGAAAGACCGATGTCCTTGTGGGTACACCTATTGTAGTTGATGTTGTACTAATTTACAGAACCTGAGATGTCAGCACCTTCTGTTAGCATATAGCAGTTGTTGAAAGATTTGTGATTAGGAATCTCCCAACTGCGTTTTTCAAACTTTGTGCCCTTCACCATACCAATAGGTTTGAAGTTGATCAGCTCCAGGGCTTGAGAAATTCCGTCCGAATGGAACTTCAGGACCTGGAACTGCAGCTGGAGGAGCGCCTGCTGGGCCTGGAGGAGCAGCTTCGTGCTGTGCACATGCCTTCACCCTTCCGCTCCTCCGCACTCCTGGTACGCTACCTGGAGGGTGGTCAGAGTTTTCACCCAAGGTTTATTTATAATGTTCCAATAATTTAGGACATGTGCCTTCATTTCAAGTCATTTATTTTAATGGTATTAAAAGCATGCATACTCTTTAAGGAGCTTTCCCACATATCGGTTGATTGTACAATTTACAATTTGTAATAATTGTCATAAATAGTATGTTTAGAAATATGGAGAAGTTTTAATGATAAATTTTAATAATTGGAAAAAATAAGGGTTAATACAAAAGTTGAGGGTTTCTAAAGGAAAAATGACAGTGAATTAAAATATGACTAATGTAAATTTTACTAGCTGCATGTAACTGCAGAGAACTCAAATACATATTTTACTCATTTTTTTCTTTCTTACCATTAAATAAATATGTGTTTAAACTTTTTCTTTATTTTGTATTCTTTTCCATTTGTTTTTCAAGGAATCAAGTGGTACATAAATATTTTCTTATATATGTATCGATAGATATATATTTTCCTATATATGTAGATAGATCTATATATCCAAAAGAATAAAAAGAAACACTTTTTGTACCACTTTTTATACTTCTAATGTTTCTTTCCATGACATTTGAACTTCAACAGTTGCATTTTTATTTTTGAGAATATCTTTGAAGTTGTAGAATATATTGCTTTAAGATGCTGAAACAGTGAATTAGAATAATTCACAGTGTATTTGATGTTGTTAAAATGAAAAAGATGAATATGCACACATACACTTATGTGTGTATGTACTACAAATGAAGTAGGGTAAACCTGTGTATACACACACATGTATGTATAGCATAGAATAAGAATATCTGTATTGCTAATGAATGTACTTTTCAACATGGTTTTCATCTATCATTCTGAGAAGTGTGTGTTGGTGATAGTGGAGAACTAGAACATCCTCTGTGCATATTGTATCAGTTTTAACTCACAATAATGTATTTTATGGGATCTGTGACACTTGAGGTAACTTACCTTTGTGACATGAAGGGATGCTTCAGGCAATAATTAGTCAATTAATTTTATTATGAAACTCTTGCAATTTGAAAAAATATATATGTACATTATAAATATATATGTGTGTGTATATATATATGTGTGTGTGTGTATATATATATGTTTTTCTTACCTTTTCAGGGAATGTGTGGCAGTAGAAGCGCTGATAACTTGTCATGCCCTTCTCCATCGAATATAATGGAACCAGTAAGCTTCTTTCCTTTTAAATCACTGGGGAAGGGAATAATACAACATTTCATAGACACATAGTTTCCCTAATTTAGATGAAATGTATGTGTGTTTTAAATACATAATTTGATAAATTATAGTTGATTGGAAGTGAGTTTGGCACTCTTGAAAGTCCACTGTGTCTTAAGCCACTAGAAAGCCATCTTATTTGAAATAGTGATTTATCTTTCTGAGGTAATGGACCATAAAAAGCATGTACAGTGCCTCGTGCCCATAATCCCAGCACTTTATTTAGGTGGCCGGGGTGGGAGGATTGCTTCAAACCAGGAGTTTGAGACCAGCCTAGTAAACAAAGTGAGACCCTTTCTCTGTAAAAATTAGCCGTGCATGGTGATGTGTGCCTGTAGTCCCAGGTACTCAGAAGACCAAGGTGGGAGGATCACTTGAGCCCAGGAGCTAAAGTCTATAGTGAGCTCTGATTGTGCCACTGCACTCCAGCCTGGGTGACAGAGCAAGACCCTGTCTTTAAAAAAATTCGATTTTTAATTTACACTTCAGGATAAATGTGCTTTTGTGGTATGATCCTGGGTTCTTTAGGTAGCTAGAACTGTAATATGACTAAGTTTTTAACAGAAACTGACTTTTATTATGTGTTAGACAGACTGGTTCATTTGGAGGCAAAAGCACTATGAGTAGCTATTTTTCACTTGTTACTCTTCCTTACAAGTGATTTGGATGCCTTGGTGGAACAAGTAAAATTTCATCCTACTGTGCATTCTGGTTACCGGTTTTGTTGCTTGATCTCAGTAGGAACTTAAATTTCACTTACTGTTTTTACAAATTTGAGTAGTTACTAAGTTAATGGAATAGGTTTATGTCTTTACAAATTATGTGATTTTTGGCAGTAGTAACAACTACAGGACTTTAACTTTCTTTTTAGATAGCAATCTTAATTTCAAGAGAGAAAAATAACATTTTTTTATAAACTCCAGGTCACTGAATTGATACAGGAACAGTCATACCTGAAGTCTGAATTGGGCCTAGGACTTGGAGAAATGGGATTTGAAATTCCTCCTGGAGAAAGCTCAGAATCTGTTTTTTCCCAAGCAACATCGGAATCGTCTTCTGTATGTTCTGGTCCCTCTCACGCTAATAAAAAAACTGGAGTACCTTCTACTGCCTCAGTGGGCAAACCGAAAACCCCATTAGTGGCGAGGAAGAAAGTGTTCCGAGCATCGGTGGCTCTAACGCCAACGGCTCCTTCTAGAACAGGCTCTATACAGACTCCTCCAGATTTGGAAAGTTCTGAGGAAGTTGATGCAGCTGAAGAAGCCCCAGAGGTTATAGGACCTAAAACTGAAGTGGAAGAAGGGCATGGAAAACTCCCAGTAATGCCAGCTGCTGAGGACATGCATAAAAATGTGGAGCAAGATGAGTTGCAGCAAGTCATACGGGAGGTGGGTAGAATCTGTGTTTAATTCATTTATTTGGAGATATGTGTTAGAGGAGATTTTGATTGACTATTATAGGATGTTCTGTTGAGTCACTGTATTCAGTAATTTTCACAGAGCTTTTAAATTAACTTTCCTATTGATCCAGTTTGTGTCTGTTAAGATACATTTGGTAATGGCATTTCTGCAAATTTCATACTCTAGTGTGAAATAATTACAATTCTCTGTGTTCACTGTGGTGATAAAGATGTATGTGGGACTCAAACATAAGACATACCCTTTGGACCTCTTGTTTCCACATCTACAAAAGGAATTACAGTTTAGGTTTCTTCGAGAACTAAAAGCTACATTTTAATAGCTGGGCACGGTGGTATATGCCTGTAATCCCAGCTACTTGTGAGGCTGGGGCAGGAGAATCATTTGAACCCAGGAGGAGGCAGAGGTTGCAGTGAGCCAAGATTGCACGATTGCAGTGGTCCAGACTGGGTGACAGAGCAAGACTCTGTCTCAGAAAAAAAAATAAAAATAAATATATATATATATATAATATATATAACATATATATTATATATATATATATATGCTTTTATATATATGCTTTTTATAATTTCAATTGATATGAGAAAATGATTGTGATATTAGTAAGTATAAATAATTTGATTGATTTGGTGTGGTGTTTTTGGCTCAAAAATCATAATATGCTAAGAAAAGAGGGTTTGCCCTAGGTGATAGCAGCATAAGAACTTGAAGCATTACCGTAGTTCTGGATGACCAAAAGAACTGCAAAAAAATATTACACATGAAGGTTAGTAGTGAAAGGTCAAAGGTTGAGTAAATTAGTAAAATAAATGTTTTCAGCACTGAGATCAGGTAATAGGAAGGAATAGAATATATAATTTTAAAAGCTCCCTTTTAAACAGCTCAGTGCAGTTATCTGTGTTTACCTAATATTATTCTGTGGATTAAATTGTACATAAGGCAATGTGAAATTTGTAGTATACACAGTTTTCTAATATTTCAATCATGTTGAAACAAATCACATTTTCAAAACAAGTATTACAGCAGAAGACTTCATGTCTGTAATTTATTTTCATGATATGACTCTACCAACTAAAAGTTTAAAGTTCTTAATTCTTTAAATTTATTTTTCCTACAAATGTAATCATTTTTGTATGTTGGTTGTGGCTGCCTAATGTTTAGCAAACTCAGCATTCACCCTACTCAGGAAGCAGGTTTTAAGGTAACTTTTTTTAAATTCTAGAAATGTGATGTTTTTGTTCCCCTTAGCTTGCTTTGGTACAAAAATTTTCTTTGAAAACTTTATGTGCTCTTTTAGCACAAATACTACATTCAATGCACACTTGAATCCTCATATTTAAAGTTTTAATGGCCTGATATGTCCTGTAGGTGATTTCCTAAGAATAAAAGTGTTCATTTTACACTAGAATGTTGATTCTTTAGCTTATAAAACATAGCATAGAGAAAATTTGGTTATTCCCATTAGGCTGCCTTGTTCCTAGAGAATTACGTAATCATTTAAAAGAACCTCTCATTAAATATGAAAGATTTTATAATTTGCAGACATTTAAACTAACATGCAAGGCAAATGTTCAAAGAATTTTTCAGAATTTGTTATTTAAACCGTTAATTAGAAACTACTTAGTTCTAAATTTAGCATAGGCTTAAGTAAGTTGGGTTCAACATTTATTCTCTTACTGTCTACAAAGGACTTACCAAGCAAAATATGTGTAGATCAAACAAGGCATAAGAGGAGTATTGTTGTACTTAAGAAAGCAAATTATTTTGAAGTACTTTAAAAGCACATTTAATAAATTAGTTTAATGCCAGTTATAATTTAAAAAATAGTTTATGTTAATATTATCTTAGTTACAATGCTTTTCTGTTTGTTTATAAAGTATTTAAAATTCAGGTTGGTTTTTATTCCAGTCATTCAAATTGGTAACCTTTTTACCTAACTACATATTGTACTAAATTCCAATTTTTTAAAATCTTGGTGTACAGCTACCAAGAAAATTAAATTAGATTCTGTCTTCCTAGCAGTTCTGAGCCCCTAATCCCATTAACAAAGCCACCATTCAGGAAGGCAGGATTTAATCTTGGGTTGAACAGTTTTTGCAGGTGAGGATTAAGCATGTTTGGCAGGCACTTTGAGGAAAGTTTTCTTACTGCATTCATGGATGCATGAAAACAGTGGTATCTGTCAGGCCTTTGTTTCTTTCATTGTACCATTAAGTGAGGTTTTTAAGAAAAATGTTTTCATCATTTATAATGTGTTAATACAGTAGAATTCCTTTTTTTGAAGGACAACATTGAACGTGTTTTCAGACAAATATTTAACATGCTCATTAAATAGCTAAATTTTTGTCATATTGAAGATATTTCTTTTCTGCATGTGCATTGTATCGTAGTAGGAAAAAAGTACATATTGTCTTAAAATTTGCCCAAGTCATCTGTGATGTATGTTATAGTGGCCTGAAACTGTTTGCAGTTGCTTTAAAAATGTATAAATGTGTGTAAATAAAAGGATTACTTCATAGAATAAATGAATATATGCCCACAGAAGCAAACAAAAATTATGTGTCAAAGAGTAAACATAGATTGCTTTGTGTTTAGCGAGTTCTTTTGTTAATTGGAGTTTATAGACTTGGTTCATGCCTTTTGGGATCTTTACCACAGAACATCTGAGATGTTTTACCCATGTAAATATATTTTGGTAAATATATAGCTTACTCATGTGTTCTTACAGAAGCTTCTTTTAGGGATCATTTGTAATAGCTGCCACTTATGAGGCACTCAGTAGAGCACAATAAGTGGATGTGTTGCCCCATACTTCAGACTTGAATTCAGTCTTTTTGTTTTATCAGTGAGTATGCCTTTCTCAATCTCAGGTAGTCTGTATTTAGCCTACTTTTTTTTTTTGAAATTGTGCTTATAAAGGTAATTTTACAATCCATTCCAGGGGAGTTTTCTCACTTCGAATCCTTCCAGCCTCTCCGTAGCATGGGAGACGTTAGAACTAAATTACTGTCCATACATGTTTTCCTTCAATAAATTATTAAATATATTGTGTTATTTTCAGGGCTATTCTATCTATAGCCTGCTTTTGTTTTTCTGCTTTCTCTTCCTTTTTGTGTCTCGTATTGTCTCTTGCTCTTGTGTTTTCTCACTCTGTCATCAATTCATTCAGACACTTACTGCGTCTTTACTGTATGCTGAGATACACTGATAAATGAGACCTGATCCGCTCACTGAAGGAGCTCACAGTACACCTTCCATCTGACCTCACCATTCCTATTCTTATTCCCTTCCGCTCTCTAGAGGGAACTGTGTTGGCAGTTAAGGCTCCATTATGTGCCCCTCTCATTTGAGACCAACTTCTTGCTACAGAAGAAGAAGTAGCAAGATAGTGGACTGTCTCCACTGTCATCTGAAATTGTTCTTTCCTTTTTGTGACATACCACGTAAAAGCTGCCATTCTCTGGGAATTCTATCCCATACTAGTTTCTCATTTATCAATTTTTTTTTCTGTTTTTATGCCATTAATGAATTAATAAATTAGTTTTCCTTAATATTTTATGAAACTGGCTGGGTGCGGTGGCCCACACCTGTAATCCCAACACTTTGGGAGGTTGAAGCGGGCAGATCAACTGAGGTCAGGAGTTCAAGACCCACCTGGCCAACATGGCGAAACCCTGTCTCTGCTAAAAATACAAAAATTAGCCGGGTATGGTGGTAATCACAGCCACTCGGGAGGCTGAGGCAGGAGAATTGCCTGAACCTGGGAGGCAGAGGTTGCAGTGAGCTGAGATTGTGCCATTGCATTTCAGTCTGGGTGACAGAAGGAGACTCTGTCTCAAAAAAATTAATAAATAAATATTTTATGAAACAGTGTTCATTTTGTGTCCATTGAAATTATGACATGCTTGATAGTAGAGCACTTTACTCCAGTAATGTCTGTACTCCCAAAAAAGGTTGGCACACATTTTTGGTTTGTCAAGAATACATGTTGGCTAATTTGTTTTTTTAATGATGAAGAATAATGAGATGTAGTAAGATGGCCATATTGCATTGGTAGCAGGACTGGAAAGACTATACTCATTGTTTTGTGCATATGGATTTGCAGTGGTTCTAATTCAGTATATTTTATTTGTTTTTATATATTGTGACTAAGATTCTGGTTTTTATAATACTTGTATCTAACCCATACTTGTTTGAAAAGTAAATCTGAAGTGCCATGTGCTTCAAAAATCTTTTGATGTTTGAAGTTTAGAAATACTGATAAAAGGTAAAGTGAAAAGCTTATATTATTTAAATATATTCTAGTACAGATGGTTGGTTGGTAGCTAATGTGTGTTTTGTTTCTTTGAATAACTATGTATAACTATGTATTGTGTACCAATCTTGCATGATGGACAAATACAGCGCCATTTTTGGAAAGATTTCAGTTAAGATGTGTTTGAGATGTACTTAGGAACATTTTAGGAAATAATTTGGCTGACAGGAAACTGGAAATGTAAAATTTTTAAAAGCTTGTTGAGAGTATCTCGAATGCTTATTTGGAAACACATAATCATTTTATTTCAGGAAATACACATTTATAGCTTCCACAAAGGGCTATTTAAAAGTGATGCCTTGTCATTAGAGAGAAAAGGTAGAGATAGGCATATCTATGTAAGTGTTTAGACATCATCTGGAAAAGAAAATCCTGATGGAATTATCTTTGCCTTTTCCAACAATAAAATGAGATGTATATCCTCATAACCTATGTGTATATGGTAAACAAAAGCTGGAGACAGGTGGCAATCATACCATGTAACTAAAGAAAAAGTTACTTTTTAGAGTATGGTTGTTTTGAGGATATTTTTCATGTTTTAAAATAAATTTTACTAAATAATTTCTTTTTCCCATTTAAAATGTATGTATTACATTAGAACAATATATACTGTCTTTAGATACTTTGCTGTCAGTTGGTATAAACAGGTAGTATACCTGTATGTTATTTTTCCTCTAAAGGATTTTCTCAGCAATGAGAAGACTTGTGTATCTGCTGATTACCTTACAAAGGTAGACAATACTAAAAGCATTTAAGAAGTCCTTCCAGATTATCTTTTTGACGTGAAGTAAAGTCTTTATTTACTACAAGTTTTTTAATTTATGAAATAACATTTTCTAATATCCTCACCTTATGAATTGTGATATTGGTAATCTAGTTAGCTGAATAATTCTAGACCAGCCCTCAGAGTCTGATCTGGTCTGGAGGATAGATGGACTCAATTCCCCACTTTCTCTCTGTATTACAGGGAGATTCACATGAAGGTGAAATTAAGAAATTGAATGCTATTTGTTTTTTTTTTTTTAAAAAAAAAAAAACAGGAAAAAATGGATTACATTCATGTTGGTAAATTTTTATTTATTGTTTTTCCAATCTAGATTAAAGAGTCTATCGTTGGGGAAATCAGACGGGAAATCGTAAGTGGACTTTTGGCAGCAGTATCTTCAAGTAAAGCATCTAATTCTAAGCAAGATAATCGTTAAACAGAAATTATAGGTAAATTTTTCTGAATTTCTTCGTTGAGCTAATGTAAATTAGTAATTGGTATTTTATTCTTTGTTTTGTTAGTATGCAGGTCTGGCTCTCTAGTTAAATTTTGAGTTTTAGAAAGTATGTAATATGTTATTTTACAGTGTGAAAACTTCACCCAAGCCTATTTGAACTATAAGTCAAATCCCTTAATACAATTCTTCAAGAATTGCTTATATTGGGTCATTTTACTAAAATTTCATTATAGTAACAAATCCTGGAATTGAACCTTCAAACCTGAACATTATTTTGATTTTAATAGTATTTCAAATGTACAGTTTTAAAGAACAAGATTTTGTGAATTAATCACAATGTCTAAGTATCTTTCCTAATTATTTTTATCTTTTAAAGAAACATATCCCATAGATTTATTTCTAATAATTATTTATTTCAAAAAACTGTCTTACGTTTCTTACTTAGTAAAATGAATTACTTTCATTTTATCTCATAGCTCTAATTACATTAAAAAAATTTTTTTATAGAGATGAGGTCTTGCTATGCTGCCCATGCTAGTCTTGAACTCCAAGCCTCAAGTGATCCCGCCTGCTTTAGCTCCAATTTCATTTTATATAATATATATAAATAATAATTCTTGGTGAATGCAAAAAGAAATAATACAGTTGAGCAGAATAATACTTTTAATAGAACTAAAATACTCATTGAATAAAACATGAGAAACAAATGTACTTTGAAAGGTATAATATACAATTTTAGGTATAGGAAATTGGAAAGTATTTTAATAAATTATGTCATAAAGCAATTAATAGGAATTAACTTTTTAAAGCCACAGATAAAAGAATTAACTCAGGAAGATGCATCGAGGTTACAGAATAATCATGTTTGTATGCATATATATTTGCATAAAATTCTCATCCCCCTTTAAAGACGCTTTTAATAAGAGTATTTGAAAGAGCTTTAAAGTTGACTTCTCTTTTCTTTTTTAAGGTTGGCATGGATCCTATTAGCTGTGTAATACTGGAGTTACCAATGATAGGCACTGGTGGAGGTGTTACTTGTGCTTTAGAAGATACTTGCTGCTGAACTGGGCTACTGTATACAGTGTACAATGTGTATTTCTTCAAGTGTATCTTTTAAAAAAACATACATAGAAACTTAGGCACTTTGCTATTTCTTTTCTAAACTATCAAAAACTGTAGCAGTTTGAAAAGGCTAATATTTATTTGTATGTCAATATTTTTCATTTGATTCCCTATTAGAATTAATTATAAAACTTGAAGACTTCCAGACTTATCCAACTTATAAATAACATATTTCTTCATACTAGCTTCTTAAAACACTGACCTCTATGAGGTATTTACTGTGCAATAACTGATTCATTTTTTGAGAGCTTGAAGCAACCAATTTTTCCCTCCACTGCTGTTACTTAATGTCACTACCAAGAAGAAAAACTGTTCTGTTGTTAAAAAAAAAAAAAAAATTGCTCTTAATTCTTAAAGAGGTTACTAATAGCAGTAGGATAGAATTATATGAGGTTACTTGCAACTACTTAATGTTCTTACACTGTAAGCCTTGTTGCTTTACTCAAGACAAATGTAATTTTATCATTTCTTATGTAGTATTTTTCTTTCCGAAATGTGCCTTATGTTAAACACTATGTACTTTCAGTTTTTGCATTGTCCAGACTTCTTTATTATATGGAGATGTTTCTTCTTCTGTCTTTTAGACTAAATAGTAGAGTATCATCCAAATAATGGAACCCATGACTTGAATGAATAGAAATGAATAAGCTGGTGTTTGTTTTTTCAAAATGGAAGTAATTTAGATTTGTTCTCTTCCATACATAAAATGATTTTAGTTCAGTTTTAACCAGTGAAAGCTATCTGTTTTTATGGAAAAAAAAAAGGAAAATGTTTTCCTATTCGGTTTTATATGTGTTAAATAAATGTGTAAAGTAACCACCAAATGTTATTAGAATTATTCGTCTAGCATTTATAATTTTTCAACTCCTATTGTGTTTCTTTGTGTGTGATATATTAATCAAAAGTGGTTGAGTTGTTAACAGTGTTCTTTGAAAGAATCTAAAAGGCTTGTAAATGTTTGAAATATCACACAAAGGCTGATTTCTTTAAAAAAAAATTAAAACAATAAAGTATTTATTTTGCCTAAAATGTTTTTAGTGGTTTCTTAAACTGCAACATGAAAATTTTGAATTAGATTTGATAGGTAATAAATGAGGTCCAAAAGAATTGCACCTTATAACCCAATAGGGTGATACTGTCTTTTCCTAGGGAAGTGTCTATGATGCTTTAAAAGATGCAGTTTAGGAGTAGACCACCCTGGAAAGAGGGAACAATTGAGGCCTCTTTGGCTTCTCTAGTTCTGTGGTCATAATAATTACCATCTGAGGACAAATAAAACTTCTCTTTAAAAATATGCTATTAAAATACAAATAATAGATATTAAAATATTATTTAACTGTTCAATAACAGCAGTAATAACATCTGTCAACCAAATTAATATATAGTAATCAATTATTTTAACTATTCAATTTTGAAGTCACTTTTAGTTCATTTTTGACAATACAAGATACCCAGATTTTGATAATCAAAATTAGAAATATAACAGTTGTGATAATAGGCTGAGACAGTGCTCAAATTACCTAAATAGTATATGAATGAAAGGAATCTCAACAACTATCAGAGTTTTAGTTCCTTCTCCCCATTTTATTGTGGACTTAATATTTGAAAACTATCATATTCAAGCTACTGTGCTGGCTGCTATGTGGAAATGAAAAATGAAAAGGTCTAAAAAAAAGAAAGTGAAGGCATCTTTTAATTTATGGGTAGGTTTAGAAGTATCAAAGAGTAATTAAAATAATTTGAGAGACTATAGTCTGGGTGGTCAGAGAAGTCTACCAAGGATGTGATTTGAGTAAAGTCTTAAGTAATGGGAAATGCAAAGGCTGGGATTCAGGTAGTCAAGAACATTAGCAAAAGTTATCAAGAATACATAGATTGAGTTTGAATTACTGTGTACATATTGAAAGCAATTTTTTTTAATGCCAAGTTCATAGTTTGTGCGTATTGTGCTAAGAGCTTGCGCAAAGCCCAGAAGAGAAAGAATCTTGAAATGGTGATTTTCGTGTTTGGAGTTGCTGTGAATGATACACCATGAGAAAAATAGGCAGATTTTGAAGTACATTTCAGATATAAAGTACTTTTCCTCTAAATATATTCAGTTGAATTTCAGTACATTTAAGAGTGCATTATCTCGGTTAGGAATATTTGCTCAGCTGGCCATGTTCAGCCTTTCCAGAGGAAAATGAGAATGCAGTGAAGTGTATATAAAAGAATGTAAAGAGAAAGTAAGTTGGGGCAGTTTCTGGAGAAATGCTGTATTGCCCATGTTCTTCACCTGTACAAATGGGACTGTGGTCTTAAGGAAGGAATTAAGCAAAACTGAAGTATATGTTCTCTTAGAATTTTTCCTCTCCTGGAAAGAAGGAAATTACAGCACTTCTAGGAAGTGGGAAGAGGAAACATTCTATCACCTTTTAATTGAAGCTGAGGGTCTATGTTTTGAAGCATGACTTAGAATCTTATTCATATTGAAAACATTTAATTAGCATTTATTCTAATTGCATTCTAAATGTTAAAATGTCATATCTAATTAATAACTCCTATACAGTTTTTTCTATTTATTGCTATTGAATGAGGCCTTTTCTCTTTTGTTCTCATTTCCACAATCGATGTTCTATTACTCATATTGAGTAACAGTCTACATACAGAGTGTCAGTGTAATAAGTAATACTGTCATAAATCATAAGTAACGACTTGCATACAAAATGTCAGTGCTCAGCAGAGAGTTACAAATATATTAAAAGATAATGCATATCAGACAAAGAGTCTGTTTTCCTCACAAGGGTTTTTTTTTTTTTTTTTGCACACCCAAAGGAGAAAGACTAAATTTTTGTGAATAACGAGCTTATTTGCTCACTCAGTAATGGTAGTATTTGTGCCTATTTCTCAGTTGTTAGCGAAGAATGTAAATGAACTTAGCACAGCACTTGGCACAGCTCAAATAAGTGTTAGCTGTTATGGTGATAGTGGTGATCGGTAAAGATAAGTGACGGGTAGATGAGTTGACAAGTTGAAGCATTAAATGGGAAAGATGGAAGATGAACTTATAGATCCAGGACTGACCTTTTCAACCTATTGTGTTCTTTGCAGCACAATAAAGATTTAATTTCTGCATTTCAAGAAGCTCCTAGGTGAGGTTGATGGTGCTGCCACGAACTGCACTTTAGTAGCAAGGACTTAGGATAGTAGGTCTTAACTACCTGTCTGCTAGATGCTTCACAGGAAGGAATTTGTTAAGCAGGAAAAGTATTTTAATCTCCAAGGGGATGTCATCTTACAGGCCACTTCAAAAGACTTTTCATTATAGCCAAAGTTCAAAATGAAGAACAAATGTAAGCAAAGCACATAGAAAAGAGACCAAAAGAGGGCCCACCTATGGCATTGTGGAATTATACAATGGCCAAGGAAGGCTGTGTGACAACAATGATCACAGTAAAAGAAAAAACAAAAATGCTGATTGCTGTTGATGGCAATGGGTAATAGGTCCTTATATTGTGTAGACTGGATATTGAGAAAATGCAGAGACTGTCTGAATGCTTTGAGAGTCAACCAGTCAAGAACCAGAATGAGACCCAATGAAGAATTAGTCTAGAGATGCTGCAGAAAGAGATCGGGTCTGCGATATGGAATTTATTTATAGCCATTGGAGTTTGAAGGAGCTAATCATTCCTTTCGGAGAGAGTCATATTTCACCTCTGCACAACACACTAATTTGTTATTTGTGTTCCTGAGTTAATTGTTTAGTAAATTGTTTAGTAAATTTAGTTCATTGTTTAGTAAATCCATGTACTGATGATTCATGGTTTTGTTTCAGTACATCTCAAATAATTTCAGCAGTCCAAGGTGAAAAAAAACAACAAAAAAAGCCTCTGAAGTGTTATAAAGCAGATATCTGATGAGTAGATTCACAAATATCTATTAGAACTCTGTCTCTGGGCAGAGACGGTTCTTGGTAGAATCACCAGGGTCATCAGTTGAATCTCAGTTGTGAATGTCTTGATTTATGTTTAGTCAAAAAGGACTTATGTTGTTATTAACCTATTGATGTTTGTAACATAAAGACATTACAATAAAATGATGTGTTCACCCAGTCTTCTTTAGTCTGTGATGACAAATGGGAATGCATTAATGACTACTGATATATTTTTCTTTTTTTCCATCATGTGCTGAAAGATAGTTTCCTCTCCTAAATCTCATCCATTAATATTGGGGCTCCCAGAGAGTTATTCATACATCTTCACGACAGTCCTAATAGGTCAATTCTAACTCCTTTACTCTTCTCTTGCTCTCTCTATTGAGGGTTCCAGTGCTCCCCTGCCCTTGCACTGGGGTCATCAATTGGCCTAGGTTAGATGATAGCACACTGCAAGTGTATGGAAGTAGAGAGAGTGCTTCTCTTGCTGAATCACCCCTCACTACATTGGTAGCATAGCAGCACTGCTTATAACCCAGCTTTCTCACATGAATCCCTTGTGAAAGAATCTTTGGTCGTTTTTGCTTTCAGGCACACCCCTATGGAAATTGTGGGTGGAAGTGCTTGAGACAGACATTTTGCTGTCCTATCTTCTTTTTTTCTTTAACACTGGAAAGCTCTCTTGCTGTCTGCTAAAATGCCCCCACTTAAATAAACTCATCTAGATCTACCTTGGTTGAATCATAGTAGGAACAGAGTGTGGACCCAAACTGTCCCCCCACTGCCTTTTAGAAACAGACATGCATTTTAATGACAAATATTGAGCATTCATATTTTTATTTTTCTATTTTGAAATCTTGCCACAATTACTTATTCGACCAACATTTAATAAACAACTATTGAGTATAAGGAACTGACAAAATTAATTTTTAAATGACCTGATTATACCATTTACTAATTTCCTAATTTTACTAGCATTTGAGTCATCTTTCAAAATTCACAAAAGTGAGTTTTTATTTTGATATAACTTATTGTTATTATTGTTTTTCAATTGTATAAAAAGCTGAAAGCAAAACGCAAATAACATTATGATTCCATTAGGTATATTCCTAAACCATTTTTTAGAGTAGGTATTAATTCTCTAGATGTCTTTTGTTGGTCCGTTCTGCTCTATAGGAAACAGAAATAGGAAGGGGAAATGAATGAAATGGCCCATAATTCCCTGGATTCTGGATACATGGTATGGCAGAAATTATTTTTAGAGGGGCATAGAAGCATTGTAGGAAACTTAATTCATCATCAGAAAGTGTACATGGATTATAGTATACAGTTGTGATCATTACTCAGGATTTTAGGGCTATTTTTCCCAAACAGGGTTAACCTCCTAAAGGTTTTGAATTTGTGCCTAACAGTCCATTTATATTATTTCTTGGTTAATGGATTAGCTGCATTATGGCAAAGCTGGCTGCAAAACAAGTTTCTCTAAAATACTTATATTTTCCAGTTAATAACAAAAGCAAAGGGAAAAGAGGGAGAGGCAGCTGGGAGAATTAGCATTAGCCTAAATTTAGACCTTTTCATGAGAAAAATTTGTCTATGATAAAAAAATTCTAACCACTGGCACTCTCAGGAAATATGTATTTTTTTTTAATAGCGCGGTCTCAATTTCAGCATTATCTTTCTGCTCTTTTCTTCTTTTCCTTCAAGAAATTCCCTTGAGAGTTTAGGTTGTGTTGGAGTCTCTGTACTGAGCTTGCTAAATACTAAAGACATCTGTGTTTACTTTGTTTTTAAAAAAATATTGTTGAAAATATACATAACTGAAGGGAGTAGAAAAATATAAACATTGAGGGGTTCAATTTAGAGGCAGATAGGCCTCAATTCCAGACCTAGCACTGCCACTTTCATAACTAAGTCTCACCTTCCTGTAAAATGAGAAGTAACAATTGTAGCTACCTCTTTGGTTTATTGGGGGAGATTAACAAGGTGTAACACCACAGGAATATTTAGTTAGCTGCCTAGTATATGGTAAGAGTTCCACAAATATTAGCTATTAGCAAGAGATAATAATAGAAGAAAAATACAAAATATCTAGCAGTATATTAAAATATCAAGATAACACACTGTATTGGTTATCTGAGTCAAACATGGGTGAAAATACAGTTAATTTTATTCCAACTTGATGTTAAACCATTACATGTAAAAATCGTGTAATTAGTCCTGCCTAATCTTCATTTAATTTAGGAAAAGTTCAATGTGAGATATATTTTTCAGAAGTCTCTCCAACTATTTTGAAGCATACACTTAGTTGGCACCATTAATTGGCATCATTAATTACGGTAGTTGCCAATGATGAAATACATCATCTTGTATTACTTACTTAAAGGATTTGGGGCTTCAGAAAACTGGCATTTTTAGTTCGGTTATTTGTAGCCCTTTAGTATTTTTTTTTTTAAATAACAATGTCTTTATACGAACACTCTCAGGATTATCTTGTTTCTGTTCTCTGTTTCTTATTTTTAAAAATTAATTAACAAACAATTGAACTGAGCTTTTAAAAACCTTCTAGTATAGTGATTCTCAGTAAGGAGTGGGCAGTTACCAGAGTATGTGTTGTGTGTGTGTTTGCATGTGTGAATGTATACATATGTGTATGGGCATTTTGTTTTTATTCGGGTGTGTTTTTTTTTTTTTTTTATTTGGGAAATATTCTTTTGAAATGCAAACTATAGAAAAGAGCCTTTTAAAATTTTCTAAGCTGGTGAAGATGAGTTTTTTTAAAGTTGAGAACAAACTTTCTGACAAATTAAGCCATTTATACTTGCTAGCACTCAGAATTAAATGGTTTCATTTGTTATCAACATAGAAACATTACAAATAAAATATACTCTATCCAGAGGTCATTGTAATATTTAATTTTGAAAGGTTCTGCTCTTCAGAATATTAGAATTCTAATGGATGTTTGATAGCCAAGTGATTTTCAACTTGATTTAGCTCTGAAAGACATACAATCTAAAGTTGAATAAATATTCAATGGCTAGATAGTGCAGAAAATTTGGACAACAATTTTTAAGATACTACCGTGGAACAGGCAGCATCTTCCTGCTAGCGGGAAGAATGTACAGCTCTGGGTCAGGTGATTGCTGAGGGAGGAACATTTACTTAACTATGACTTGTGTATCTTAAGAGACAGAGAGCCAGGAAGTATGGACATCTGTATTTCGTGAAGTTGGCATGTCATTACAAGCAAGAAAAAGAAGAGGAGGAGTGACAGCCACTGCCAACTTTTTGTTTCTTATTCAAACAAGGAACATTTAGGCATCTCCAAAATATTCTGGTACAAAGCTAGAAAAACGTTCTGTATGCAGCAAGTGCTTCTTCTTGGTCCATCTATTTTTATGGTTGATGGTGAGAAACTTCATAGCTATCCCCTTAAAAATAAAGAGGCTTTTAATTAACAGTGCTGATCTATAAACACCTATAAAGAAAGCTTCACAACATCCATAAAAACCCCCTGGTTTGGTGGTTATTTTGTTACTAAAATATATATTTGGCTTCTCCTCGAGAAGAAATGTGTGAGTGGTTTTGTATACTTGAGCCCCTCTCTACAGACTCTAAGTACATAAAAGTATATTTATAGATTATACTGTACATCATTTCTTTCCCTTCAAAAAGATATTATATACAAAGATCATGCCATCTGAAGCATCAGCCATTTTAGGTTACTTTTTACATTTTCCTCCTGTTGAAATAGCTAAGTAAAAGTTCCACTAAGATCCAATTCCACTAAGCAAATATTTATTGTCTATTATATGCCAGGTACTTGGCTTCTTTTCACCAAATCCTGAGATTGTATAATAATTCTTTCATATCCAATTGTCTCTACTATTAATGTCTTAGTTTCCACCCTCTTACTTCTTCCTTGAATTACAGCATTATTTCCCACCTCGGCCTTTCTGCCTACCAGAGTTTGCCTCTAGTCCATATTTTTCCATTTTGTTAGAGTGATTGTTCTAAACGCAAATATGATCCTGTCACCTCCTCACTCTTATTGCTCAGAGTCATCCATGGATGTCTCATTCTTTTCAAGTTAAAGTCCAAATGCATCTCTTTCTTTTTTTTTTCTTTTTATTGAGACAGGGTCTCACTCTGTTTCCAGGCTGGAGTGCAGTGGTGCAATCACAGCTCACTGATGCCTTGACCTCCCAGACTCAGGTAATCCATCCATCTCAGACTCCCAGGTAGCTGGGACTACAGCCATGTCAAAACACACAGCTAATTTTTGTATTATTTTTGTTGAGACAGTGTCTCATTATGTTGCCCAGGCTGGTCTCAAACTTTTGGGCTTAAGCAATCCACCCTCCTCAGCCTCCCAAAGTGCTGGGATTACAGGTGTGAGCCACTGCGCCCAGCCAAATGCATCCCTTTCCTTTCTCCAAGCCTCATTTCTTGAAGCCCTCAATATGCAGCTGTGCTTCAGCCATGCTCAACCATGCTGCTCTATGCGTCCCTGTATTTGCTAGTTTTGCCCTCTCTGCTTGAAAGTCCTTTTCTTTTTCTCCAATGCCACCCATACTTCAAACATCAATTTTTCCATGAAGCTTTTTGTGACCCACCAAGCAGAAATCACCACTTTGTCTGTGCTTCCAATGTACCTGGTACATACACTTAAATGTGTGTATGTGTATAAAGTGTGCATATGTGTGTTTAGACGCATATTAACTTTACTGAAATTACAATCCACATATCATAAAATTCACCCATTTAATAATACATACAAATCGATGGTCTTTAGTATGTTTATAGAGTTCTGCAACCATCATCACGATTAATTTTAAACCATTTTATTACCTTCTAAAACTCCCAGTATCCACTACAAGTCACTCCTTATTTCTCCTCAACCCACACCCACCATAGCCCTAGGTAGCTACTAATCTGTTTTCTGTCTCTATAGACTTGTCTATTCTGGACATTTTACATAAATGGAATCATACCACGTGTGACTTTTGTGACTGGCTTCTTCACTTAGCATAATGTTTGCACAGTTTATCATGTTGTAGCATGCCTCAGTACTTTGTTCTTTTTATTGCCAAATAATATTTCCTTATATTGATATGCCCACATTATATGGATATGCCCTCATTTTGTTTATTTATGTATCAGCTGATAGACATTTGGGTCCTTTTCGTTTTTTGTCTATTATAAATAATGCTGCTATGAATATTTATGTGCAATTTTTCTAAAAACATCTGTTTTCATTCCTTTTGTGTAGACAGCTAGGAGTGGATTTGCTGGGTCATATGGTAACTAACTCTATGTTTAACGTTTTGAGGGTTGTCTTCTAAAGTGACTGAACAGCTTTACATCTCCACCAGTGGCATATAGGGTTAGGTATTTCTACATCCTTGCTAAACTTGTAAAAGTCATTTTTTAAGTCTAGCCATCCTAGTAGGTGTGAGGTGGTAGCTCATTGTGGTTTTCAAGTGCATTTCTCTAAAAGATGGTGAGCATCTTTTCGTGCATTTATTGGCCATTTATATATCTTCTTCAGAGAAATGTAGATCTTTTAACCATTGTTTTTAAAGTGAGTTATTTGTCTTCCTATTATTGAGTTATGTGAAGTCTTTAAATTTTCTAGGTGCAAGTTCCTTAAATATAGGATTTGAAACATTTCCTATTTCGTGGGTTGTCTTTTCACCTTCTTGATGGCGTGCTTTGAAACATGAAAGCTTTTAGTTTGGATGAAATTTAATTGACCTATTTTTGTCTTTTGTTGCTTCTGCATTTTGGTGTTATAGCTAAGAAACCATTGCTTAGCCCAGGTCATAAAGATTTACTCTTACTCTATTCTCTTAAGAATTTTGTAATTTTAGCTCTCAAATTTATGTCTTTTATTCATTTTGAGTTAGTTTTTGTACATTGTGTCAGCTACTGGTTTAATTCTATTTATTTTCATGTGTGTGTAATACATATATTTTAATTTTTTTATTCTTATACTATACTGAAATTAAACATTTAGTCTTCCCAATTATAATAAGACAGAAACATGCCTTATATGCTATCATATTGCTAGCATAGTGTTTGGCATGTAGTAAGTGTTCTATAAATATTTGTTAAACGGAGTTGAACCAGATGAAAAATATTGACTTTTCCCCCGTTATTAAAAACAACAGGTTATTCTAATTGAGATACGTAATCATTTAAATTTTAGTATGATAATGTTTTATAAGAGTATGTCCACTTTATGAACATAAGGATTTCCAAACTCAGCTCTATAATCTATCTAGATATATTTTGTTTACTGTCAGAGAGGAAAAAGAGCTATATTATGAAGTGTTTAATTCTTTTCCATAATTTTGACATCAGTGATAAAAAATATATCCTATAAATTACTGTCTCTATGCAAGTCTTTGTTTACTTAATGTGGCAGATTATATTTTTTAAAGATGGGTCCAAAAATATCTTCTATCCCAAATAGTCTTCTAAAACTTTGCAATTTCCTCATTTGAGAACCGCAGTCTATATCTTTCTCCTCTTGCAACCAGTGGCTTTCTGTGACTGCTTTGAACATAGAGTGTGGTGAAGGTAATGACCTGTGACTTTCAAGGTTAGAACATAAAAAATGGCATGCACTTTTATCTGATTCTCTGAATTCTTGGTCTTGGAACCCAGCCACCATGCTGTCAGGAAGACTAAGAAGCCTGGGAAGAGGCCTGGTCTTGGTGTCATAGCTAAGAAACCATTGCTTAGCCCAGGTCATTAAGATTTACACTTACTTTATTGTCTAAGAACTTTGTAATTTTAGCTCTTAAATGTATGTCTTTTATCCATTTTGAGTTAATTTTTGTACATTATGTCAGTGGTTCAATTCTATTTTCATGTGTGTGTAGTACTTATCTTTTAATTTTTTTCATTCTTACACTATATTTCAATTAGCCATTTAGTCTTCCCAATTATAATAAGACAGAAACATGCCTTACATACTATCATATACCTAGCACAGTGTTTGGCATGTAGTAAGTGTTCTATAAATATTTGTTAAATGAAGTTGAACTAGATGGAAAATACTGGGAAAATGTTTGGGAAGACAGAAGCTTCTGGCCTTTGGCCCTGGGGGATCTCCCAGCCAACAGACAGCACCAAATTGCCAATCACATGAGAAAGTTATTATGAATGTAGATTTTCCACTGCTAGTCAAGCCACCCCAGGTGATATCATGTTGAGTTGAAACAGGTTGTTCCTGTTAAGCACTGCCTGAATTGCGGATTCATGAATAAAATGAATGATTGTTGTTGCTTCAAGACACTAAGCTTTCAGGATACTTTATCTGCCCATAGATGCCTGTTACAAATTTTGGTATCTAGAAGTAGGATGCTGCCATAACAAAACCCTATATTTGGCGTTGGCTTTGGGTCTGGACTGCGGGAAGAAGCCAGAATGGCTTTGAAGAGATGCCTAGTGAAAGCCAAAGGCTCTTAAGCAGAGGGTTAGTGGCAACCTGAAAGGCCTTGAGGAGGCTCTCAGTGAAGGTTTAAAGGAAAGTGAGGACAATGGTATTGGAAGCTAAAGAAAAAGGGAATCCTTGTTGGATGATGGCACAGAATTTGCTAACATAATCATTTGTGGTAATGTGGCAAAGTGGAACTGTAACTGTTAAACTCAAAGATCTAGTTAAGATTTCCAGGCAGAATATTCAAAATGGCACCTGATTTTTTTTATCACCTATGATAAAACGTGAGACAAGAGAGATGAGCTAAAAATAACCTTTAAATATAAAAGACTCAGAATTTGCCAGGTTTGAAATACAATTGTGTCTTATACTCAGATCCTTTAAAAACAAGTACTAAATTAAAAATGACTCTGGAAAAGATAAAATCAAGGGTGGATCTATAAGATTTTTGTTAATACTTAAAAAAGGTTTGAAAGGGTGTCTCACAAAACATTTCAAACAGAAAAAAGTATTTTTAAGAATCTTAAGGCTGCCTCTCCACCTCTTCTCTGTTAGATAATTGGGTGTCCAAGTGCCCAAGACTCCTAAGGTTATATTCCCATAGCAGTCTCAAGAAGACCCAAATAGATAAGGGCTTAACTTGAAGAACTTTGCAAATTTGGTTTTTGTCTAATGGAGTTGATTATTAATTGATATGTATGAAATCTACAAGGATTTTTAAAGAATTTATTAACCTGAACTGAAGGTAGAGGAAACAATATAAAACAAAGAAGGCTTTGGATCTTCAAATGTTTAGAGTTTGGAAGCAGGCCAACTCACGCTACTGTTGTGTAGCATCAGATTATGCGTTACCTTGCTTGGGTAAAACATTCTCCTTTATGTGTCTTAAATCTTTATGTTTCTGTCTTCAAACAGCATTTCTTATTTCTAATATGACTGGGATTTGAGGAACAAGGTGTTGCTTCCAATCCATTACTTTGGCAGGTTTTAAGGTCTTCAAATAAACTGTCACTCTGATTGAGATTGAAAAACACTAGACTTTTTTTTTCTCTCAGAATGTAGTTTCTTCCAAACCACTACCTATTATCAACATCCCCTTTACAGTTTATGATTCCTCTGTATCTATTTTCTGGCTTTATTTTGTATTTCTTTTTTTTTTTTTTTTGAGACGGAGTTTCGCTCTTGTTACCCAGGCTGGAGTGCAATGGCCCGATCTCAGCTCACCGCAACATCCGCCTCCTGCGTTCAGGCAATTCTCCTGCCTCAGCCTCCTGAGTAGCTGGGACTACAGGCACACGCCACCATGCCCAGCTAATTTTTTGTAGTTTTAGTAGAGACGGGGTTTCACCATGTTGACCAGGATGGTCTTGATCTCTTGACCTCATGATCCACCCGCCTTGGCCTCCCACAGTGCTGGGATTACAGGCTTGAGCCACTGCGCCCGGCCTATTTTGTATTTCTTAAAATGCATCAGCTAGAACTATGCCTAATGCTTCAGAACAGATGTGCGCTGCTTTTGTCAGATAACAACGTTACACTTTTGTTTACCACAGTAGTACTATTTCCCGTGATCATGGAGATTATATTGTTTTACTAAGTATGGTATGGTTGAAAGATTACATAAGTATCTTTGACCATAAATCTCAGATCAAAGAGGTTACCATTTTAACTGCTTAGATTAGGAACAGTTCAAGGATCATGGGAAATAAAGTAGGAAGCACATATCTTACCAAATGTGGTTGGTAGAAACATTAAATATTGACAGAATCCTGTTTGAATAGTGATGAAGGATTATTCTGTGTTTTCTATTATTCACTTCAGTGATGTTGAGTTTGAGGAGGTGAATTGGAGCCTAAATACATCTGGAACATTTCCTTTTGCATTTGGCATTTGCGAACTGGAAGGTGGTGTTGCAGCAGGTACATATTTGGAATTGTCTCGGACCCTGTGTGGAGTATGTCTCCCCTGCTCAGCATGCATTTGCAGTGTCAAGAGTAACTAAGTACCAGTCGAGCCACATTCTTCACGAAACAGTCTTATGGCAAACCTAAACACCTTAGCTCTGGTGATAATTTCCAGAGTGAAATGTTCATAAGATGAAATGGAAAAACATCAGCAGCCCATCTTTTTCTTTGTCAACCTTGTTTATGAAAACCTAAAAATGTGAATGAGCTTTCCTTGTTTGTGTTTCCCAAGCTTCATAGGGACATACATGGAATTTGTCACTGTGAGTTAACAATTCTACGCATGTTCTATATAAGTGGCTTTCGGCTGTTTGAACAACCAGTCACTTTTGCTGGATTCAAAGATATTTACTTACAAAGAAACAAACCCAATTTGCTCCATTTATTAACTAAAGACCTAATGTTGACTGATGGTGGAATCTCAATTTTTAGCTCCTTGTCATTTAATTAGTCTACTTTTGTACTGAATTACAGAGTGAATGTCAGGGCTTTATTTCTGATTAACTATGGCAGGATAACATTTTTTCATATTAGTTTACGTTTGTTTTCCTAGTATTTTTCTCAGTCCACTTAGAAGACAAAGACCAAGCCTTACACTTGCTCGCCTCAGGAATGTGATGCAGAACTGATTTTCCAACACCAAAGAAAAATAGGCTGCTGTCCTAGACTAGGCGCTCCACAGCACTCCACTCTGACCTTCATCTTTTGACTATTATTTGAGAAAAACCACCACCCAACAGATAGCAGCAACAACCTTTATATGCAGGGTCTCTGGAGAATCGGTTATGGTATAGGCTGGGTATTCTCAGATGAGACACTCTCTGTTCAACTGAGATTACTCTTACAGAAAAAGAACTTCCTGTAGAGAGAAGACCACACATCCTATGTTTAAGATAGTTCTCAGGGAGATGAAGGGACAATCTTTTGTGAACTTCAAGGTTCATTTAAAAGTAAACAATCTAACAGAACTTCCTTTCACTGGATTAGAAGGAAGCTAGGGACTCTAGATAAAAGACAAGGGACAAAAGAATTTTGGGGGCTTTCTTACATTTGTAGTTTTACCATTTTTTTTTAAATGTCCAACTGCTTTCCTAAAATGATCATCAGTGATCAGCATACATTGAAAAAGATCTGTGCACAGCATTGTCCCCCCTTATTCATGGGAGATATAATACAAGAGGTCTTGAGGATGCCTGAAATCCCAGATAGTACTGACCCCCATATATGCTATGATTTTTCCTGTACTTAGACACCTATGTTAAAGCTTGGTTTACAAATTAGGCAAGTAAGAAGTTAACAATGATAACTAATAATAAAATAGAACAATTATGCCAATATACTGCAATAAAATTTATGTGAATGGGATCTCTCTCACAAATATCTTACTGTACTCACCTTTCTTGTGATGACGTGAGATGATAAATGCCTATGTGATGAGATGAAATGAGATAAATGATGTAGGCACTCTGACATAGAGTTAGGCTACATTTGGATCATCTGCTTTTGGGTGATCTTGCATCATGGAGCCATGGCAATGTTGATGGTTGGATGTCTGGAGCGGACAACATCAGTGACTAATGGGCAGGCAGCATACAGCGTGGATACTCTGTACAAAGGAAAGGTTCACATGGTGGGCAGGACAGAGAGAGACATCTTGAGATTTCCTCATGCTCCTCAGAATGGCACACAATTTAAAACTTGTTAATTATTTCTGGAGATTTCCATTTAATAGTTTTGAATCACCATTTACCATAGGTAACTGAAATTGCAAAAAGCAAAACCATGGATAGAGGTGTCAGGGATGGGCTACAGTGCTTTTCTCGGGGATCAGGTAGTGAGACTGTGTCCAGTGTTTAGACACTGTTGGGGCAGAAGCCCAAGGAATAGTACAAAAAGATGACAATCTGTTGATTCTTTGCCGTTTGACTGATCCTACAACACAAATGAGGTGGGTATTTAATTGATTCATTATGAAGTGAATGTGCAGAAATGAGATTTTTGTATTTCTCTAAAACTCAACTTGCTCATCATGTCCATTTGTATTTGGTGCTTATCAAAGCATAAATTTCAAAAAATTAAAAGCGTGACTCAAATATAAAATCAACAAATGTCAAAGACTGAATTAATAACTGAAGAAACTAGAGGGATAGTAAAGCTAATTGCAAAATGCACAGGACAAGCAGAAATATGATAATAACTGGAAAAAATACTGGAATAAGTTCATTACACTAAAATTTAAAATCTTGGGTTTTACTCTTTTCTATCAGAAAAAAACTATTTCTATCTCTATAGTGTAAAATTAATTTGAAATGTTATTGAACAAAAATTATTTGAATTTCTGTCAGCTTTCTACAAATTAACAATTTCTTTTTCAGAATTATAATAAATAATAGAAAATAGTAAGTTGAAAATTTTAATTTGAAAATATTAATTCCTTAATTAATAGAAAATAGTAAGTTGAAACAAAGCTATATACCCTTAGAGAATCAACATTTTGTGTGTTTTCAACTTTGGGATTTTACCTTTTAATGTGCTGATGTAATTAATTATATTTTCTCTCAAACTGAGAAGCACAGGGTGATTCTTCTGAATTATAATTCCAATAAGGCAGTACAATTATAATATCAATTATTTTGGCAATTATTTCATGCAAAATTGTGAACCAGCATTGATTTTAAAAAATTTTTAAAGTGCATTCAGAAGTCTTTAAATAAAATGATTAATGAAACTAACTGCTTAATGAATTTTAAATACAAAAGTTATGACTATATTACATAATATAAATCATAATTTATAAAAATATAAATGCCAAACACTATCATTCAATTATAAACCCATAAAACATTTAGAAAAACAAGGTATTAAATCAAAAACTCTAAAAGTGCAAAAAGTTTAATTACCCATAAGAAATAACATTATTCAATTTTAAATTAAAAAAAAAATCTGTGAATACTGATATGGTTTAGTGACAGGTTACTTTTGTGTAAATTGTTCCAGATGCTAAAAGAGGCTTTTTGACTTTAGATTAGTTAGAATAGTGTGACCTCTAATTCCAATTTGAGTATTGTGGAGGTTTAAAAGAGTTGCTTTCTAAATGAAGGCACCATTGTTTCATGCAAGGTTTTGAAGTGGTATAACTACCCTCTAGGAATGTCTCAAGATGTAATGATATAAGATGTAAATGATATGAATTCCACTCCCTACCCTTCAACTCTGGCTACTTTAAAGGTTTTCTTCCTAATATAGTAGTTCCCCCTTGTCCTCAGGGGATGTATTCCAAGACTCCTAGTAGATGCCTAAAATTGTGAATAGAAAAGAACCTGATGGCTGTCAATCAGAACACATTTCTGTTCATGTCTTCTGCACACAAATTTCATGTCTTTTCCAACTTAACTACGCACTTATCATACAATGCAGTAATAACTTTAATAACTTTCACAATTTGAAGTGAGACAGCAAAATGAGCACAAATTTCCTTTTCCTTCCCACTTTCATGGATGGAAGATTCCTTTTTAATGCAGATCTTAGCAACTTTAGCATATAATTTTTGCCTTTGTTTTTTTAAGTCAAGAACTTCTACCTTTTCACTTAAAGGATGCACTTTATGGCTCCTCTTTGGCATACCCAAATAGCCAGCATCACTACTCTTGCACTTTGGAGCCATTATTAAGTAAAATAAGGGTTACTGGAACACAAGCACTGTGATAGGTCTTCCGTGTTTAAATAAACCCTATGCCATCTCCACTATATGGTGCCCACCCTAGTCGGATATGGAGTACTCTTTGAGGCTGCCTCCAATTAGAATTCCAGGCCAAGAGTGAAGAAAAGTTGTTTCTCTCCATACATAAGAGGTATTTGAGCATTTTTATCATGCAGCTTACTGTCCAACCCACCCTTCTCCCCACCTGGGTTGGAAGCAGGGCAGGGGCCTCTCTGTAAACTCACTTATGACTCACTTACCTGTTCTACGCACTTTCAGGATTCGTTTCATATCTATGATTTTTTTTCACTGCATTTAAACAATACCATCTTTAGAAGTTATGAATCAGGATTCCAGCTAGTCAGTTTCTGCTGATTTGTGGGAGCAAACCAGATATATTCCAAAATATAACGCTAGAAACTTGGGGTGGCCATTTTTTATATGTGCACAGAGAAACAGAATGGATTGTGAGCAGAGTTAAGGTAGTATTTGGCCCCAAAGAGGCAAAGACAAAGAAAAGCATCCTTGGTTCCTGATGACGTTCACATTCATGGTTCAGCTGCACCTTAGGTCCATTATCTGTGCAGCAGGTTTTTCAAATGAGGCACAAAGATAAGGAACAATATAATAGATTCCAAGGAATAATTCCCTCCTCCTACCCAATGCCTCATAAGCTAAAGTGGGGTGCTAGACTGCCTGTGCATAATTTGCTAAGGGATAACAAGATGGCTCTGTCAGCATGGTCATGTACCCCAGCTAGTGTGAGAGGGGAAACTTGGAGAACAAAGGTTTTTGTGTGAAGTTTAAATGGTCTTCTCTCCCCCTCCTCATGGAACTAGCAGGATTCTTCAAGCCAATGAGTGGGGCTTCATGAGGACTCTGAGGAGATTTTGATATCTGTATCCTGGAAATTAACGGAAATGGACAGTAGTGTTTACTTAAGTCTGAAAAGTCTAAAGCCAAGAGATATAAAAGGAATCCACTGCGACACTGGAAGTAGGCTGCACTTTCATTCAAATTGGCTCCCAGAAAAAAAATTAAAAATATAAAGAGATCCTCTCCTCTCCTAACCCTGCAAAAGTGAGTTGACTTGGGGTTATCTGAAAACAGAAACTCTTAAACAACTACCTCAGTGGGTTGTATACATGAAAAAATACTGTATTATCGGGTGCCCAGAAGGCATTGCCAAGGTCAAGGAAACTGCATTGCAGATCTATAGCGAGCCGCTCCGAAGAAGCAACAAAAGTGTCCAACCAAGAGTTAGCAATGGTCTGCAGTCCAGAGAGCACCAAAGCCACATTTCATCAGCTCCTTTGCATAACCCAGCTCCTTACTCTGGTCCCTCTTTCCTTAGTCTGACTTTGGAGAAGCCAGAGCTGTGGCTGCTATGGTGCAGGAGGAGGCAGAGTTACAAAATTCTTAAGAAACCAGGCACATCCCCACTCCACCTTGGGCCTCCATTCTGGGAATGGGGAAAGCTTGACACTGAATAAGAGTTCAGATATTCTGTTTCTTTACTGAACTCAAGCTTGGGTATTATTGGACTAGCTGGTATGTTTAATGCCAAAACATTACCTAAGAATGAATACACCAACTATGGACGTTATCTATAACTTTATCTTTAACAGTGAGAAATAATACATTCATTTTCTTTTCACATTATCACTGATGGAGGTATCATAATCATATTAACATCTCTGCAGGGTAGATGTTATCTCAGTAGGAATTATTTTCTTCCCTCTGTAATTAAGGAAACTGAGGCTCACAGAGTTTGAGTAAGTTTTCTTAGGTCCCACAACCGACACTTAGAAGAACAAGGCTATGAAGCATGCATGTTTCAGCACAAGCTTCCTACGTGTTGCATGGAACCTTTGTTGGTCAAGGACCAGCAAAGAACTTGAGAATCTGAAGTGGGCAATGTTTTACCTAATTTGGGGAAATAAGGAGTATCCACGCAAGGGGAATGGTTCATGAAGTAGACTTTCCAGGATGAATAGGTTTTTAGCAAACAGAAATAAGATGAAAAGAATTCTAGGACAGAAGTGACTAAACTAAGAAACTGGGGCTGGTTGGGGTGCGGTCTACAAATTGTGGTAGTTTAATTTGGATACATATAAGGTCTAGAAAGGGTTAGGGAAAGATAAGTCTGGAAACACTGCGGGGCAATAGAATGGTAATTCTTTAACATTACTTGTTACCTTACTCCCTCTTCGGCAACTGCCTCTTATTCTTTGAGAAAAAATGAAGATATCCTTTTCATATAATTTGGAAAGTAGAGATTATGTGCTAGAATCTCACTTGGTATGGGGAAAACTGCAAGAAGTTTTTAAAGAGGTGGACCTAGTTTCAAATCCATTATTCTTTTAAGAACATACTACTTCTGAAACTCAATTTCCTTGTCTGTAGAGTAGGAAAATTACCCCATAGTACCACAATGGGAGATGGATAAAATAAGATGAATATGATACAGATATATAAAATAACTGTATGACCTTAAGCAAATTACAAATGTCATGTCTCTGTCCCTCAGTTTGCCCATCCCATTGTGTTGTCAATGACATATCAGTGAAGTATAACACAGGGAAATTTTCTTTTTTTTCTTTAAGGCAAAGCAATGTAGTCTTATAATTGCTCAGTAGATGTCTAGCTTAATTTTGTGTGTGTCCAAGATTAAGCCTTTCAGTTTAGTTACATAAAAAGGTCCCTTTAAGTGAGGGTAAGAGAACATTTAAACTGAAAGTTATATATACTAGGCCTGAAAAATTTTAATGGCCTTATTTAAAATGAATAGAAAGGTACTTAAGGAAGGTAGCAGTTGTAGGCTTTCTTGGGAAATCAATACTCATAAAATTCAAGGTTGGAAATGAGAATTAAAAACCACAGTGAGTTTATTTTAAAACACGTAGTCTGTCATCTTTATTTTCCCTTTGGATTACATAGTGTTTATACCCTGAGGTCTATTTATGTTGCTGCAACTCTCACTGACTTTGAAGCAAACTTTGTATGGTGCCAGAATCAGAGCATGAGGACTTAGAGATCATGTAGTCCAACCCTCTCATTTAAAAAGAATAAATTAAGGTAAGAGAGGAAAGTGACCTTGATATCTTTGTTTTCTCTGAGATGTGAAAATCTCCTGTTGTTCTTAGCCACTAGGCTAAGTTCAGTGGCAGCAAGAGTCATCCTACTTCATCGCCTCCCATGGCCCCTGCTCTTCCCCTTAACTTAGGCAGTGCCTGGCCCTTGGAAGACGCTCCACTCATAGTTCTGGAAAAAAGCACTAATCTCTGAGCAAAATATTTTGCTGTCATCAGAAACTCTCTGACATTCCTGGTATGGCCTAGGAGACTAATCATTGGAAATAAATAAATGATACATTTCTGCTGTTCTTCTCCCAAATATATGCCTCATGGAGTTGTCTATAGGAGAAACCGTTCCACAGCAAATCAACACCTGCAATTCAAATGATTCTGCTCTTGCTGGGTGTGATGGCTCATGCCTATAATCCCAGCACTTTGGGAGGCTAGGATAGAGGATTGCTTGGGGTCAGGAATTTGAAACCATCCTGGTCAATAGCAAGACCCTGTCTCTACAAAATATTAAAAATTTAGCCAGGCACGGTGGTGCCCACCTGTAGTCCCAGCTACTCAGGTGGCTGACACATGAGGATTGCTTGGGGGATTGCTTGAGCCTGGGAGGTCAAGGCTGCAGTGAGCTGTGATTACACCACTGCACTCCAGGCTGGGTGACAGGGTGAAACCCTTTCTCAAAAACAAACACACAAGAACATGGATTCTACTCTTGTAACTTCAAATCAACAAAAATAAGGATTCTCCTCTTCTAATTTCTCACCGGTAGATTCATGTAAAAACACTATTTCCTCTGTCCAGGGCATCCTAATACACTCAGCTGCTCTCATTCAATTGGCAAGCACACAGATTTGTTTGTCAAAGTTTAGTACTGGTTGGTCAGAGGACTGCCTATTTCTTCTGGGTATCTCTTCAAGGTTCCAGAAAACAAATTTCATTTATGCTTACAAGTCTGACTGTCCCAAACAAAGCTACTGTATGTACAAAAATCTGTGTATTTCTTTTGGTGTGATTCAGATGCAAGCAGAAATTAATTTTATTCATATTGTTATCTTTATGTGGATTGGGGAAGGATTCATAGACAATGAAACAGGAAAAGATTAAGTCAAACGAAACAACGTAGTGGGTTTGTGATTTTGGAGGCTTTTGTCTGAAGAGGAGATAGCTGAAGTTTGACATAGGCTTCCTATAAGTGACAAGTAGAAGAGACAGCTTTTTTCCCTTTTTACCGGGGCAAGCACAATAGTAATTAGATTTAAAAGACACCAATAGACCTTTTAATTAGGGCCAGAGAACTCTCTGGTGTTTCTCAAATGAGAGACGCCTCCATGGAATCCTTTTCATCTGTTTTCAAATTCTTTTTACCAAGACCAAGACTACCGAATTTATGTGTGATCTACAGCTGTGGTTTACAAACTGAATTCAGGTGGCCAGGCACAGACCCCACCCCACCCCCTCCGCTACCCTCCCCCCACACACACCCCACACAAATGCGCGCACACACATGCACACCAGGTCCCTCGACCCGCCACCACACACACACACACACACACACACACACACCGCCCCCCACCCCTCATCCTAACCCCCATCCTACCCCCCCATCGCCCACCACTCCCAAAGACCCACACCCCGTACACACACCGCCCTACCACCTCCACCTCCACTTACTTTCCCCCGACCGCCTACAGCTGTGAAGTCCAGGACCACGGCGGAATAATTTAAATTTTCGAGGGCAAGCACAGCGCCATCTGTCGGACATCACGCCAATGACTCTTTCTAAGTTGGAAGCCAACTGTTAACTTTATGCTTGGAACTGCTATGGACTCCTTTTGGCCTGAGGTCACAGTGAAAAATGTGCTGAGACCTTAGAGAGCCACGAACAAAGAAAATTCAGAAACCTCTGATCTCTGCTTAAGAGTTAAGAGACGTCAGAATCATCGCACTGACAAAAGGTTAGGAAAAAAATTCCAAGCATTTGTTTATTTCCTACAGACTTCCCCATTTTATTTTTGGCTGCCTAGGCGGAAACAAACTCCATGATCAGGAGCCGAGCTCGGCCAGTTATCATTTTATTGCCATTTTACTGGTTATGAACTCTTTTATTTTCTATCTATATAAGTAGATAGATGATATGTATCTGTATGTATGTGGATAAAGAGATTTTTTCCCCTAGGCATGTCTCCATCTGGGCGCGGTGGCTCATGCCTGTAATTCCAGCACTTTAGGAGGTCAAGGCGGGCGAATCACAAGGTCAGGAAATCGAGACCATCCTGGCTAACACGGTAAAAACTCGTCTTTACTAAAAATACAAAAAATTAGCTGGGCGTGTCCCAGATACTCGGGAGACTGAGGCAGGAGAATCTCTTGCACCCAGGAAGCCGTGGTTGCAGTGAGTCGAGATTGCACCTTTGCACTCCAGCCTGGGCGACAGAGCAACGCTCCGTTTAAAAAAAAAAAAAAAATTAAAAAGTAAAAGATGTGGGTTTCATGTTGCAAAATGTGCTAGGACAGGATCTGTGGAGTTCTCAAATTCTAATTGAGGGCTGTCATGGGGAAAGGTGCTGATACAAAAATCAATCTCATCCTAGGTGACCTCTGTCAACTTCATAAACTCTTTGATGACTTATTAGTCCATTTATAAAACAAAGAGAATAATACAGATGTTTTTGAGGTTCGTGTTTATAAAATATTTTAAGAAGCTCAGATGAAAGGTGTGACTCACAGGAAATGCCAAATATGAAATAAATCATCCTTCTGAGTCACAGCTAATACCTTTCAATGTGATAGAAACTTGATATTTGAAAACTCCCTTGATGAGATTCCTTTTTTCATCAGCTGTAACTTTCCTGTGAAATTTGTTTTCATATTTCCTTCCTCTTTACTATGCTTTCAAATTTATATACATTTATAACTTGAAGGGACCATTGAACAATTACTTAAGGGAGACCGACACAAATGTAATTATTTCCCCCAGGTAAAGGCCGTGTGTGTGTGTTTAAACATAATTATCCTTTCCCTTTTGATTTTTGTCAGTCAAGGAAATAGATGTTACTAAAACATCTGATTGTTGTATCTCATCAGCTACCAACAAAAACTTCCATTAGAGTCCGAGAGGCTTTCTGTTTTAGAATGTTTTCTAGGCAATATGTGGTAATTCAAAAAGATCAAAGTAAATGTCTACACCTCGATTCACACAAGCCTTTACATTAATATATTTTCGAAACTTGCCCATGCTAAAGTAACATTTATCTACTATGCCCTTTTTGAGGGAAATTTAAATTAGAGGGAGGACCTTACACATTACCTTTTCCATAAATAACACTTTTCTTGTTTATTAAGAAGTAAATAAAATATATTCAATTCTAGCACACAGAGATAAGCACCATTGAAATGTTGGTGTGCTTTGGTCTAGTGTTTTGTCTATGCATATTTTAATATTATATACTTTTTTTGGTTCATTCATTTCATTTTGTGTTACAGTTTCTTTTTTTTATTAGTATACTTTAAGTTCTGGGGTACATGTGCAGAATGTGCAGGTTTGTTACATAGGTATATATGTGCCATGGTGGTTTGCTGCACCCATCAACCCGTCATCTACATTAGGCATTTCTCCTAATGCTATCCCTCCCCTAGCCCCATAGCCCCCGACAGGCCCTGGTATGTGATGTTCCCCTCCCTGTGTCCATATGTTCTCATTGTTCAACTCCCACTTATGAGTGAGAACGTGTGGTATTTTGTTTTCTGTTCCTGCGTTAGTTTGCTGAGAATGATGGTTTCCAGCTTCATCCACGTCCCTGCAAAGGACATGAACTCATCCTTTTTTATGGCTGCACAGTATTTCATGGTATATATGTGCCACATTTATTTTCATCCAGTCTATCATTGATGGGCATTTGAGTTGTTTCCAAGTCTTTGCTATTGTGAATAGTGCTGCAGTAAACATATGTGTGCATGTGTCTTTACAGTAGAATGATTTATAATCCTTTGGGTATATACCCAGTAATGGGATTGCTGGGACAAATGGTATTTCTAGTTCTAGTTCCTGGAGGAATCACCACACTGTCTTCCACAACGGTTGAACTAATTTACACTCCCACCAACAATATTAAAGCATTCCTATTTCTCCACATCCTCTTCAGCATCTATTGATTCCTGAATTTTTAGTGATTGCCATTCTGACTGGCATGAGATGATATCTCAATGTGGTTTTGATTTGCGTTTCTCTGTTGACCAGTGATGATGAGCTTTTTCTCATGTCTGTTGACTGCATAAATGTCTTCTTTTGAAAAAATTATCTGTTCACATCCTTCATGTTACAGTTTCTTTTGGTAATTTTGATTACCATTCAATCCAATTAAGTCAGTCATATAATATTTAACATATTTTTGTGTGTGTTTAAAAAATGGCAATTTAAGATTATTTTAGCTACTGTAAGTAAATTGAAATTGTGAAGTGTAGATTTAAAATATATTATTTTTGAAATTTTCATCTGAAATGTTACATAATTTTATGTTTATTGAGTCACTCTGTAATTAATTCTAAAGCTTATGCTATGAGTTGTTCATACTGCATACTGTTAAATCTTAAAATTGATTTTGGGAAGAAAAATTTCATCAGTCGTTTTAATTTAAGTAAGTATGCATGTGCTTTGCCACTGAATAATTGTGCTAACTCTGGTCAGGCACAGTTGCTCATGCCTGTAATCCCACCACTTGGAAGGCTGAGGCAAGTGGATTATCTGAGGTCAGGAGTTTGAGACCAGCCTGGCCAAAATGGTGAAACCCCATTTCTACTAAAAATACAAAAATTAGCTGGGTATCTTGGTGCATGCCTGTCATCCTAGCTACTCAGGAGGCTGAGGCAGGAGAATTGCTTGAACCCGGGAGGCAGAGTTTGCAGTGAGCTGAGATAGCACCACAGCACTTCAGATGGGGAGACAGAGTGAGACTCCATCTCAAAAAAAAGAAGAAAAAAACAATTGTGCTAATTCTTACCAAGCAAGCCCTTGGAATCCCACTCAATTCACGGAGCCATCTCAGTCTTCTGGGACAGGTAGTAATTTACCCATTCTCAACCACTTAGAAATATTGTAAGCCCCTTTAACTTACTGAATCATAACAGACATTCATTCCATTGTTTATACATAGAATTACTAAATATTAATTCATGGGTAGTCCTAGATAAAATTTATGAAATTAGATTGTCTTCTGCTCAAAGCTGTTTCTGTTTTGAGTATTCTTTATTTTCTTCCTACCCAAGTAATCAAAATCCGATAATGCCCACTGCATACCTTAGGAATCTCTCTCCCATGCCCCACTTAGCTTCTCTTTCCTGGCAAGGCTTATACTTTGGACTTTTCTGAACACTGCTCCTTACCCCACACACATCAGCCAATGTTGAGTCTTCTGGTGGCTGAGGGTCTTGTTGGATGACAGCATTGCTAATCTTGCCATTGCATTTCCCTAAAGTGCAAATAATTGAGAAACGATTCATGAATCATGCCTCCCAGATTGTGTATTCATTTAATTAATGGAAGGCTTCGAAGGTCTAATTCCTAAGAGGGACTGAGCAATAATGAAACTAGATTGAAGTATTTTGAAGGTACTGGGGAAAGAAAGCTACTCCCTTGTATAACTAGGTTTCCAATATAGCTGTTTTCAGTCTGATTCTCAGAGGCTGACTTGGACATAAGAACATTTGAGCAGGAGACATGCTAAGGAAGTACTCCCAGGACAAATCAGTAGGGGATTAAGGGAAGCAGAACAAGGAAGCAGAAATAGCTAAGCAAGGACTGATTTCAGGTCAACTCCCTTTCTCAGCCTGATCCTGCAGGGAGCTGTGCAAAGGAAATGACATTTCTGAATTTGACCTGCCTTGGGGAAAGGGAGTCATTGTCCACAGTCTTGTGCTGGCCATAGCTCCTTGGCACTTCCTGCTCTGAGTATGGCCAAAGAGGCTGCAGTAAACCAAGGACAGTCTCCTGAAGATCACAGCTGTGAGCTGTTAGAAGTACAACATACAAAAGCTGGGGATGGGCACAGGAATCATAAGGAGTATCCATAGGGATATGGATGAAGCACCACCTGTATATACTGCTATGGCATGAACTTAACAGGGGAACACCATCTGTATACACTGCAATGGCATAGACTTGAAAGGGAACAGAGTGGATGAACAATGTCCATGCAGCTACTACTTGGGCAGTGGGTCTTTCTTCCTGAAGGTAATTACAGCACCAGTTCAAGATATAGAATAATACAAATACCCCAGAAGTCTTTCTTGTACCCTCTTCCTGTCAACAGACCCCTTGAAGAGGTAACCAGTACTCTGATTACACTTAGTTTTGCTTGCTTTGTAGCTTTATGTAAATGAATCATATGCTATGTACTCTTGTCTGTCTTGTATATTTGACTTATTGAGAGATGCATCCACATTGTAGCATCTAGAGGTTGTTCATTCTTTTTCATTACTCTGGAGTATTCAATTATATGACTGTTTTACAATGTATTTTGCTACTGATGGGCATTTGGGCTGTTTCCAATTTGGGGCTATTATGAGTAATGCTGTTATAAATTACTTTTAAGTGTATTTTGAGTCACAAATGTTTGTACTTCTGGAAGAAATGTGTAAATACCTGAGAGTAGAGTGGATGGCATTGACTACACATATGTTAAGTTTTAGTATAATAGATATTGCCGTAAGTTCTCCTTATAACTAAGTTCTCCTTATAACATAGCATTTTAACTCCCACTAGCAGTATATGAGAATTTCAGTTACTCCACATTCTCTACAATACTTGGGAGCCTCATTCTGTAAATTTTAGTCATTCTACATGCATAGTTTGTTTTTTAAACTGTCAGTAAATTGAAAGCCCACGATTAAGAATTTTTTAGAAACTTCCCTTGAAATTAGCAACCTCATTTTGAGAAACGCCAATATTGATGAATAACTATTCTCACCACACGGATAAGTGCTAAATATTATTATTCATTTACTCAACTGATAAACTTGTTTTCGTTATTTTTAATCATTTGGTTCAGAATCAACAAGATGTCTCTTATATTGTATATTGCTAGAAATTAAGGATTATGTCTGTTTGAACTTGCTTTATACAGAGCAAAGTTTAATGGTACATAACACATAAACTACTTAATATGTGTCTTTAAATAACATTTTAGGTTGGCTAGTCTTTAGCCTAGAACTTTCCAGCTCCAATTTAAAATGCAGGCACTCCAGCAAAAGTATGTGGGAATATTTTGACATCTCTGTGCACGTACATAATAGGAAATTAGTCATTTTAGCGTCAACTGAAAAAAAAACTACATTGTAGGTACATATGACTATTTTTAAAAATTGTAGTTTTCTATACAGTGAAACCTGATTGCAGGTGACAGAAAGGTGGCTGTCTGTCCATGCACGGACTGTAATTAGAGAAAGTTTTGAGCATTGTGCCTGTCCTCCGACATCATTGTCACTATACATCATTTTACTAGTATGACTTTATCTTTTTAAGTGTTTTAGTAGTCTGCAGTATACAGTTAATTATGTTTTTAACTTAGGTAGCCATGCTGAAGAATCAAGGCCATTGTAGGAGGTTCCAGTGATCTAAAAAAATTAGGCTTTTATTAGGTGGAAACTTGTTCAACCATGTAATTTTTACGTTAATTTTTCTCCTTATAACGAAAAAATGTCATACAAAATGAAAGGTAAATATTGCATCAAAAAATTGTGGATACCTGTATGAAGTATCTGCCCTCAATCCTTATCAGCTAACACCTGCTTTATCAATTAATGGCTTATCAGAGATTTGTAGAATTAGCTACAGCATAAATCATTAAGACGTAGTGGTTGAAAGAAAGAAAACCAAAGATTATAGTGGAGAGCTGCCTGAAGGGAAAGAAGATCTGCTAAAAAATTACAGAAAACAACAAAAATTTAAAAAATAATCAATTTTTCACAATTTTTCCAAAGCCTGGCTCTCCTCATTTTAGGATGAGCACAAACCATATGACTTCTATCTGGAGTCGCTGTGAGATCCATGGTCTGGTAACATCTGTTGATTTCCAGTATCAAGTTCGTAAAAGCACATAGTGAGTAAAAGAGAAAGAATCTTGGCAATCTTGTAGTTTTTGTTCTTTCATCCAAATGGGAGAACTGGAGCTCAGCAAAGAGTCAAGAACAGCCTCAATGTCACACGAGAAGTTTTTCATCCTCTGTTTCCATCATTTTCTCCAAACACTCTCTCCTCCCTCCTCCTTCAACAGTTGCTGTTGGTGTTTTCCATTAACAGAAAACTCAGAATTCTCTCTGCCATGGGCCATTTTGTTTTTCGATGTTTGTGTCCTTGTTTATGCAGTCTCTCTACTTACAGGCAACTGTGTCAGGCAGTGGGGAACAACTAAAATGTTCATGCTGCCATCTGGGAATCACTTCCTTGTGGGGGTCACTCACGTAAACAGAGAACACTTGCTGTAACGTACAATGTAATCAATTCATGAAAGTTATGAAACAAAGCATGCTCTAGCTCTCCTTTTCTGCCTGTTGGAATTACAGAAATTCCATTGAAATGCATTGAAATGATAGCAAATATTTTAGTAGACAATTCCATAATATACTCTGATTTTAAAAGATAAACTCAGACCAGAAATTTTGAGTGATTCTTGGAAGGTAAAGGGCAGATAGAATCACCTTGCTGGAGAAGTCAGAAGAGGGACAACTGCAAAATAAAGGCTGTAGCAGGAGCATGTGCCACATCATCACAGCAGTTTTCTTTTTTCTTTTTCTTTTTTTAAATTTTGACCTCTGAACTTTTTATTGGCCTCCTGCTCCCCAAAGGGTACCCTACTTCTGCTGGCTTAATGTCTCAGAACTTTGGTGCCACTGGTCTCAGGCAGCACTTTGCTGTCCACTATCCAGCAGGTGGTGGTCTTTGGGATGGTTTATGTGGAGTTGTTGCTGTCCAGGGCATCGCCAAGATTGAAGTCCTCAACATCTTCCCGCAGGCGGTGGTAGGTGGTGATCTCAGCCTTCAGCTTGACCTTGATGTTCAGCAGGGTCTCATACTCCTGGGCCTGGCGCTGTCCCTCTGCCTGGGTCTGTGTCAGCTCTGACTCTGGGTGCAGCAGGATCCCGTTGAGCTGCTCCACCTGCAGGGCGCAGTGGGCCTCCACCTCCCTCAGGCTGTTCTCCAAGCTGGTCTTCATATTTCTCATGGAGTCCAGGTCGATCTTCAAGGACTGGACTGTATGTCTCAGCTCCATGAGTGTCGTCTCAGCTCCATGAGTGTCATCTCAGCAACTCCAACCTTGGCGGACTGTGTGGTGACCACTGTGGTGCTCTCCTCAATCTGCTGAGACCAGTACATGTCTAGCTCCTCTCAATTCTTTTGAGCCAGCTCGTCATATTGGGCCCAAATGTCTGCCATGATCTTGGCAAAGTTCTGAGATTTGAGGTCAACCCAGAGCTGGCAATCCGGGCTTGTAGGCCTTTTACTTCATCTTTGTGGCTCTTCTTCATGAAGAGCAGCTCCTCCTTGAGAACCTCCATCTCTGTCTCCAGCTGCAGCCGAGTGACATTGGTATCATCAATGACCTTTCGGAACCCATGGATGTTGCTCTCCACAGGCTGGCCCATGGCCAGCTCTGTCTCATACTTGACTCTAAAGTCATCAGCAGCAAGACCGGCATTGCCAATCTACAGAATGATGCGGGCGTTGTCCACAGTATTTGCAAAGATCTGAGCCCTCAGGTCCTCGATGGTCTTGAAGTAATGGCCCCAGTCTCTGACCTGGGGTCCCTTCTTCTCCAGGTGCTCCCGGATTTTGCTCTCCAGCTTCTGATTCTCAGTCTCCAGGCTCCTCACTCTGTCCAGGTAGGAGGCCAGGCAGTCGTTCAGGATTTGCAAGGTCTCCTTCTTGTTCTGGATGCCTCCCATTCCTGCCAGACCCCCGGCCATCCCCACAGCCAGGCCCCCGACCCCCATGCTGCTCCGGAAGCTGGCGAAGCGCGTCACAGAGATGCGTGAACCAGAGCCCCTGGTGTCTGCATAGACGCTGGCCATGCTGCCAACCACTGGTCATGCTGCTGACCAGCTGGACAGAGCTCAGGGGCCAGTAGTTGATGGAGAAGGTGGAGCGAGTGGTAAAGTTGATGCTGTCCAGGGAGGAGAGCGAGAGGACAGGACTCAGGCGTTGCCGATGACCCATCATAGCAGTTTTCTAAGGAAGCTACAGAGAAACATCAAGTTCAGATCAAAGCAAGAGCCGGAAGGGCCCCTGGACCAGGTATCAGAGCAATAAATTAAAGACTTAATATGAAGCATATGGGCCCCACCCCCTATCCTCAATAAGCAGCTGTTGACCCCAGCAGTGTTTACTCCAGAATGAAGCCTAGAGGGATGTTTGATATGCAGTGAGTTTTCCTAGGAGAGTCCCTTGTAGGAGGCTGGGGCTGAAGATAAAAGCAGATCCTGAGCCAACTAGGGACCTTCACATCCACATTAAGGTGTCGGAAAGGAAGGAGAGTCACTGATTCCCTTTGTCCACAGGACACATTTGAGAGAGGGGCACTCTGAAGTAGGAATTCAGACACAGGATGCTCCCAGGGTGGACAGTATACAAGGTAATATACAACACACAGACGGGATGGGGATCCCCAAGACCCTAAATAAAAGTCATTTGTACATCGTGGAGATTTCTGAGTCTGGCTTCCTCTCAAACATCCAAGGCAAGTTTCTATATTCAGAACTTATATTCAGTGACCATAAAAGAGGCTCTCATTTGATCTGATGAAATGCAATATAGACATTATCTAACAATTCTGTTTGATAAAGATAATTATAAATATAGATAGCAATCCCAAACCACAAACTTACTGAAGAAATTTAGGATAAAGGCAATTCATTCAAAATATTTAAAAGATCCAAAGAATTTCTGAGTAGCATGAATAGAAAAAACACTATCCACATTTAAACACACCCTAATATAATTTCAGAATACCAAAGATAAATGTGAAATCCAAAAAGTTTTTCAAGAGAAAAAAATCAGATTGCTAATGATAGGGTTCCCATGTTGAAAGTGAAGAAATAATATTGAAGTTGTGGGGCAAAAAATTAACCTAGAGTTCTTTTATACTTGCTTTTATAAATTTTAATTTTTTTAATTTTCATGGGTATACAGTAGGTGTATATATTTATGAGGTACATAAGATATTTTGATACAGGCATGCAATGCATAATAATACCTAGAAGTAAGTGGGATATCTATCACCTTAAACATTTATCCTTCCTTTGTATTAGAAACAATCCAATTATAACTTTTAGTTATTTTAAATGTATAATGAATTGTTGACTGTAGCCACCCTGGTATGCTATCAAATACTGTATCTTATTTATTCTATATATTTTTGAACCCACTAACCAGCCCTATTCCCTCTCTCCAGAACCATACTTCCCAGCTTCTTGTAACCATCATTCTGCTGTCTATTGCCATAAGTTCAATTGTTTTAATTTTTAGCTCCCGCAAATAATGGAGAACATACAAAGCTTGTCTTTCTGTGCTTAGCTTATTCACTTAATTAACATAATGACTTCCAGTTCCATCCATGCTTTTGCAAATAACAAAATTTCATTCTTTTTCATTGCTGAATGGTACCCCAAAAAATCTGTACCACATTTTCTTTATCCATTGGCTTGTTGATGGACACTTAGGTTGCTTCTAAATCTTGACTATTATGAATAGTGCTACAATAAACATGAGAGAACCGATATCTGTTCAATTTACTGATTTCCTTTCTTTTGGGTATACCCTAAGCAGTGGAATTACTGGATCATATGGTAGCTCCATTTTTTCATTTTTTGAGGAACCTTCATGCTGTTCTTCATAGTGGCTGCACTAATTTACATTCCCACCAACGAGATAAAATGGTTCCTTTTTCTCTACATCCTCAGTAGGATTTGTTATTGTCTGTTTCTTGGGAAAAAAAAAACATTTTAACTGGGTGACATACATCTCATTGTTGTTTATTTAATTTAATTAATTTATTTATTGAGACAGAGTCTTGTCCTGTTGCCCAGGCTGAAGTGCAGTGGTGCAATCTCAGCTCACTACAACATCCACCTCCCGGGTTCAAGAGATTCTCCTGCCTCAGCTTCCTGAGTTGCTGGGATTACAAGTGCCTGCAACAATGCCCTGCTAATTTTGGTATTTTTAGTGGAGACAGGATTTCACCATGTTGGACAGGCTGGCCTCAAACTCCTGACCTCACGTGATCCACCCACCTCGGCCTCCCAAAGTGCTGGGATTACAGGCATGAGCCACCACACCCAGCCCAACATCTTATTGTAGTTTAGTATGCACATCTCTGATGTTCAATGATGTTGAGTGCCTTTCCATATACCTGTTTGCCATTTATATATCTTCTTTTGAGAATTCTGTATTCAGCTCATTTGCCCACTTTTAAATTGGATTATTAGATTTTTTTTCCTTTAGAGTCATCTGAGCTCCCTATACATTTTGGTTACTAATCCCTTGTCATAAGAATAGTTTGCAAATATATTCTGCCATTTTGTGGGTTGTCTTTTTACTTTGTTGATTGTTTCCTTTGCATTGAAGAATAGTTTTAACTTGATGTGATCCCATTTGTCCATTTTTGCTTTAGTTGCCTGTGGTTGTCAGATATTACTCAAGAAATCTTTGTCCACTCCAATGTCCTGAAAGATGTCTTCAATGTTTTATTTTAATGGTTTCACAGTTTGGGTGCTTAATTTAAATCTTTAATCCATTTTTATTTGATTTTTGTATGTGGCAAGAGATAGGGGTCTAGCTTTGTTCTTCTGCATATGAATATTCCATTTATCTAGCAACGTTTATTGAAGAAACTCTTTTCCTCAATGTATGTTATTGGCACCTTTGTTGAAAATGAGTTTACTGTAGATATGTATATTTGTTTCTGGGTTCTCAATTTGGTTCCATTGGTCCTGTCTATTTTATGCCAGTACCATCCATGCTGTTTTGGTTACTACAGCTTTAAAGTATAATTTGAAGAAGTCAGGTAATGTGATCCCTTCAGTTTTGCTTTTTTTTTTTTTTTTTTTTTTTTTTTTTTTTCTTTTGTTTTTTTTTTTTTTTTTGCTCAGGATGGCTTTGGCTATTCTGAGTCTTTGGTGATTGCATATAAATTTTGGGATAGTTTTTCTATTTCCACAAAGAATGTCATTGATATTTAGATACAAACTGCACTGAATCTATAGATTGCTTTAGGGAGTATGGACATTTTAACAATATTGATTCTTCCAATCCATGAACATGAAATAATTTTGCATTATTTCATGCCCTCTTTATTTTAATTCATTAGTGTTTTATAGTTTTCATTGTAAATATTTCACTTCTTTGGTTAGGTTTATTCCCAGGTATTTAATTTTTTGATTTCTTTTTCAGATTGTTTACTGTTGGCTTATAGAAACACTACTAATTTTTATATGTTAATTTTGTGTTCTGCAGCCTTTCTAAAGTGGAGTCTTTAGATTTTTACAAATATAAGATCATGTCATCTGTTAATAAGAATAATTTGATTTCCTGTTTTTCAATTTGGAGGCACTTTATTTTTTTCTTGTCTGATTTCTCCAGCTTGTGCCTCCAGTACTATGTTGAATAACAGTGGTGAAGGTGGACATCATGGTCATGTTACCAATCTTAGAGGAAAGCCTTTCAGTTTTTCTCCATTCAGTATGATACTAGCTGTGGGTATGTCATATATAGCTTTTGTTGCATTGAGGTATGTGTCTTCTGTACCCAGTTTTTGAGTGTTTTTTTAATCATAAAGGGATGCTGAATTTTATCAAATGCATTTTCAGCCTAAATTGCATTGATCTTAAGGCTTTTGTCCTTCATTCTGCTCATATGATGTATCATATCAATGATTTCTGTATGTTGACATCTTTGTATCCCTGGGAAAAATCTCACTGGGTCATGATGAATGATCTTTTTAATGTGTTATTAAATTCAGTTTGCTAGTATTTTGTTAAGCATTTTTACATCAATGCTCAGGGATATTGACCTGTGATTGTCTTTATTTGATGTGTCTGTCTAGTTTTGATTTCAGGGTAATAACACTTGCCTCATAGAATGAGTTTGGAAGTATTTTCTCCTCTATCTTTCAGAATAGTTTGAATAGCATTGGTATTAGTCCTTCTTCAATTGTTTGGTAAAATTTAGCAGTAAAGCCATGCAGGGGATGGGGGGACGGTGACTGGCTTTTCCTTGCTGGGAGACTTTTTATTACAGCATTAATCTTGTTACTTACTATTGTTTTTTTCAGGTTTTGAACTTCTTCAATCTTAGTATGTTGGATGTGTCTAGGAATTTATCTATTTTTTTTCTAGGTTTTCCAATTAATTGGCATATAGTTGCTTGTAGTGGTCTCTAATGATACTTTGATTTTTCATGCTGTTTGTTGTGATGTCTCCTTTTTCATCTCTGAGTTTATTGATTTGAGTCTTCTCTCTTTTTTTGTTAGTAAGTCTGGCTAAGTGTGTTGGTTTTATCTTTTCAAAAAACCAAATTTTTTATTTATTAATCTTTTATTTTTTTTTCAAATTCATTTATTTATTTCCGCTCTGATATGTTTTTTTCTTTTCTTGTACTAATTTTGGATTTAGTTTGCTCTTGATTTTCTAGTAAGGTTGATCATGTAAAGATTTTCTACTTTTTTGATGTAGGTGCTTATTGCTACAAACTTTCCTCTTAGTACTGCTTTTGCTATATCCCATAGGTTTTGGTACATTGTGTTTCAATTTTCATTTGTTTCAAGAAATTCTTCAACTTCCTTCTTAATTTCTTCATTGACCATTGGTTATTGAGGAGCGTATTATTTAATTTCCATGTGTTTGTAAAGTCCCAAAGTTTCTGTGGTTATCAATTTCTAGTTTTACTCCATTGTGATCAGAGAAAATACTTGATATTATTCCAGGTTATTTAAAAAAATTTATTAGACTTGTTTTGTGGCCCAATATGTGGTCTGATCTTGAGAATGATTCAGGTGCTAAGCAGAAGAATATATATTCTGTAGTTATTGGATGAAACATTTTGTAAATACCTGTTAGGGCCATTTGGTCCATATAGTGCAGAGTAAGTCCAAAGTTTCTTGGTTGCTTTTCTGTTTAGATGATCTGTCCAACACTATAGTGGGTGTTGAAGTCTCCAGCTATTATTGTATTAGCGTCCATCTCTCTCTTTAACTCTAATAATATTTGCTTTACATATCTGGGTACTCCAGGGTTGGGTTAATACATTTATTGTTGTTATATCCTCTTGCTAAAATGGACGCGTTTTTCATTAGATAATGACCCTTTTGTCCTTTTTATAGTTCTTGTTTTGAAATCTATTTTGTCTAATGTAAGTATATCTACTCCTGTTCTATTTTGGTTTCCATTTGCATGGAATGTATTTTCCCACCCCTTTTTTTTCTACCTATATGTATTTTTTACAGGTATAGTGTGTTTCCCATAGGGAACAGATAATTGAGTCTTGTTTTGTTACCCCTTCAGCCACTCTGTGTCTTTTGATTGGAGAGTTTAGTCCATTGACATTCAATGTTATTATTGATCAATAAGGACTCACTACTGCCATTTTGTTATTTGTTTTCTGATTGTTTTGTGGTCTTCTCCTTCCTTCCTTTCTTCTTTTTAGTGAAGGCAATTTTCTCTGCTTTCTCCCCTGCTTCCCTCCTGCTTTTTAACTTTCTGTTGTTTCTATTTATGTTTTATTGTACTTCTTATTCTTCCAACTTTGTTGTTATTATTTTTGACAGGTTTATTGTTTAGTCCTTCTATTCAATATATGAATAGTTTACACACAACAATTGCAGTATCATAATACTCTATGTTTTTTTGTGTACTATTACCAGTGAGTTTTGTACCTTCAGATAATTTCTTACTACTATTAATGTCTTTTTCTTTCATATTGGAGAACTCCCTTTAGCATTTCTCGTAGGACAGGACTGGTGTTGATGAAATCCTTCAGATTTTGTTTGTCTGGGAAAGTGTTTATTTCTCCTTCATGTTTGAAGGACATTTTCTCTTGATATACTATTCTAAGATAAATACATTTTTTCTTTTAGCTCTTTATATATGTCATACCACTCTCTCCTGGCCTGTACACCTGTGCGATTTCCATTGAGAAGTCTACTGCCAGGTGTATTGAAAATTCATTCTTTGTTATTTGTTGTTGTTGTTGTTATTGCTGTTTCCCCTCTTGCTAGTTTTGCAATTCTTTCTTCATCCTTGGCCTTTGGGAGTTTGATTATTAAATGTCTTGAGGTAGTCTTATTTAAGTTAAATCTGCTTGGTGTTGCATAACCTTCTTGTACTGGAATCTTGATATCTTTCTCTAGGTTTGGGAAGTTCTCTGTTATTTCTTTGAATAAATTTCTACCCCTGTCCCCCTCTGTACCTTGCCTTATAGCTAATAACTCTTAGATTTACCATTTTGAGTGGGTTTTCTAGATCTTGTAGGCATGCTTCATTGTTTTGTATTCTTTTTCTTTTGTCTACTCTGATTATGTGTTTTCAAACAGCCTGTCTTCAAGCTCATCAATTTTTTATTCTGCCTGATCAATTCTGCTATTGAGACTCTGATGCATTCTTCATTATGGCCATTGTATTTTTCAAATACAGAATTTCTGTTTGATTCTGTTTAATTATTCTAATCTCTTTGTTGAATTTATCTGATAAGATTCTGAATTCCTTCACTGTGTTATCTTGAATTTCATTGAAGTTGCTCAAAACAGCTATTTTGAATTCTGTCTTGAAAGGTGACATATCACATATCTCTGTGTCTCCAGGATTGGTCCATGGTGACTTGTGCCTTATTTTTTTGTTTGTTTCTTTTGAGGTCATATTTTCTTGGATAGTCTTGATGCATGTGGTTGTTTATTGGTGTCTGGGCATTGAAGAATTAAGTATTTATTGTAGTCTTTGAAGTCTGTGCTTATTTGTATCCATCCTGCTTGAGAAAGCTTTCAGGGTATTTGAAGGGACCTGCATGTTGTGATCTAAGATATTGGTCATTGCAGCCATATCTGCATTAGGGGGCACTCCAAGCCCAGTAATGCTGTGAATTTTCCACACTCATAGAGGTGCCACCTTGGTGGTCTTGGATAAGATCTTGAAGAATTCTCTGAATTACCAGGCAGAGACTCCTCTTACATTTCCCCAAACAGAGTCTTTCTCTCTGTACTTGGTTGTGCAAGGCCAGCACAGCCCTGGGTCCCTGGGTCTTGCTCAAGGTCCATGATAACCACTACTTGGCTATCGCCTATGTTTGCTCAAGGGCCTAGGTCTCTACAATCAGCAGGTGGCAAAGCCAGCCAAGCTTGTGCCTTTTCCTTCAGGGTAGCAATTTCTCCCTGGCCATGTGTGGATCCAGAAATGCTGTCCATTAGCCAGGGCCTGGAGTCAGGAATCTTGGGAATCTACCTGGTGTTCTATTCTACTGAAAATGAACTGGCACTCATGCCACAAGACAAAGTCCTTCCTACTCTTTTCTCTCCTTTCCATAAGCAGACGGGCCTCCTTCTGTGGCCACCACTGCCCCACTTCATGGAGAGTACTACTAGCTACCACTGATGTTCACTCAAGGCTCAAGGGTGGTTCAGCCAGCTTGTGGTGAATGCTGCCAGGCCTGGGCTCTCCCTTCAGGCCAGTGGGCTCCCCTCTGTTGCAGGACAAGTCCAGAAACGCTATGCAGGAGCCAAGGCCTGGAATCAGGACCCCAAAGGGCCCACCTGGTATTCTACCCCACTGTGACCAAGCTGTTTCTCCTTTACTCTTCTGTTTCCATTTCTCAAGCAGAATGAGTCTCTCACCACAGCCACCACAGCTGGGAATGTGCTAGTCACGCCTAAAGCCAGCACGTCTCTGAGTCACACCCAAGGCCCACAGCGAATACCGCTTATCACTGCTGATTATTCAGACCCCAGGGCTCTTTAATCAGCAGTTGGCAAATCCTGCCAGGACTGGGTCCTTTCTTTTAAGGCAGCAGGTTTCCTTCTCATCGAGGGTGTGTCTAGAAATGTCCAGTAGCTAGGTCCTGGAATGGGGGCCTTGGAACTCTCCCTGTGGCCCTATTCTACTGTGGCTGAGCTGGCACAAAATTTGCAAGACAAAGTCCTCTTTACTCTCCCCTCTACTCTCCTCAAGCAGAAGGAAGGAATCTCTATTGTTGCTACAAACTGTACTGCCTGGGGTTGGGGGGCTGGCACAAACGCTCCCTTGGCCACCCCAGCTGGTATCTGACTAGGTCATGTTCCCTGCAAGTTCCTGACTCCACACTTAGCACAACACCAGACCTTGTCAAGGAATTGCAGTCCTTGTGGCATAGATTGCCTTTCAGGTTTATTTAGGGCCCCAGAAGACTGTAGGCCATGGTCTGGAGGCTTGGTAGAACTCAGGTTCTGACTGCTGGCATGGATGATTCCATTCTGTCTAGGGCTCATATAAATGATCCATCTGTGGGTGCCAGCTGCGTTCTGCCTGATGTTGCTTTTTATGTGACAGGGCAGCACTGAGTTCCAATGCAGTTCCACAATCACTTTATTCTCTCTTCCTCAAGTGCACAGATTCTCTCTCTGCACCGCATAGCCACTGTTGGGGGATGGAGAAGGGATGGTGTCTGCAATTCAAGAGTGTCTTTACTATTTCCTTCAGTACCTCTTCCAGTGATATAAACTTAAAACAAAGTACTGTGCTTGCTCACATGACTTTTGGTTCCCATGCAAAAATCCTTCAGGATTTTTGTGTGAATAGTAATTTAATTTGGTGTTTCTGCCAGGAGGACAATTGGTGGAGACTTCTATTTGGCTATCACTCTCTGTCTCCTCCCTCAATCTGGAGTTCTTTACTCAGCCAAATTCACTAATGTGGGAGGGGAAAGAAAGTCATTTTTAGATATTGGAAGTCTTAGAAAGTTTAATACCTATGAATCATTTCTATAAAGCTTACTAAATATCATACTTCAGTAAGTCAGAGAATGAATCCAAGACAAAAATGTGTGATATAGGAAAATGGCAAACAAAAGATGATTTCACTGTGGCAGATGAGTGAAGCCTGTGGAAAAGGTCATGCTGAGCATCTTGTTTCTTTGGAGGTGGACTTGGATGTGGACAATAAATGTGTATTCATCACTTATATAAATTATTAGTGTAATTACTTTTTAATAGGACAAAAAAACTAATGTATCAACAAATTCCAGAGGATGCAGTAACAAAGCGCTTGGAGGACATTTTAGCAGAAGGGGCACTTGAACTTGGTCCTAAAAGTAGAGATGTTTGCTAAGCAGCAAAGGCAGGGTAGAAGAATGTTCTGAGCAAAGTGACCACATGTAAGAAGTGAAAGGGCTGCAGTTAACTCAAGACAGAGTAAGTTCAGTGGTGAGTATGGGGTACATGGCCTAAGGTGCACCTAGAAGATAAGGTTTTAATTTCTATATTCTATAAAGTGACAGATGATGAGCTAAATTGATTTTCTTATCATACTTTCTTAATTAACTACTTCTATCATCCATTTTGTTCCATGACTCATTATTTGTACTGGAAAATAAGACTTAGCACATTACAACCTGCTAGAAATCTCATGTTCTTTCTGAATTAAGAATTATCTGTTTGCTTCCAAGCTCATTATGCATATATTACACAAGCAGTTTAATGAGTCATATGTTAACACTTTTTAAAACTAGGTCATTAGGAAATTGTAAGAAAAGATGTATAACAGCTCAAATTTTCAAGAAGCAGAAATTATGGGATGACACCAGTGATCCCCAAAACATGTTGCTGTGGCATAAATATACTCAGTAAGCAACTTGGACTCATAGGCCAGACCAGACCCACTCCAGGTCACCATGACTAAGACACAGAGGCAAATGCTTGCAAACATTCAGTACAGGTTTCATGTTCTTACCAAGACATTTGCTTTTGCTGAAAGTGACTCATCCTAATCAGGAAATTATTTTATTTTTAATGTTCCACTATTTGTAGATATGAATAAGCCTACATTCTGCATGGAAACATAGACAAGCACTCAGTAACAGCTCTTTTTCAGAGTTTACTCAGAGCCAGAAGATTGCTTAACTGCAGCAACGTAAAGCCAAAACTTGAAATAATTTTATAAAGAACTTATTTTTGTTTAAATGGACGTTAGAACTCAGAGAACATATACAAAGTACTAAACGTGTATACACCATTTACGTGACAGATAGGGAGGTAAGCAGAAGAAGCAAGACAGGAGAGAGCTGTTTGTCAAATTTTATAGTGGTAATAAAAAAGGCAAAACGATGAATGTTTAAGTGTCAACTGAGAGCTGATCATTTGTTGAAGTTTAAAGACAGGAGAAAAGGGACTTTTGGCAAAGTAGATCTTTCTCTAACACTGTTAATACAAAAAACAATTGGCTGGATTTTGCAGAGATGTTCTAATCAAATATATTTCTTGAAAAAGAAAAAGTATACTCACTATGGATACAGCATGTGTTGTATGGCCCCACTGACATCTATATTCTATAAAACTTTCAAATTATATTTATATTTAATTTAAATTTACATCTCTGTTTTCTTTAAAAAATATTTTGAAAAGGTTGTCTAATCAATTACTGTTAGCACCAACTTTTTATTTCTGGGGATTGATTAATTAGTGAGTTATGCAAACATTTGATGACTTGTTTTTTCCTTGAATCTTGCCTTTTAAACATTATGTTAAATAGTAGCATTTTACTAAGATTGAGGGATAAGAGTTGAAATTTAAATCAGTTAATTATACTACCTTGGAGTATTTATAAGGCTTTATATATGTGTGGGTAGAGAGCCTTAGGTTAAAAAAAAATTAGGTTAAAAAAAATCATTATGGAAATAGAAGTGGAACCAATATCTAGAGTTGATTTAAATCATGTATGTGCTGTTTGTCACTCTTTCCTACAGAAATCCAAAAGATGGTTGTAAATATTAATTAAAATAACATACAGAAGATTATACTCAGAATATTTCTCACTTGATATTTATCTATGTTACATAAATTCTAAGTTGGATTACATAGAGTATATTTGCAGGTGCAAATGAGTTGAACAGAAGATGCTATTAAAACATTTCACAGAACTACCAGAAATTCAATGAAAGTATGCTTATCTGCATTTTAATATTATCACAGAATGTAGATTCTAGTCTTGTCACAAACTATAATTGGAAAAGACTGTGGTCTTACTCCCTTGCACAAAAATTTGGTTTCAACTCTGAGATTGGATTCTTCTAGAATTAAGATGAATCTGAAGCATCTCCATGTCAACCTTATATAGAGTGGGTCCATCTTGGAATTTAGGAACTCAGATTTTCCAATTGTTCTGTGTGGTTTTCAGAAACAATTTGAGAATGTTCAAGTGTGGAGGGATGAAATGGGAGATGGACCAAAACACCAGAAGACTGTCACTTTAGGTGGGAAGATACCCTTTGAGAGCTGTAAATCAGAAATCTCCCTGGTTTCCAGAGAAAGTGAGAGTAGTTAGGCAGCAGTAGCTGCCCGCAACTACATGATTTTCCACTCTCTATACCTGAACATCTTTTAGAAGATTATATGTATCTTACAGTGCTTCACTATTATCACGAGTGCAGTCTTTCCTGTCTTTGATCGTTTATAATGTCTCTCAATAAAGACAGTACCCAAAATGCTTTTCCTGATACCTGCAAAATAAATGAAAGGAGTCCACTAAAATTTTGATCACTGTCAAGATTGTGTCAGAAATCAATCTTATGGGATTACAAGACATTGACTTAAGGGACTCTTAAAACCCTGCTTTGAAAAACTATGAATCTGAAGTCTTGGGGTAATTTAAAGCAATTGCTCCTGATGAAATGTTTTGAAGAACTAAACTGGAGATAGTACATCCCCTGGGAGTTATTTGTTGCCTATTTCTTTGTATTTAGAGTGTGTTCTCTGTTCAACATTCTCTTTGGAAAGACATCTAAAAAGATAAGACTGGGCAAGACTTTGGGATAATTTGTTCTTTCAAGTCTTCCCTGATTGATAACTATTGCTAGAATATCGTTCCTGCTTTGCCTGCCTCAGTGACAGCAGTGATAGCGTATAATACTATTTACAGTTTGAACATTTCCTCTGAGTAGAAGATGTGAAGTTCATTCAAATTTAAGAAGCTTCATCTTTGACCATGTTTACTCTCTCTCTCTCAGCAACACATTTATTTATTGTTTTAACTATGTAAACAAAAAAAAAATATGTTGCACTTGTTATCCATAGCTTAAGGAAAGAATTAACAAAGATAAACCAAGAAAATAATAGTTATTTAACAGGAAACTATAAGAAAATATTCCCCTGACCCCTTCTAAAGTATGATTGTAGTTCCTTTCCATTGTATTACATATGTCAAGTACAATCCATACTGAAAGGCCCTCCATGTACCTGTAATATTGCTCTTATAGATAAATCTAAGAATGTTAGGAACAGTGTTCTTTTGTATTAAGCAAGGGAGGTAAATGCAATATATTTTTGGAAATAATAATCTCATCCAAAGTAGCTCGTCCTTCACTAGAAGACAAAGCATATTTTTTGAAAAAGTAATCTATTTTAATTTCTATGATTTAAGATAGGGTGTGAAAAATCTTCTGCATCAAAATGCAAAAGGATTTTAAAAAATTTTATTTAAAAATTATCTTTGTTGTTCTGGCAGTTAATTTGTTATTTAAAAATTCAAATGTGCTCATTGTACAACATAGAAAATCATAAAGAGAAAAGATATGACCTGTAAACCCACCACCCAGAGACAACCTCATTAACATCTCAGAATATGTTCTTCCAAACCTTTTCCACACACCACACACAAAAGTATAAGTAAGTGCATATTATATGTCAGTGTGTGTTTAATGCATGAGCATATGTGTGTGTATATATGGATACAAATCTACCATAAAATTATACTAGATACGGCTATACTATTTAAACATTATATAAAATTTCTGAAAATTATTTGGAAACCCTACCAACAGTAGGGTTCTAGAAGTTACTCCTGAATCCAAACTAAATAAAATCTTATTATGACATTATTTTGTTCCATCGTATTATCAAATTTTTTTAAATGTGAAGAATTTTGCAAATGATTTATTTATTTATGTATGTATTTATGTATTTATATTGTTGAGTAAGAGAAGCATACCTATAATCTCCCACAAAGGCTACTGTCCTCCTGTTCAGGAATCCTGAGTAATCTTCCTCACCTTTATATAAATTTTATCTATATCAATCTTTATCTACCGATTCCTCTCTCTTCTCTGTCTCTTGAGTATTTTAAACCTCTCTCCCTACTGGCTACCTCCTTGCAGCCTAGGAAATATTTACTCAAGTCTGATTCATCTGTAAAACAAATCTAAAAAGCTCCACTCCACTCTTGCTCTTGCGCTGTACTGTAAGGCTCCATGTTTAAAGAAGGCTTTCTTTTAACTGCCAAGGTGTTTTTTTTTAAAGAACTAGCCTAAATTATGGGCCACACACAGTGGCTCATGCCTGTAATCCCAGCACTTTGGGACGTCGAGGTGGGCGGATCACTTGAGGCCAGGAGTTCAAGACCATCCTGGGCAACATAGCGAGATCCCATCTCTACTACAAATATAAAAATCAGCCGACCTTGGTGGCACATACCTATAATCCCAGCTACCTGGCAGGCTGAGGAATGTGAATCACTTGAACCCAGGAGGCAGAGGTTGCAGTGAGCCAAGATTGCAGCATTGCACTCCAGCCTGGGCAACAGAATAATAATCTATCTCAAACAAAAAACAAAAAACAAAAAACTAAATTTTTTTTCGCCTACCTATTTCCAATCCTTTTTTCAATGTAACTACTAAAATTCAATGGATAATTTTTAGATTTTCATAATTACATCCTCTGTGGTTTTGACATGCTGATCACATGTTTCCTAAAGAAACTCTCTTCATCTTTATTTCCATGTTATTATTCTTTCCTGGTCTTCTTATTCCTCTAATTTTTGTTTTTTCCATTTTGTCCTCTCTTTTCCCACTTAATATTTGGGTTTATCAAAATTATATATATATAGTTTCACTGTGTTGAATATGTATAATTATATAAAACATATATATATATACATTATATATATGTTATATATATAAATTTTGTATATATATAAATTATACATGTGTATATATATATATATATATATGTATATATATATGTATGTATAGATGTATAGTTTCACTGTGTTGGCCAGGCTGGACTCGAACTCCTGACCTCGTGATCCGCCCACCTTGGCCTCCTAAAGTGCTGGGATTATAGGTGTTAGCCACTGCAACTGACCAGGTTTATCAAAATTCTCTACTTTGTCTTTGCATTCCACAAACTCCTTGGATTAATGTATCTATTCCCATGACTTCCAGGGCTTAATCTGACAATGACTCATATATTATGTGTATATCTTCAAGACAGACCACTCTTCTGTATTATAAAATAGCAAACTGTAAGAATAACACTAATGATTTTAAAAGTGTCCAGTAGGACACTTTAAAAAGTATGGTGGCTCATGCCTGTAATCCCAGCACTTTGGGAGGTCAGCAACCATTTTTCATGTCCACAGTTTCTGTAGGTCAAGAATCTAGTAAGATAAAGTGAAAATGACTTGTCTCTGCCCCACTATGTTGAGAATTTCAGTTGGAACTCTTACAACTGGAGCTGACTCACATGATTGGGGACTGGAATTACCTGGAGGCTTCTTCACTCACATGTCTCATGGGGTGGCTGTGATGACTCAAACTCTGGGCTCCGCTGGGGATGTTGACAGGAAGTGGCATGTGACCACTTGTATTAGTCTGTTCTCATGCAGCTAATAAAGACATACCAGAAACTGGGTGGTTTATAAGAAAGAGATTTAATGGACTCATAGTTCCACATGGCTAGGGAGGCCTCACAATCATGATGGAAGACAAAGAAAGCACAAAGGGATATCTTACATGGCGGCAGGCAAGGGGGCTTGTACAGACACTGCCATTTGTAAAACCATCAGATCTTATGAGACTTATTCACTACCAGAGAACTGTATTGAGGAACCGCCCCCATGATTCAATTATCTCCACCTGGCCCCACCCTTAATGTGGTGATTATTACAATTTAAGGTGAAAATTGGGTGGGGACACAGCCAAACAATATTACCTCTGCATGTGACTTAGGCTTTTCACTGCATGCCTCCTGGGTTCTGAACATTTGGAGAGTAGGCAGACAGAGCAATGCCGGAGTGTTTTTCTTTGGACCATGATGTCTGGGGTATGAGATCAGAAGACTCAAACAGCTGGAGGTGACTTGAATAGCTAGGGACTAGAATGCTCTGGAAGCTTCTGCACTCACATGGCTGACACCTGGGCAAGAGTGACTCACAGGTTAGGCTCAGTTGAAGATGTCCACTGGAGCACTCACATGTGATCTCCATGTGGTTTTGCCTTCTTCACAGTGTGGTGGCTGGTTTCTGAGATGGAGCAGTCCCAGCTGGAGGGACTGGAGAGGGATGTTACATGGGAACTGACTGGAATGACCATGGCCTTTTATGACCCAGCCTCAGTAGTCAGGAAGCATCACCTTCCCTGTGTTCTATAGTTTACAGATGAGTCACTTAGTCCAGCCTAGATTTGAGGGGAATTTGACTCCAGCTCTTGGTGGGAGATTAGTAAGGGCCATTTTGGAAAAATGTGTGGAATGAGAGAGATTGTTGCCTCCATTTCTGCAAAAATAGGTACCCTGATACCCCCAACTGAGCCTAGCTTTTGAGTCATTCTTGCCCAGGTGCCAGGCATGTGAGTTAAGAAGCTCCAGAGTGTTCTAATCCCTAGCTATTCAAATCATTCCCAGCAGTTTGAGTCACGATCATGCAATGTGCTGAACAGTTTTCATGAATTATCTCTTGGAATCCTCATATCAATTCTATGAAATAGTTAAGAATTTTATCCTTATTTTAAATTTTAATATTCACTAATTTTAATAATGAGAAAATGTAAGCAGTATTTCCATCTAGATGTCATGCGTGGACTAACCCAAGTCTAGAGTAATTGATTTTTTATTGTTGTTCTACATCTTATCCTTATATTTTATCTCTTAGTGAGTGATATAACTCCATATGCTAAGCTGCTAAATCTGAATTCATAGTTCATCATTTTTCTAACTCTTCCATTATTATCATCCAATTTTATTAAATAACCATATTTAGTCCATCTTCTTCTCCATTTTCACTGCTTTATTTTATCTGAGGCTTTTTTCATTTCTTGAGTAGATTTTTATGACATCCTCAGATAGCCTTGTCTCTGATTTTGACCCCTTCCAATCTACCTCTACATGGGCACCACAGTGATCATTCTTTAAAAAACCTAAATCAAATTACAATACTCTCTTATGTAAATCCCTCTAGGTCCTGTCATTGCCTTCATAGTAAATCCCACATTTCTTTACATGGCATACAATGTTGTCATTTCTTCTTCTAGGTCAGAGATTGAGTGAAGCTAACTGGGTGTGAATAGTTTGTACACAGAGTTAGAGGTGTTAGAGCCTGTCTCTATGTAAAACTCACTGCTTTGCATACAGAAGGCAGCTCTGTGACCTTGTAGATATGAGGGCCCAGCTTTGCAAGATTTTCTATTTTATTAAGAAGTGGAATATGTTTATTTTTGTGTATTTTTAAATGTTGTAGCAATTAAAAACAACAACACATGTAGGCAAATAAAAGAATGTCTGTGGCTCACAGTCAGACATCACCCTCCTACCCAGGTCCCCTTTCCACTTCCTATATCTCCTTCTGATCACAGTGTTGCCAGCTCTATGGTACTTATTTGTATAGGATTGCCTTCTTCCCTCAGCTATATGTTCTTTAAAAGTTGAGATCTTATTGTATTTTTGTTTATGTTACTGTGTCTGTCATAGAATGAGATAATAAATATTTGTTGGATGAATAAATACTATTTATGAAAGCATTTTGGAAAGAATGTATTTCTAGGTAGACTCAATCATTACAATGTCCAATTTCATTTAATTATCATCTCTGCAAAACAAAAAGCAGGGAAAAGCTAACATTAAGCTATGGAAATCCATAGAAGTGAAAGTTACCAAAATAAATGAAAAGGGAGATGGGTAGAGAGGGGGTGAAAGTGAATCCCAACTCTTCCTCTTGTTATTCTTGTGCCTTTGCTGGACTGGAGCTAAAGTCTTTTAAAAGTCTTCATGGTCTAAAATTTCTGACACTCCTGGTCCACATTGGGCTGTGATTGACTGTGTCATCATGACACTCCTATTCCTGGGCTGTCCGTTGAGCTGTCTCCCCAAGGGTGGCATCAATAAAGACCCACAGTGCTTTAGCTCTACAAATCTCTGGAGTTCCCTCTTCTGATGTCAACTCACTGCTATAGCATCATGGCTGATGTGGACTTGCTACAAACTCTTCATGAGGTTATGGCTTTCTTCAGTGAAACTGCCTCAACAAGACTAAAGATTAAGTGTAATTGAGTGACTACACAAAAAATTATGCATTAATAAAATAGTGTCTGTATGGCTAGAAGAAAAAAAATCCTGAGTATTTATGTAACACACTAGTAATTATTCAGTTCAATTCAACACTCATATATACTCCACTGATTGATATGAAGATTCTAGAGTAAATCAAAATTGTTAGAGTCAGTGAAGATGAGAACGTGCAAAATGATTAAAAAGAAGTTTTAAAGAATATAGTAGGCACTAAATAAATGTGGAATGAATGAATCAGTGATGTGAGCCTTTAAGCAAAATATAGATTGCAAGTATTTTTATACTTAAGTGCTGTGGGAATTCAGATTTAAATAGAGATTGCAATATAGTGAGCTTAGTCTGATAAAGCTTCTTATAGTTATAAATCTGGAAAAAAAATTAATATTTAAAATTACATGGTTGAACTTAGAAGACATTCTGCAAGAGTTAAACTATGGCCAATAATTTCCCTGGGGGATATTTAATTTAAATGAGTAATTGGAAAGAGTAGTCCATTTTATTTATATTATTGGGACTCAATCACATTTTATAGATAGGCCTCTTTGTCTCAATTAGGTATCAATGGTTCACTAATAATTTAATATTAATATGAAGGCTTTGGAGTTCTCCAATAGGTTACAATGAATATAATTGAGATAATTCTATGAAATCCCAATAATATTGTCACTCTCCCTTGAATTAGATAGGTTTTCTTTGATGGAGGAAGTAAATGAAGTTACAGCTAGAATCGAAGGAGGACATGCAAGGGGGTGCATTGAAAATGTGACTGCCAGCATTTAGGTGAATAAAAGAAATAGAAAAGCATTGACTTAGGGCTAGGAATCTTCTCAATGGACTCATCTCTAGATGCTCTTATATTTTTTCTGCTTTTGTTCATTATGGTACTTCCAGCATTTAATGTAGGCATGCTTAATAAATACTTGTTTTTATTTTTGATGGCATTTAGTTAGCCAACTAATTGTTAAACAAAGTAATGTCTCATGTATCTGCATATCTTTCAAGAACCATAAATTCAAGATATTTAAAACAAAGCTTTGAATAGAAAATACATTAAAAAGTTTAAAAATTTGCTTTCCCTCCCCACCCCTCTCCTCTCTTCCCCTTTCTTTCCCTACTCTTCCCTTAAATAAATCACTTGTTAATATCAGGTAACAAAAAACAAGTATTGGCAGTTATCAGCTAAAGAAAAAGAACTCTAAAAACAGTCATAAGAACTATGTATCTATGGGTATTTGGAGGCAGTTACTACAGCAAGAAATACTAATAGCAAGGTGTAGGGCTTAAAATGGTGAGCTGTGGTCTTTAGGAAAATTCAGTTTATTGGAACGCCTTATGTCTTTTAATAATATTAGATAAAATCTAATCGTACTTACGTAGCTGCTACTAGATGACCAGCATCTTGCTTGTTATGTTTATGTTTAAGAGAGAATGGGAAGGGATTTGCAGTCTAGGAGAAGAGGCAAAAGAAACACATAGGAAATTATTATAGAATGACATTAAACTATATATAATTAAATGTCAGGAGAGGAAACAAATTGAGTGACTCTTGTTTGGAGAATCTGAAGGTCTCTTCCTAAGGAGGTGGAATTAGAAGATAAATATAATTTGGGTTAAAAAAAAAGGTTGGGAGGAAGGCAGGATGGCTTCCCAAGGAGGTAGGGGAGGCCACAGAAGGACCGATGGTGGATGAACTATGGCCTGTATAGGGTATGGGGGTCTTGAGGAATCATGGAAAGTAGGGCAAGATAGATATTAGAGTGTAAAATTGGGAAGGCCTAATGGCCTCTTTTCCTAATGTTTTATCATCTTTACTCACAGTATCACTTACTTTGAAGAGAGACTGTATTATTTCTTGTTCTAGAGGCCTTTTTAATCTTTAATGATTGAACCCATTACTTTTAAAGAGAGAGAGAGAAGCTTCTTTTTCAGTCAGTTTGGTGGTACAACATCCAACTGTAGGGTCTCCATTCTATACTGATACCTAATTTGCAATGATTGAGTTTCTTGATTAATAGTATCTAGCCATGCTACTTGCTTTTCTTTCATTTATATGCCATGTCATCTTAAGATCTTTTACCATGGAACTGATGTGGTCAGAACCTCTAACCACTGTGGAGATTCTGTTGACTTCCACTGACTTCTCTAAAGGCCTTATATTACAGTGGCCATCATGATGTCATTGTGATTAAAAGCCCAAGTCCTGTGCAAAATTGCCTGGGTTTGAAACTGGGCTTTGCCATATATATATTAGTGGGATGACCTTGGACAAATTACCTAAACTCTCTGACTCCCGATTACCTAATTTTAAATTGAGGGTAGCAATAATATCTACCTCCAAGAATTGTTGGATTAAATAAATTAATGTAGATAAAGCGCTTAGAATAGTTCCTGGCACATAGTATTATACAAGGGTTAATTATTACTGTTGTCTCTAACAGGGATAAAAAATGTGCACCTAATATTTAGGAAAATTATACCCCCCATGCAAACTCTATATTAACATTTTTAAAGATTATTTCATGTTTAAGTTGCACTTTAAGTGGTTCTTGGAGTAACAATTTAGCTTTAAAAGGATTTCAAACACGTTTTCACCCATTCTCTCCTCTAGTGCCATAGCAAAAGCCCTGGTGTGGAGTAGACTATAGTATCTACTCAACAAATATTTACTACATGAATAAATAAAGTTGCAAAATACTAAACAATCAAAAGACATAGAGGTAGTTATTATGCTAAATAGAGTTATGCTTTGTTCTTTGAGAATACAGAGAGATGAGTTTAAACCCAATATGGAAAATGGTAAATCTACAAAGGCTTCCTAGAAGCAATGACACTCAACAGAATCTAAATGGATACACAGGAGTTGGCCTCATAAAAAACAAAAAGTTTAAAGTGTCTAGATAGCCCATTTACATACAGTATTGTCTCTGGTCAAACTATTCAAAATAGGGGATTTGGTTAATAGTTAATGAGAATCATTTTATTGGTATTTATACCAAACCCATATATGAAATTTTACTTTATCACCTGTTATTCTAAGTCATAACAAATTATTACAAGTAGATACATATTCTTAGTGATTCTGGTTGAAAATGTGTATCTTTAAGCCTTCTGAAAAATCCGGCTGAAAGAATAATAATAGTTATCTTTTACTGAGTAATTACATGCTGGCCTTTTAATGAGCTCTTTTCAGAAATGAAGTAATCTAAACCTCACAGGAAAAAAGTTCTCTTACTGCCCAAATTGATAAACTTGTTAAGTAGCAGAGCTAAATAAAGCTTGAACTCAAGGCTGCCAAGTGCATGTTCTTAATTACTGCATTATGTGAAGTTTTGGATTAACTCCTCACTAAAAATATTGTCTTATTTTACTTTCATGTAATTTGAAGATGTATTCAAAGAAATAACTTCATTAATAATATTAATTTATATTTTATTTCTGGAGACTTTTGTAAACTGTTACATAAAATGTTGTAATTTATAAATATCCCTTTGACACTACAGGGATGAACTCATTACAAGATTTCTTGCTAGTCAGCACTGTTCTCCACCTGAAAGCACTTTCCCATCCACATCATTGCTTTTTTCCCTAGTGAATATAGAAAACTACTTGAATAATGCATATTCCTTTCTATATTCCTTCAACAGAATGTTGCCTACTTAAATCATGAAGATGGATTCCTGTTACAGAATCAGAATTTAAAAAATAAAAATTTCAATTGTAAATACCTGGAATCATAGCTGATGTCTAAATATATTAAGCAAATCCAAAAAATATTTAAAAATCTGGTATTCATCACATAATGCCTCTCAAGAAAGTAGAAATCTTAAGCTCTCTGTTCCATTAAAACAGTTTTGTTTTCACGCTTTCTTCACGAAAGTATTTGAATGCATGAAGGCCATCTGGCTATGTTACTGCCTCCTCTTTGACATTCACTAATGTGGCAATCAGGCTAGTGTCCCACTGTTCCTTGACCACTAGCCTATCCTCTGAACATTACCTACTTCATGCTTTTTTCAAGTCCTTATCTTGCATACATCTCTATTATTGACAACAAGCCACAATGTTGATTACCATTAGCTTTCTACTAATATTTTCCAGTCATTTCTATATTCTTCCAAGCCAGAGAATATAACTGGCTCCACCAGGAAATAAAATAGAGGTCACTGAAGCAGCAGTGACTTCCAAGCTGTTTGCTAAATTTAGCAGTACAATACTTTCCACTCTAATGAAAACTGCGAACTACAATTTTAGAATGCTGGAACAGAATGGGACTTTAAAGGTCATTGAGTCCAACCCCCTCATTTTTCTGTTGGAGGTGTGGAGGCCTTAGACATAGCCACTAATTTTCTGGAGGCCAAAGAGCTTATTAATGTTGAAGGTGAAACTCGAACTAAAATCTGCTAAGCTCTGGAGTAACGCTGTCCTCACTATATCACAGATGCTCTGCCTCCTAGGATGAATCTAAACTGACCAGATCTTATAGCATAAATATAGCTGATATTATTGGTTGTGACTTACCCTCCATGACCATTCAACTGTTACATGGCTGAGTGTGAAATAGCAAAGGTGTCTGACTTATAAGTTGCTAAGAGAAATGATTCCACACCCAAACCCTGCCCCCACCTCTAAAAACTTCCTGCTTGATGTTCATCAATAATGAATGGCCCATCCCTGCAATACTCAGAGGGAGCTTACATTGCACTTTTGAGCAGCCGGTTAGTAATGTACAGTGGATAGAGCCTTTCTTTCAAATCCCAGGGCAGTGGGTCCTTCAAGGCTAGCATTGCATTTTCAATTAGCTGCTGAGTGAGTGCTTGGCATGTGTATTAGTGAAGAGGCACACAATTAGCTTATTGTTCCTTTCTGTATTGTGCTGAGAGGATCCAAGGGATTGGTGGGGGAACAGGCAAGCCAGGCATCACCGTGGATGTTGAAGAAGGGGATTACTCAAAACTCTGCATCTTCACTTGCTCGCTCTGGAATTACAGCTATTTATTACGAAGGACTCTGTGTGGCTTAGCAGAGTGTGTCTGAGGAAACACACCTCGGACACCACTTAGGGTTAGTCTTTCTGAGCTCTTCACATCTCTGACTAATTATCATCATTACCATGGAGCCCAACAGTCCCAAAAAGATACAATTTGCTGTGCCTTTATTCCAGAGTCAGATTGCACCTGAAGCAGCAGAGCAGGTAAGTGAAATTGGATGGGGAAAAATTCTTGTACATAGGGTAATATGAACATGCATTCTTGTTATTAATTGAAAGATTCTTTACCTCTTGATTTGGCTGTGAATTTCAAGATATGTAAACAAGAAATAAGTTGGTTTTTATACATACTTGTATTTAAATTGCATTGGGAGAATTATTAGCTATAACGTAGCACTTCACTTGATATGAAATTAGCAACTATGAGGGGAAAATGGCTCTGTAAGCAATTCAGATTTGGATTCATAAATCTGTTCATTTTTGCTCATTAAAATAACAGGTTCAACATTTAGAGCAACTTTTTAAGAATTCTTAAAATGAACAACTTTTTAAATTTTTTATAAACTAAAATGATTGATTTAGCAATAAAGTCATTAAATCCTGAAATAGTTTTAGACTATAGGCTAATATTTTATTTTCTTATATTTTTATTGTGAACCCACAGCAGTGATTATAAATTTATGTAACATATTGTAGTTAGGATTTGTAGCTTTTTGTATGATTTTAAAATCATTTTCTTCAGACATTACAAACAGTTTTTTAACATTTCCTAGATTCTTTCTCCATGTCTCATATTGGCTTACATCTGTATCATCTTTCATATTCAGATTCACTTCAGACTCTTGATGTAACAGCATCTCTTAGAACTGCACCTGTGAGGAGGCAAAAGCAAAGAAATTTATGAGGACATCAACCTAATCCATTAATTTCATAAAACTTAAATTACTTTTGAATCATTTTCCAAGTATTTGATATAAAGTCTTAAAAATCATTATTTAATCTGTAACTCACGGTGTTTCAGGATGTTTTGACTGTCTGAGGTAAATGCATCTAGACTCAGTCCAGGTAAATGTAACCTTGAACATATGTCTATGCTGAATCCCTGGGGTGTTTCTTCTATCTTGGACAGGATGTCATTGATACATTTTATTCTCTATCCTACTGACACTTACTTTAGAAATTTATCCATAAATGAATATATTAAACAAATAAAGGATATTACATTTCAGGAATTCTAATAATACTATGCTCCTATAACTCTTAAAATTAAACCCCAAATTTTAGAGTTTGTAATAACTTACATATTCTCATAAGATCCATATTTATTCTTCATTTGTTGATTTGTTATAAATATTATGCTAGAAAATTAAAAAGTTAACAAAATTAATTGAAATTCAAAGCTTATGCTGTTAATTTAACTGTGGTACCTGCTAGAAATAGGTTTTCAAGCTCTTCCTTCTCCTGTTTAAAAATAATGTTAATGGATCTTGAAAGCATCACCAATATTATGAGGCTCCAAGCCAGCCACTAACATTACCAGGTCATCTCCATACCTTCACTGTAAATTATTTTTCTGTTGTATCATTCAAATGCATATAATTATTTCTTTTCCGTGAAAATGTAGCTTTTTGGTCAAAGAGTGTGACACTACTATCAGACAGTTCAATTCTGTGGCTTTCTATTACTTCAAAATAAAATTAGGGAGACCTTATGTGTGCCCTCCAGAGTTTGCTTTTCTATGTTGGGGAAAGATGAGGATGAGACAGCTTTGCAAGCTGCAGAGTAACCTGGGGCAGTGTCTGATTCTCACTGATATTATCTGGGCTTTTGTTGTTCACAGATCAGAAAAAGAAGACCTACGCCAGCATCACTTGTGATTCTCAATGAACATAACCCCCCAGGTAAAGAAGCCTAATGTCTTTCACACTGATGGAACATAATGGAATTGCTTGAGTAACGTCAAAGTCCATGTCATTACTGAAAAGTCTCAATTTAATATTTCAGTTAGCAATATTCCAAAAAGCTAATCTATACAATGAATCATAAACAGAATCAGAAATAAATATTATAGGAACCATCTCAAGCAATACTATTTTGTCTAGAAATTTTCTCTGTATTTTCTCATCACTAATGATGATATGTTACGAAATGTTTTGCTAGCACTGGCTGTCATATGTTCGGGTGTTTATATGGAACATGGATGGCTGCTTATAAATGAGGCTGGTGAAAAGCCGTTTAATTAGGTTTCAAAGCTCAAATTACAGCCCTAGAGATGCTTATATCTTTAAAGAGTAGGTTTTTTTTAAATTTGGAAAGGTTGACATAGTGTGGGCAATGGCCCAGCGTTGGCTTCAGATTTGCTGCTGATGTCATCTCTAAATAATGTAATTGACAAGTAACCAGATCAATTTTCAGCACTCACTATTTGAGAGCCATTCTGAATGGCTGAATCCATTTGTTGAGGTTTTATTTTCCATTTCCTGTAAAAATGAAAACTGCATTATTATTCCTGATAAAAGACTATCATGTGTAATACACAAACATTATTTATTTATTGAGTGGGGTGAGTTTTAGTCTCACATTTGAGTGCTGCCTCTGGATATACAAGTAGGATGGGAAAGGTCATGGCATTAATTTGTAACCAGGCTGAACTTGGTGTTGAATTTTTTGCAGGTATAAACAATAATGGGTGGACAAAAGGAGTTTAAGCAATGGAAACATAATATGTCGAATAATAGACTGTAGTGAGTGATCTAAGAATACCAGGGTGAAATAGTCCTTGACTTTTTCAGACTCTTTTCTAATTAGAGAAACATATAAAAAGAAAGTAAATTAATAGACTATTCATCATTGAACCCAAATCCAAGAAAACTTTCAGGTGATGGAAAATAAATAAGCTAATTTGTTTCTCTTGAAAACAAATAATTATAGTTTGATCCTATAACTTTAAAGTACCATTGGATTTAAAATTATTTTCAAATATATTACCACAATAAATGTTAACTTACTTATATTTGGTTAAATAAGAGGTGCAAATGAATGTAATTACAGTTTAAAAATAAATACAAGTATGAACATAATTTGGGAGGGGTAATTTTATAGCAATTTTCCATCACTGCCTTGCTCATGGTAGCAACATTTCTGCAATGTCCTAAAACTTTCCTCCCTATGCCTGCTTGAAGTGTACTGCACAACTTGATTTCCAGGTGTTCCATCTCCTGGAAAGCAGTTTTCAGAGGTGTACAGACATTGTTGCTGTTTGAACATAGTGAAGTCATGCAAGTGACCTTCATCGCTCTCATTTGAACTCCCACAACAGTACCTACTTTTTCTTGAGTGCCAAATATGTGCCATTTTACAGATAAGGAAAGTGTATATCAGAGAGGTGAAGTGATTTTTGTAGCTATTCCACTAACAGTCACATATTCCAGAGACAAATGCAGGTAATTCTGATACTGAAGCTCATACATTTCCGCTGTCACTGGCTTTGAAAGTTTCAGTTTGCACTACGTGGTGAACGTTTTATAATGTGACTAGTCATTCAGGCCCCACAAACAAGCAAATCCAAACAAATAAATCCATTGTCTGGACCACTTATCTTAGTAGATTAGGAATTGTACTTAAATATCACTGGGAATGAATTTAGTTTTTCTCTAGAAACCTTTTTCTTGTCAGATCTCCCAATTACTAGATGGTATTGTCTCTTTTCTCTAATTGACCTCATCCTTCTCTTTCTTTTTTAAGCACACTGGAGACAAATTAGATGCAAACAGCATCTTACAGAGAATGACTTTATTTTAGTACCTCACCTGCCTGCATCTTCATCCCTGTTAATGGACACTAGAATAGTCTGCAAAGAACTAATCAGCCTTTGACTGTGTATAGGACTTGCATCAGTGTGCATGGCAACTAGAAATTTTGGACTAGTGATGGATTTTTGTAATAAAACCCGTGAAAGCTTATAGTTTTCCCAGCAAAAATTATCTAGCACCAAGATTACTGGGGAAATAACTCAAAAGATAAAACAACAACAACCGCTCATCATCACTGGTCATTAGAGAAATGCAAATCAAAACCACATTGAGTTACCATCTCACACCAGTTAGAATGGTGATCATTAAAAAATCTGGAGACAACAGATGCTAAAGAGGATGTGGAGAAATAGGAACACTTTTACACTGTTGGTGGGAGTGTAAATTAGTTCAACCATTGTGGAAGACAGTGTGGTGATTCCTCAAGGACCTAGAAATAGAAATTTCATTTGACCTAGCAATCACATTACTGGGTATATATCTAAAGGATTATAAATTGTTCTATTATAAAGACACATGCACATGTATGTTCATTGTGGCACTGTTTACAATAGCAAAGACCTGGAACCAACCCAGATGCTCATCAATGATAGACTGGACAAGGAAAATGTGGCACATATACACCATGGAATACTACGCAGCCATAAAAAATGATGAATTCGTGTCCTTTGTAGGGATATGGATAAATCTGGAAACCATCATTCTCAGCAAACTGACATAAGAACAGAAAGTCAAACACTGCATGTTCTCACTCATAGGTGAGTGTTGAACAATGAGAACACATGGACACAAGAAGGGGAGCATCACACACTGGGGTCTGTTGGCGGGGGGACTAGGGAAGGAACAACAGGAGGTAGGAAGGTTGGGGAGGGATAACATGGGGAAAAATGCCAGATATAGGTGACATGGGGGATGGAGGCAGCAAACCACATTGCCATGTATGTACTTATGCACCAATCTTACATGATCAGCACATGTACCCCAGAAGCTAAAGCACAATAATATATATATATGTATGTATATATATATATATATGTATATATATATATAGTATGTGTATATATATATATATATATATGAAAAATAAAAGAATTTCCGCCTTACAGTTAAAAAAAAAAAGATAACAACAACAAACAAACAGCAATAAAAGAACACCAAACCAAATCAAACTTGGATACTGGTTTTAACTAGCCATGTGACCTTGGGTGAGGGATATCTCCAAGCTTTATTTTCTTATCTATAAAATAGTGATTATAATGTTCTTTCTTTCAATCTCACAGGGTTATTGTAATGATCAAAAGAGTTAACATGAACATGCCTTAAAATTGCAAAGTGCAGCAAAGATTAGGTGTCATTAACTGATGTGTTTGGAAATACAATATTTGCATGTGATATTTAAGGATGAAGATGTAACAAGAAAAAGAGAATCTTTGTAATCTCATCTGCTCTAAATATTTCTGCCCTATCCAATAGTTCCTTTTCCATAGATTATCTGAACACTCTCTATCAAACAACAAAACAAATAACAGTAACAACAAAAACCATCCTAAGTATTAAATGACCATTTGTAAGCAATTGTTCCTCCAGTCATCCCAAAGCAGTATGTTCTTTGACAAACAGAAACTGGGTGCAGCTTTAAATCCTGGTAAAACTAAACAAATCTCTTCAATTCACTGACATTGGCCAGGGAATAATTGGCTGTTCTTGGAATCACCTGTCATTAATGCTGTTTAAAATCCAAATCCCTGCAAATCTTTCTTTATTGTCAATTAATAAAGCAAAGAAAATTAAATTCTTCATTATAGAAACATAATTAATAAACCATTCCAATTCATAAGACAAGATCAGTGTACTGCAATCACTGTTAAATTAGACATAACTTGCTTTTTTTTTTAACCTTTTCAAGTGTTTGCAGAAAGAATCAATTATATTAGTATTTGAAAGAATGATTACATATATATGTGTCTATATATATGTTCTGTTTATATTTTTTAGAGGGAAAACAGAAAGATCTTTCAGCATGTGTATTTAGATTTTTTGTTTGCTAGTTCATCTCTGCTGGTCTAAACGCACAGATGGAATAGGCACCTGATGAGTTGTATTCTAGGGGCAGCACAATGTCCCATAGTCCCTTTCTAACAAATGGCCTGGAACTCTCAGCAGTAGAAGCACTATGTAAACAGATACTTAACCTGTTAAGGATATATATCACCCTAAATCATGGGTTAGTAAATCAGTTTAACTCAAAATAATGGGAAATGAAACTTAAATTTTTAAATTGAAGGCCTGAGGTCTGGGAAAGGTTATCAGCAAATGTATGTCTTTATGGCAGAAAAAGCAGAAACAATGCATTTGCTCCTGGAAATAACTCTGAACTGCCAGGTGGCAGCAAAACAATACTGAAAAACTGAGATAGTGGGTGAAGGGAATCACCAAAGATCCTATATTTCCTCTTTTTCTAATGTTTTCTGGGGCTACCAATGTGAGTGACCTTTGTAGCAAACTGCTTCTCTTTCTCTATTTTCAGTTCCTCTTCTGATTAAGGGCCTCTTTATGATAAGCTCTCTGAAGCTACACAGGAGAGCATTGTTATCTATTCTTATACTGTGTGCTGTTTGCTATTACTTTTGTATAATCTGTAGTGCATTGGTCTGTTCTTATATTTTTTATCCAGAGAGTTGCTGATGTGTAAATTGTCTATACAGAGAAATGAATGGCAAAGCCACTTTCTGTCATTTATTCCATCACATCTATAAGATGTTTTAAGTCTACTTAAAAACATTACTTGTTTTTAAGTAGACTTGTTTACTTGTTAAGTATTACTTGTTTTTAAGTAGAATTATGAAAAGACTGTATATTTGGCTACCAGCATTTGAAATCTAGAGTTGGAAAATAATTTCAGAAAATACCTACTCTAACCACACATCTTCATGACAGACATTCATAATCCAACCCAAGTCCCTGAGACTCATTCCATTTTATATACCTCAGAGAAGAATCTATAATTACCCGTGGTTTTCAACTCCAGCTCTGATAATTTCAGATATTAGAAAATAGTTTCTATACCAAACTTAAATTCCCCACTTTATTCTAAAATAACTCTTCATTTGTTCTCTTCAATAAAAAGTCATTTTTTTCACCTTTTAAAATACATGAATGAATGATTATTTTTTATTCTCAATCTCCCTAAGGGCTTTAATAAACTCTATCCATATTCTCCCTATTGCTCTGCTTTTGAAGCCCAGGGCTGGACACAGCCTTCCAGTAAAAAGCCAGCCTAGATCAGGTCTTCTGAATATTAAAGTTTGTGGCATCCAGTGTTTTCCATTTACTGTTAAGCAGAGACAATATGGTTACAATTATATTTAATGGACCTGATGCCTATTAAACCTGAGTGAGCTATAAGAGGCCTGGAGCTAAGTGCAGATTTGGGTTAGTACCCAGGAGTTTTGACGTCATTTAAAAGCTTGCTGTACATCTAAAAAGTGGAATCAGAAACATAAGGTAAAATAGTTTTTTGGAGGATATTTATTGAACTTCCTATCACAGCCAAATTTGGGGAAAATCAACTTTATCTTTGACCCTTTTATTGTCAAATATCCTTTGAAATCAAGAATAAAAACAAAGGTTGTTCTCAGATGCCTCAGGTTCCCAAAAGTTAGTTAATAGGTGACATAAGAGATTTATGGTAGTAAATATCACACTATTTCCTTGCAAACTTGACAGCAGGCCAGTCACTAGCGAGAACTGGGATGTCCAATTGCTCTGGCTATTCAGCTCCACAAACTGAAAAAGAAGCCATAGTTCATACTCTATGTAGCATATTTCTAAATGAGTCCTGTATTTCAGGATTCTGAAACTAAGTTAACTAATGAGATTTTGAAGCCTCTATATTGGATTCCTGAGACATTGGATGATAGCTAGAAAATAATGCTGGACTCAGATTGAATTGTTCAAAACACAAGGGGGCTCCAGAAATTTCTGGTGATTTTTTAATCCAAAAATAATACTTTTTCAGGGTCAATAAAGTGAAAATGGAAATTTATTTCCAATATTAAGGCATCACATGCCCAAAATCTCTCTTCATGGAGACCCTCTATTTTGTAAAATGAATGATTGTGTTGTCAAGAAACAACTGGGCTCCAGGGATCACACTGAGAAGTTTCTGGGGACTCTTAAGGCTGGATAAGACATTGTCAGGCCCAGATCTTGAGGTACCAGCCACTCTCAGGGACCTCCAATTAAATGTATTCAAATAAACGCTATACTGGCCCATTGTCCACACAGTCATGTTGCATTTTAAATAGTCTCATCTAAATGTGGGTGTAATTCATGCGGATCCACAATCCTTGCTAATTGCTCAGCATTTATTTTGTTTTGTCTTGTCTTGTATTAATAACAATATAATAGAAAAAAATGGCCCAATGTTTGATAATTATTGAAGTGTTAGCTAGTATTAATTTCCAAGAAATTGTCAGAAAAGTGTATTTCCCTCAATATTTATGAGTTATTGAATGCTGAATGATTTAAAGAGAAGTGGCACATGTGGATTTCAGTGATTCATGTACTGTATAATTAATTGACTTATTTTCCCTTAACTCTTCAGTCTGTGCAGCCAAATAGCCCAATCAATTGGAATAATTGTGAGCAAAAGATGAGGTTCCAATTCTTGATAGTGAAAAGGCTTACTACATTGTAAGTGTTCAAAGTAGCTAATCTAATGTTCAAACTAAATGAAAAAAAAATGAAAGGGACCTGCATTTCTTATTCAAAGATGGCCCAGCTTTTTTCTAATCCAGATGGCATTAGGCATTGGTGAATAGTGTTCCCAAAAAACAGTAGTAGTGGATAAGAAAAAAAAGATCTATAGTACCCCCTCATTGATCAGGAGAGGAATATACAATTGTGGAAATATTATGTATCCTATACTGTAGTGTTGGTTTAACTGAGCATATCCTGTTTGCCAATATAATTTTCATGACATATGAGTTCTTAAGATTTTTTAAAATAAGCATGCTACCAATGCTTAGGTTTTTCATAAGGTTATGAAGAAATTATTGCAAATAATTGACATATTTGTGGCCAATTTGTGTTTGACCAAAAATGAAATTCATATTCCAACCATATATGGAAAGAAAAAAACTTTGAGCATTGAGTATAAAAATCCTTTAGAGAGATCTATCAAATACTCTTGCTGCTCAATTTTGATTCCACTCCATTTTGATTCACTCATTTTCATACATCATGTCTGTTCTGTATTCTATCTAACCTTTATTTATTGAAGCAGTTCTCTTATGCTGACTCTTAAGGCTTAGTCTAGACTGACTCACTTGCATAAATCAGTCTCTTTTTCACAAATTTCTCTTATTTAAAAAAAATTTCAGAACAAAACTCACTTAAATTGCAAAAGATTTCCCTGAATAATCTGACCCATTGTCTGTTATTCTAATATTCTTCTCTTAGCTTCTACTCTTAAAGATGTTTATGGGTTTATACATTCAATTCAAGGTATTGAGTCCTTACTAAATCCTCTGGGAACATGTGGTCTAGGGAACAGAGAATAGTATGTCTGGATGTATCATGCTACAATTGTAATAACAGAAACCCCAGCTGCTGAAACCATAGTAAAGCTAATTCTGGCCAAGGCATAGAGGCAATTATTTATTATACTTCCTAGTCTATAAAGCATTTGCATGACTTATTTTGATCTTTGGGCTTTCAGCTACCAAGGATTGAGGTTAGAGTTAAAATTTTACTATTTATTCCAACTTACTAGTAGAGAAGATGTTAAATGCCTGTGAACTATTAAACTTAAATGAATTTTAAAAAATTCTCAAATTCAAAGTCAATCCATCAAACTTTCTTGGCACCAACTCTGATTAAAGCACAATGTTACTGTTCTAGAGGATAAAATAGGTGAATTATCAACCCTACCCACATGGAGAAACTTATCTGAGACATATTCACAATCTGACATATGTATTTTTATAGTAAAACCAATAGGGTATGCCAAAAATACAAAATATATTTCATTCAGTAAGGAAATGTCTATCATAGGATTCTTTGGATTTAGATTAAAATGTTGTAAAGTACAGCACACAAACTAGATGCCTGATAAGTGACAATGATTATTTTGGGGAGGCAGGCATGTAATACTTAAGAGTAGAAGCTTTGGAATCACTCAGGTCTGGATATGAATCTTAGAAGACTGATTACAGCAGGAGTTTCCTCAGAAAAGTAGCTCTTTCTCCTAAGATTCAAGAAGCCACATGAGGTAGTTGGGCTCAAGTGTCACCAAAATGCATGTGTTTTCCCACAACGCTATGTTTCACTAAATATAGAATACATTCATTTCCAAGAAGGGTAGTCTGAGTCCATTGAATAAATAGATGCCCATTTTTGGGCCTGCATAGTACTAGACACAGATGACATCATTGTCAGTTGTTCTGGGTAGCTTAACAGTTGTTCAGTTTCAAATTTGAGAGAAAAAATTACAGCTCTTTGTAATTGCTTCTAGTTGATAGTCATATTTCATAAGATCATAAATTAGTAGACTGCTAACAATAAACCTAGCCAAGCTGTGTGCTTGATGGAAAAATAGTATTTCCAAATTCCTTTTTTTTTTTTTTTTTTTTTTCTGGAATTGTTCAGAAGCAAGCTCTTGAGCCTGGGGATTTTTGTGTCTTCCTCCAATTATTTTCTAGGCATCATTTCTACCAAGTAGTGATCTGTCACGGTTTCTCCAATTCCAGATGCATTTCCAGACAGAATTTGCCAGGGGCTTATGCAGAAATGCCACGAGATCTAGGCAGGTGACATGGATGAGATCCCAGGCCCTGAGAAGTACAGGAGGCTGTGATGGGAACTGTAGTCTGCTAGGAGAATACAAGCTCCATTCAAGGCTTTCAAATTAAACAGTTAAAACTGCAAATGACATAGAGAAAGCACTATAAGAGACTGGGGCACCAAAGTGGTAAGATTTTAGAGATACTGGAAAGTATCACCCTAAATTAGTTTCCAAAGTACCTGAAATCTTACCTTTTGCAGTTATTGCTGCAACTTCTAAAACGCAACTACTCTAAAGATACAACACATTATCCTTGACATCTTAGAACAAGTGTCTACCTGGGGCTCAGGAAGGACCTGTGAAAGCCAGAGGTAGAGGGAAAGCATGTCCTGAAGCAATAGTCCCAGCTGTGACAATCTGGAAGCTCAGAATTCACTTTGTCCCTCCCAGTCTGTGTGCTGTCTCTGCCCTCTCCACACTCGGTCCAGCCCCTTCGGCTCTTCTCTAACCTGTTTGGAAAATGTTGCATCTATATCTGTGAGTCTTTTCTGGTCTTGGGCAGAATATTATCTTTGAATTTAGCTCAATGACTTTATGTCATTTAGAATAATTTGATACGGTAAAGCTTAGTGTTTAACAAAGCTATTTGTGAAATAAATTGCCAAAATCTGCATCAGGAAAGATATATATTGACAATCTGGTCAGAATACAATTACAATTTGACCTTGGTAATAATGCTGAGGAAAAAAAGGACCGTTCGATCTAAAAAGCTAGGGAATTTATAAACTTTCGTTTTTTGTTCTCTGGGAGCAATTTTCCATCATTATGGAAAACAATTTTCAGAATCACACTCTTTACATATAAATACAGATTGACTTGCTTGTGAAAATAGAACTGGATATACAACAAAGAAGAATGAGAACAGTTATTTTGGAATCCAATTTTTAGAATGCTTTGCTTCAATATGGCAGACATAATTACATGATATGTGATGGACTATGGCAGCTTTACTTTCATGATTGATTTGTCATAAGCTTTAATTTTTATCCTGCAATATCATTTTATGCTTTTTTCCCCTGTCTGATGATAAAGAATAGATTTTTAGAAAATATATACACAAATATTTACAAACATGAACACACATACACTTGCACACAGAAGTAGATATCCAACTGTATGTTAAAAAAAAAAAACCCACATGGACTATTTAACCAGGTAATAAATCCATATCCACTAAGTAACCTAACTTACAAAAGAGGCCTGAACCTGCCAAAGTGTCATGAAAAGCTTTGTAAATTCAGGTTTTAAATGGAATAAGCTAATAAGAATTTTTTTTTTGTTTCTAACATCTTGAATTAAAAACCAATAGATTAAAAGCAAATTGTATTATTTTAAAAACCAAACTTGAATAAAAAACATTGAAATTATTGGCATAGATTCAAGTAATGTAGTTTATTAAATTTTTTTAAAAGTAAAGAGTATTTTAAAAAATAAGTTGCGTGTATTCAATATTAATAATACTTTATATTCTCATTTGAGTAGGTTTCATATGCCCATTTTCATGATTCACAGACAGAAGTATTATAATTAGATGTAGAAAGTGAGCTCCTCGAGCTACCACCTGAAAGTCAATGTTGAACTAAAATATATCATCCATGTTTGAAGACAACTTTTCAACTACTGTATTTCAGTTAATTTTATCCCCATTCTTCTAATTGCTAAACCACAAAATGTTAGGATCGTCTCTGACTCCTCTGTCTCTCTTTCATGCCTGAAAGATATATCAGTGTCTTTTCTGTTAACTCTATTTTATAGGTTGAACCTGTCCTCTGTGTTTTTATTGTTTCTGCTGTATCTATGACACATACCGCTTTATTCTGAACTCACACAGTAACTTTCAAACTAGTTTTCTTTGACTTTAACACTGGGAGGTCATTTTGTGCAGGGCTAAGAGCCCTAACCTTAGAATCAGTGAATATGGGTTTCACTAGTGGCATGAGTAAATCTCAGAGTCTTAGTTTCCTCCTAGAGGAAGCAGGGATCATGGTAATGCTGGTATTGGTTGTGTTGCTGGAATCAAGTGAGATCATGCATGCTGGCAACAGTATTGATGCTAGGCTCGGTCTTTGCCCATTCTGGTTTGTGTGAGAGGCTTTTGGCAGACATAATTACATGATATGTGATTGACTATGGCAGCTTTACTTTCATGATTGATTTGTCGTAAGCTCTAATTTGTATCCTGTAATTTACCTGCCCTAGCTTTTAATTAGCTAAGATAAGGCACCTGGAGTCTTCTCATGAATAGCTCATCTATTTCATCACAATCTACACATCAATCTCATTTCTTCTTTTGAATAAATCAGCCATTTCCTCTACAGTCTATAGAATCTTATTACACAAATTGTTGACAAATGCACTAAAGCTGAGACTTGATTAAAAGGAAATGAACAGAACAAAGGAAGATGATTGTTAGATTATGGTTAATGTTACCACTTTATTTCCTTTTTTATTTTTGCAGAGGGCTCATGAAGCAGAACACAAGAACCTTGTTTATTTGCCATAGAGAACTTCCTATTGAAAATAATTTTTCACAAATGTGTAAAGATTTCTGATCAACTAGGAACAGGCTTAAGCTGGATTTGCTTCCCCAAATGCTTTTAGGAATATTCACTCTTTCTTCGTGGATTTTAAGCACTTCTCACTTGCCTCCAATGGTTAAAATATTTTCAAGAAATAATGCCAGAGGCCCACTCACCATCACATTTCAGTGAAGCAAAACGGCATGAATGATTATGCTAAAACGGATCATCTCAATTTCTACCACAGGTCATTTTACTTGGTGAATAGCCCAGAGTTCCTGCTTCACTTAGCCAATAAAGGACAATTTTTTACTTAAGGGCCTGGAGATGTCTGCAAATATTTTCACACATTCTAGATCTACAGTACACAGCCATCACTGGAATCAAGGCAAACACCAGCTGTACTTTTCATTTAGACAGTTACAGAATAAGCAGCATATTCAAAATATATTTTGAAACATGTTTAGTACAGAAGATACAAAAAACTGCCTCTAAGTTACAAGTAAAATAATTTAAAAAGAAAAACATAGCAAATCAAAAGCAAATTTAAAGGGGGTTATAGAAATGTATCTTACTTTTGGTAGATTTATACTTTGCAATCTATTTGTTCTACAGTATATGTCTTCACAAACTATCAAATGAATATTTTAAACTCCGTTTTACAGAAAGAGGATGATGGTGAGCTCTTCAAGGTCAAAAAAGCTATTTCAGTAAGTAGGTCTGAAATGCACACATAGATTTTATAACCAAGATCAATGTACTTCCCACTCCATTAATAACATCTTTATTTCTGTAAATAAGCAACATAATACTCTTTCTATTTTATTTGTCTTTTTCATGGAATAAAATATAAGCAAGCTCTTCTTTGTAGCTTGGCCTTTGAGATTCTGTTTAATATCCCAATATGCATTTCATCTTTATTCCAAAGTGAGTTGGTTTTGAAGTGGTAGTGCTAAACTTTTTCTTTCTCTTCTTTGATATTCGTTAGTTAAGAAGACTGCTTTAGCATTGTAAATACTAGATATATTATTCTAGAAGCTAAAAACCAAAAAAATAGATAACCAAATAGGAAAAATAAATACCATCCATTATTCCCTCCTTAGAGCTGGACCCTGTTATTTGTTTATCTCTGTGTTTGCTTGCATATATATATATATATATATACACACATTTATTTTTTAAAATCATTGTCTTGACCTAAGCCATCATTAATTGCAAGGCTAAGGGACATCTGGATTCTAGTTAACTCAAAACATGACCAATACGTGCACATATTGTCATTTTCCCTTCTCTTCCATTTTGGTTCTTCTTGTCCTATGACTCAGATCAAATCCCCCTTCCTTCATGAAGCCTTTATGGACCACTCCAGCTGAAAGATTTTGCACCATTAAGAGTAATACATCATGATACCAAACAAGGCTCGTTCTGCCAGCTAGCAGTAAGCCAATCACTGTGTTGGTGGCCTTTGCAAAAGAGAAAAGATTTTATTCACAATGCTGCTGAGAGAGGAAATGAGAAAACAAATCTCAAACCCACCTCCCTGAAATCAGAGCTTGGTAGTACTTATGGGATAGAAATGGGGATGGTCTGAAATGTGGGGAAAGGTGATTGATGTGATAATCAGGATTCTGTGCAAGTGTAATCAATCTACGTGGCTCTTCATAGGATGCATGTTCCAAAAATGGTGGTATTAGTATCATGTGAGGGTGGAGTTTTTGGCCTCCTGACATCAAATGGTCATGTTTTCTGCAAACTGGGCAGGCCGAGTTGGAGGATCAGTAGTTTCAATAAATTAGAACTGGACAAGAGTTGCACTCTTGCTCCTGAAAAACAACTTTTAGCAACACTTACCCTAGAGAAATACACATCAGAGATGTTATCTATAAGGAAACTAATGAAAGTTTAGTTATGCATTATTTGGTTATGTGACTTTTAGCTATCTAGGTTTTAAGACCAACTAGAAGTAAGTGATTAGAAGCAAATAACACAGGTTAAGCTTGGTGGGCTTAATCAGGTTAGCCTTTGGTTTCAGTAACTGGATCCATTAATACATTTGCTCCAGCTGATTATCCAATGTCTTTCTGTCACCAGATAAAGCCATGAAGGAATAGATATTGGAATTAATAAAATTTAATGTGGATTGAAAGAAGAAAGATCCATGTATATGAGGCTTTCTAATTTCTCTCTGGATAGGATGGCTGCAAATAAGGCTCTGAGGATGGAGCAACCCTCACTGTAGAAGGAAAACGGAGGTCATTAAAACTAACCTGAGTATTCCACAAGATTTATTCTTGTCCTCCCAGTTCACAAGTACCTGCACTTGCTGATGTGCCTATTGGATTATTATGAGTTCCCACATAAAATATTTATGGGCATAATTTAAAGTGGGCTTTGAAGCACAAAACACAGGCTGAACAAAGTTTTGGAATCATCTCAACAAGAATGAACTTTAGTAGTAGAAGACATGAACTTGTTTCACTGTTTTAGTATAGACATGCTTTAAGGTAGGCATCACAGGTAATTAGTGGCTGCAGATGCATAGACAATTTTACAAAATGATGATTTTGGAACTCCTTGAGTTTTAGAATTTAAATCCTGAACATGTTTTTTTTAATGACCAATTTTATTCTTTTACTGTCTTTATTCACATCTGATTTTAAAGCATCAATAAAATGGTAATGCTAGAAAACTGAATACACAATCAATTTGGCTGCTTTCTTATAAGAATATAGGAGTTCAAGAGTTCAATTCAATACCATCAGATAGTAACCATTTCTGTCCTACTGGATGGTCATATAGTTTCCTTCAATGTTCATTAGGTATGTGCCCAGATAAATAGGGGCTAGGTTTTCTTTTCATTTCCTTTGAGTTGTAAAATAAATATTTTATCCAGCAACTGTCCTTAAACTATTACCTTTGTTAGCAATAAGCTATCAGGAAATAGCAACCCTATAGTCAGTACTGAAAATCAAACCATTCATTACATATCAAATGCACTTAAAATTATACAACTTCACTCCAAAATCCATTTGATGTGTTTTCTGGTAAGATTTCTATGTAAGGAGAACGTAATGACTGTACTAGATATCATTTCAGAGTGGACTTTGTGTTACATCCTTCCTTTCCCTCACTTTATACACAAGGAATCCATAGAAACAACTTACTTTTGCCCTACTGAATATTTGAAGCCATATATATATATATATATATATATATATATATATGTACCTTCACATTACAACATTTCAGCTGCTATATTATTTTCTGACTGAGTTAGATAACATTATGTTCTATGTATTTCTGTTAGCTGGGTGTTTATTAACATGTGTATCATTGTGGACATATTGCTGTTATATTGCATAACAATTAGCTTATAGCAGGCACCAGCTCCCTTTCCTCATTTCCTGCTTAGAATGTTGATATTCTTCTTAGCATTTTTTCCTCGTATACCACAATCCTCTTTTCATCAAGGTATTTTTTTTCAGTATTAAAATTTTCTGCGCTGCAGCTAGAGTTTGGCATTGTCTCGTTGTTTTTAGAGCTATAGATCTACCTTTCACTTCAATAAAAAACCTGAGAAACTTTAGTATCAAATTCCTTATGAGAAAATAACTTTTTGAGATATGTCATAAACTTTGACATAAAACAAATTGAGAAGGAATAACATACAAGTACCTACTCCAAATTTTATACTCTAAGAAATATATGTAAACTGAAACAAAATAATACAAGACAATAACAACAAAAACCAAAACTGTTTCTATACAAGTTATTGGATTTATATTTTTATTAATAAAAATGATTATATAATATAAGCAAGATTCCTTGGGCTTAAAGTAAAATATTTGGATCCTGGCTTTTCATCAATAATCTTGGTTGACTCTCTGATAACAGAAAAAATGGCTAAGACTAATGCACCAAAATGATATTTCAAAGAACTGAAAAACAAAATATTAGATTTTTCATGACATTGTTTATTAATATGCCTCATGATCTAGACTGATTTACATACTTTAAAATTTCCAAATTTAAATACTTGAATACCCTCAGGAAATGCCACCAAACATTTGAGAGGAGAAAGATATACTTGAAATCTGTGTTTATAAGATCACCCCCAAGTATCTGTACATAGTAATTCTCACCTTTGTCTTCCATAACTGGTACGATTATACCACCAAGAGTGATGGCATAAAAACCCCAAAAACAAAACCACGAATCCCACAAAACTGCCATCAACTCATATTGGGACAGAATTGACCTGCATTCTCTCCCATAGTCAAGAAAACAGCAGGGAGTTTCCTTTGGCAGTGGAGATTAATAACATTCTGCCAAACTCTCAACATATTAGGGAAATGGACTCACTGAATTATAAAGGAATCACATAAATTGTCAATTTTTAATCTACTGTGATGAAGATATCTGCAATTTGTGTTTACATTTGAGATCTGCTCTGCATAATCTTGCCTCATCTTTTCCAAACAGTTGTCTGTATTTCGCTGCCTTTGCTCACCTTTTGCTCTTGCAACTGCAATGTTTAGGTTTCTTAGCCTGAAGAAACACAAAACCTGTAATTCAACTTTATTCTTAGTCTTGGACCTTTATCTCTGGGCAGAGTGGCCACTTGTCTTCTAACCATTTCCACCTTAGATCTTTTATAGAATTTTTTTCTACTTAGAATGTCTTCACCAGTACCCTATTTTACTAAACACTTGCATTTTTTAAGAAACTCAGATTCCATTTTGTTTCATTCATTTTTGGACATGGACATACACAGAAATATGTTTTCTTGCAGCTCAGAGCTGAAAAAATATCACTAAGTAAATTACAGTTAGGTAGCGGTTTGTATTTCTGAATTTCCTACATTCTACCAATACCAAAAGTGGACATAAATCAGTCATGTAGCATCTCCAAGCTAATAAAATCAATGGTCAACCTCTATGATTTTTGTTGAATGTATGTTTGTGTGTGTGTGTGTGTGTGTGTGTGTAGGGTGTGTGTATATAAAATGGACACTACCATTTGGACTTGCACAAGTTTAATTACTAAAAAAAAAAACTGCTCAATTGCCACCCCAACTCTCACTAAAACCATCCCCTTTTCGTTAATTTTATTTGACAAAGATTGTTTCATAAACAAATCAAGTACACAGTAAAATTGATAAAAACTAGAGTAGGATCACATAGCCCAGTTTTGATCTCAGCTGTATGCTAGATTACTTTCTCCAGGAATTTCAACAGATGATTAGTCAGATTCCACTTGACCATTTCCAGTGGTTAGGATTTCAGCTGGTTTTCAAGCATCAGGGCTGTGACTGGAGAGCCCCAATTGTTAGAAAGGCATGCCGTATATCTAGTTAAAATATCTTTCCTGAATCTTTGCCCTGTTAGTCTTGGTCTGCTCTTTTAAAAGATCTCAGAAAAAGTGCAGTACTTCTTCCAACTGAACACCCTTCATGTGTTTAGGGACAGACATCTTCTTTGCTCTCAGTCCTCTCTGATATAAAATTTGCATGTATGTTTAACTTTACAATTATGAAATATTTTTAGATGTCTCATTATTCTGCTCCCTAGCAATACACAGATTTTCAGCATAGCACCAAAATTTCATTTATATAACAGATAGTTACTGGGGCCAGGTAATGTGCTGAGTGTGAGGATTTACAATGAAAGGTGATGGAGCTTGTGGTGGCAGAAATACAGGATGCTTTAGAAGCACACAGTATGAACATATAGCCCAGTCAATGGCTATATTTTAGGGGAGGGGAAGGAAGAATATGCTGAAATCTTAGGGTAAAGACAAGGAAGACTATCCAAGACAAAAAGAAAAGCAGAGGTAAAAGCCCAGAAGCATGACAAGGCATTAGAGATTCAATGCCATGAATAGAGCCTGTTATGATGTGGCATGGCGTGCCATTAGGTGGAGGGTGGAGATTTGGCAGGTGCCATATTGGCAGGCATTATAAACATTTCTAAAGAGTTAGGATTAGGAACCACAGATGGTTTTAAGAAGGAGGGCTCACATGCTTATTTTTTATTTTAAGAAGGTCCCTGTGGCTGCAGATAAAGAAACCTGAGTGCATAGAGATTTAGATTTAATGAACTTGATGATCTATTGGATGGCAAAATTGGAGGTGGTGATAAGAAAATATATTGAATTAAAGCTATAGATTCTGGGGCCCTTTCTAACAAGACAGAAGCCATCTGGGGGAAAATGGGAATGGTAAGGAATTCAGAATGGAATACATTACTCTAGACATGGTAGATAAAATAGCCCTCATTCTAATCTCATATGAAATATTCATAACATTCCAGAAGTAATGCCTCAATAATGGAGCTTCTAGAGTTAAAAACTAATTTACTAGATGTTTTTAGAGTAAGCACAATGTGCTTATAAAAAACAGAAATGTTTACCTAGTAATTATTACTTCGATAATGTTGGCAATATGTATAATATAGGCTCAATATAAGTATCTGAAAAAGATTACTGCTCTTAATCATTAAAATAAATTCAATTAGACATGTACATCATTAGCTAAGCAATTTAGATTAGTTACTCAAATCTACTGATCTGCTGAGTCACTAACATGCTGCCAGGCAATCTGGAGGATGAGTTATTATTCCCTCCCTGACAGCTATTCCACATATATGGGCTCTAAGGGATAGCTAATCTTAAAATGTATAGCCTCAGTTCAATATATCAATTCATATTCAAAGTATAATGAGAAAAACATTTTTCATTCTTCTTTGATGAGTTTTACATCCTTTCATTTTTAATTTTTAGGAAAGTGAGCATGTGTGGCTGAACAAGTTATCTAAGTATGGTTTTGAAAGTTTTGAAGATTTGTAAGTTTACGTAACAAATTGTTTCAATCTGTAACTAGGAGCATCTGTTACATACCACATAAACACATATTTTGTATCATATGTGTTATTTCTACCATTATTTTCAAGTCTCAAAAATATGCCTAACTGCACTATCCATTCTCGTAGTCTCAGATTCTTCAATCCCAACCTTAGAAAAATTATATTGCTTGCCGGGTAGTGTGGTGTAACAGAAGATGTTAACCTTGGGACCAAAAAGACCTATGTTTGAACGCCATTTACTAGGTCTGTCACTTTAAGAATTTACCCAATCTTATGAGCTTCTGTTTACTCACATGTAAAATGTAACTAATAACGCCTACTACATGGGGTACTTTAAAAGATGAAAATTAAAAAAAAAGTGTTTGGCACTATGGCATCACAGTATTAGAGCCAATAGTAGTCATTGTAAATACAACATTAATGGTTTGGAAGTTGTTGAAACAAAAAGAATATTATTTTTTCTTTCCTCAGCTAGAGATTCTGCCAATCTCATCATTGCATTTGTTAGTTATGTTTGATGGTGATCTTATGAATTGGGAGATGAAGGGTCCCCAAAGACCATTAGCTGAAATTAAAGAACTAGCAACTTAAAAGTCAATGAAACAGAATTAGGGTTAATTTCATATTATCACTATGATCTTACTAAATAAAGACTTGATGATATATGGAAGTGAGGCTCTGGTTATAAAAGATCAAAGACATATACTTTGATCTTCACTAGAACCTTTGAAGAGTCTTAAAAATATTGCCTTTTTTCTTTCTTAGTCAGAAAATAAGGATTAGATGAGAGACTAACTGTGGATTTAAAGTTAATCAGATCTGCATATATGGATGGTATACAGCACTGATGAAACAAGATTTCCTAGGAAGGAAAAGAAGTGATACTCCAGCCAGTTTGTCCTTAATTTCTAGAGACACACATTGGTTCTCAGGCCCACAGGATAAGTGTTACAGTTGAATGTGATTACAATTTTTAGCAAAATCATATGGACCAATTGAAAAATTGCCTTTAAAACCTGAGACATATTTTCTGGCTGATCTGTTCCTTTTAAACAACGGTCTTAAGTTTTAAGCAGTTTCTTCCTGTGAGGCAGACATGGAAACATGTGTGACGCCATGTACCATTAGGAGTATAACACAAAGAAGTTGAAACACTACCCTGCACATGAGCCGTTATTGACGTATTGAGTTATTACAAAACAGCAAGAAGTTTAAAGTCTTGAGCAATGATCAAAGTGACAACCACGGACATTGTAATGTTAGGATTTCAACTGGTTAATCTGCCTTCTTACTGCTTTTTGATAGCTTTCAGAGCATTTATTCATCATGTTGGTCTTCAAATGAGGATATAGTAGGTATTTCCTTGTATAACTGGTTAGGTTATTATGTATATTCTCATGTTTCAGCTATAAAAATTGTTTATTGTTTTTTGTTTATTTATACAAAAGGTGTAAGGAACTAATCACAAAACAAAAACAATAATAAATAATCTGGATTTTTCAAGTCTGCCATGATCTAGCTATGTAAAGAGCTAGTTGCCTCATGTCTTTAGAGCTTCATTTTCTGAATCTATAAAATTGAGAGGTTTGATGAGATAACATTCTTGATCCTTGTGTTGAAATTTAACAATTTTAGTTACTGTTGGACACACACACACACACACACACAGACACACACACACACACAGGTCTATCTACATATATGCTAATATACCACATAACTGATTTCTCATGATGTTTATCATTCTGTGATTGTATATATATTATGGATTATTTGTTTTAGAAAATAGCAGTAACAATATTAACATACTACTAAGTCTATAGTTATATATTTTTCTACCTTTAAATTATATTTAATATCCAATTGAAATTTCATTCTAAGTCCAACATTTCATAGCAGAAACCACTTGAATGTCAATCCCCAAATCTGTCTTGTACATAGTGCCATATTTGGAATTCTATGCTTTTGAGAATAATGCCACATTGAGGCATGTAGTGGTGAAATAAAAGAGAACTAGATAATAGTGGATTTTGTCCTGACCTCCACTAACCAAGTAACCTTAGTAAGGCAATTTGTCTTTCTTTTCCCAAGACCATGCTTTTCCTGTTAGGCAACAGAGGCAAAGTGCCTGGAGACTAGGAGTTTTATCTGGACTGATCAAAAAATGTAAGACCTGAAAATTTTCAGTGCATTCAGTATATGTAAAAATATGGCAAAATAGAAATCAATGCCTTTGCATAAATGTCTATAAAATATAACATCAGCTAATTATTTGCAGCTTAAATAATGTAGCTATAAACAAATTACATTTGGGTGTGAGGTCTGAGTGAATTATATTATGCTTGATATAATATGGGATAGACCCCTCAAGGTCACTGCCAATGCCTTCGGTTAAGGCAAACTCGTAGAGAGAGACAGACTCAATACTTTCAAAAGACACTCCCATCTCTAACATTTCTTTTTTTTTTTTTTTAATTTATTGCATTTTAGGTTTGGGGGTACATGTGAAGAACATGCAAGATTGTTGCATAGGTACACACGTGGCAGTGTGATTTCCTGCCTTCCTTCCCATCACCTATATCTGGCATTTATCCCCATGCTCTCTTTCCCCAACTCCCCACCCCCCACTGTCCCTCCCCTATTTCCCCCCAACAGACCCAAGTGTGTAGTGCCCCCCTCCCTGTGTCCATGTGTTCTCATTGTTCAACACCCACCTATGAGTGAGAACATGCGGTGTTTGATCTTCTTCTCTTGTGTCAGATTGCTGAGAATGATGGTTTCCAGCTTCATCCATGTCCCCACAAAGGACACAAACTCATCGTTTTTGATGGCTGCATAATATTCCATGGTGTATATGTGCCACATTTTCCCTGTCCAGTCTATCATCGATGGGCATTTGGGTTGGTTCCAGGTCTTTGCTATTGTAAACAGTGCTGCAGTGAACATTCATGTGCACCTGTCCTTATAATAGAACTATTTATAATCCTTTGGATATATGCCCAGTAATTGGATTGCTGGGTCAAATGGAATTTCTCTTTCTAGGTCCTTGAGGAATCGCCACACTGTCTTCCACAATGATTGAACTAATTTACACTCCCACCAACAGTGTAAAAGTGTTCCTATTTCTCCACATCCTCTCCATCATCTGTTGTCTCCAGATTTTTTAATGATCACCATTCTAACTGGCATGAGATGGTATCTCAATGTAGTTTTGATTTGCATTTCTCTGATGACCAGTGATGATGAGCAGTTTTTCATATGTTTGTTGGCCTCATGTATGTCTTCCTTTGTAAAGCATCTGTTCATATCCTTTGCCCACTTTTGAATGGGCTTGTTTGTTTTTTTCTTGTAAATCTGTTTTAGTTCTTTGTAAATTCTGGATATCAGCCCTTTATCAGATGGGTAAACTGCAAAAATTTTTTCCCATTCTGTTGGTTGCCGATTCACTCTAATGACTGTTTCTTTTGCCGTGCAGAAGCTGTGAAGTTTGACTAGGTCCCATTTGTCTATTTTGGCTTTTGTTGCCAATGCTTTTGGTGTTTTGGTCATGAAGTCCTTGCCTACGCCTATGTCCTGAATAGTTTTGCCTAGATTTTCTTCTAGAGTTTTTATGGTGTTAGGTCTTATGTTTAAGTCTTTAATCCATCTGGAGTTAATTTTAGTGTAAGGTGTCAGGAAGGGGTCCAGTTTCTGCTTTCTGCACATGGCTAGCCAGTTTTCCCAACACCATTTATTAAAAGGGAATCCTTTCCCTATTGCTTGTTTTTTTCAGGTTTGTCAAAGATCAGATGGTTGTAGATATGTTGTGTTGCCTCCGAGGCCTCTGTTCTGTTCCACTGGTCTATATCTCTGTTTTTGTACCATCTCTAACATTTCATCATTATATTCACTGTTTTGAAATAGTGCTTTTATTATCATTCTTGACAGCCTGCAATTTTTAAAAACCCAGAAAAGGGGCTTTTCTGATAACTTCTCTTTGAAGGTAGTAGTATAAAGCATGAGGGTTTTGATGTGAGATAAATGTGGGTTTATATCTCAGTTTGAATCCCACAAAAGCAACATAATTTTCTTGAAATATAGTTTCTTTTTAAAAATTTTTAATTTTTATGGGCATATAGTAGGTGTACATATTTATGGGGTACATATGATATTTTGATACAAGCATACAATGTGTAGTAATCACATCAGGGTAAATAAGATATCCAACACCTCAAGCATTTATCATTTCTTTGTGTTACAAACATTCTCATTATAGCCTTTAACTTATTTAAAAGTGCACAATAAATTATTGTTGACTGTTATCGCCCTGTGTTGGTAGCACAACAGGGTGATAACAGTCAGCAATAATTTATTGTTCATATTTATTTATGGTAACCATCATTCTACTCTTCATCACAATGTGTTTAGTTTTTAGCTCCCACAAATAAGTGGCAACATGTGAAGCCTGTCTTTCTGTGTTTATTTCGCTTAACATAATGACCTCCATATCCATGTTGTTGCATATGATAGGACCTCATTCTTTTTTTATGCCTGAAGAGTAGTTTATTGTGTATACATCCCACATTTTTTATCCATTTATCAGTTGATGGACACTTAGGTTGCTTCGAAATCTTGGCTATCATGGATAATACTATATAAATATAGGAGTACAGATCTCTCTTTAATATACTGATTTCTTTTCTTTTTTGGTATAAATTATCAGTGAGATTACTGGATCAGATGGTAGTTCTATTTCTAGTTTTTTTCAGGAACTTCTATACTGCTTTCCAAAGTAGCTGTACTAATGTACATTCTAACCAACATGTGTATGAGGGTTTCCTTTTCTCCACATCCTCACCAGCATTTGTTACTGCCTATTTTTTGCATAAAAGCCACTATAACTGGCATGAAATATTATCCCATGGTAGTTTTGATTTGCGTATCACTGATAATCAGTGATTTTGAGCAACTTTTCATATGCCTATTTGTCATTTCTATGTCTTCTTTTCAGAAATATCTATGCAAATCCTTTGCAGGTTTTTAAATCAGATTATTAAGGTTTTTCCCTATACAGTTGTTTGAGTTCCTTACATATTCTGGTTATTATCTCTTGGTCGTATGAGTAGTTTGCAAATATTTTCTCTTATTCTGTGGGGGTGTCAACTTTGTTGGTTGTATCCTTTGCTGTGCAGAAGCTTTATAACTAGATATGGTCCTGTTTGTCCATTTTTGCTTTGGCTGCCTATGCTTATGAAGCATTACTCAAGAAATCTTTGCTAAGACCAAACCTTGGTGAGTTTCCCCAATGTTTTCTCTCAGTTTCATAATTTGAGATCTTAGATTTAAGTCTTTAATCTATTTTGATTTGATTTTTGTTTATGGTGAGAGTTAGAGGTCTAGTTTCATTCTTCTGTAAATGGATATTTAGTTTTCCAAAACTAATTTATTGAAGAGACTGTCCTTCTCTTGTTGTATGTTCTTGTCATTTTTATCAAAAATGAATTCACTGTAAGTGTGTGGATTTGTTTCTGGGTTCTCAATTCTGTTCCATTGGTCTGTGTGTCTGTGTCTATGCTCTCATAATGCTGTTTTGGTTACTATAGCTCTGTAGTATAAAGGCAGGTAATGTGATTCCTCCAGTTTCCCCGCCTCCACCCCCCACTCCCAGGATTACTTCAGCTATTCTAGGTCTTTTGTGATTTCTATAAATTTTAGGATAGTTTTTTTTTCAATTTCTGTGAAGAGTATCATTTGTACTTTTATGAAGATTACATTGAATTTGTAGACTATTTTGGGTACTATGGGCATTTTAACAATACTGATTCTTCCAATTCATGAACACAAAATATTTTTGCATTTTTTGTGTCCTCTTCATTTACTTTCATCAACGTTTTACAGTTTTCATCGTAGAAAACTTTTAATTCTTTTGTTAAGTTTATTCCTAGATATTTTATTTTATTTGTGGCTATTACCAAGGTAATTACTTCCGTGATTCTTTTTACAGATCGTTCACTGTTGTCACATAAAAATGCTACTGGTACTTGTATGTTAATATTGTATCCTGCAACTTTACTGAATTAGTTCATCAGTTATATTAGTTTTTGTGGAGTCTTTAGGTTTTTCTAAATATAAGATCATATCATCTACAAACAAGGATTTTTTTTTTTTTTCAATTTGGAGGCACCTTATTTCTTTTCTTTGTCTGCTTTCTCTAGCTAGGACTTCTAGTACTATGTTAATAACAAGGGTGAAAATGGTCACTCTTGTTGTTTTAGGTCTAAGAGGAAAGCCTTTCAGTTTTTTCCCCATTCAGTATGATACTAGCTGTGGATTTGTCATATATGGCTTTCCTTGTATGGGGGTTTATGCCTTCTAGTCCCAGTTTCTGAGGGATTTTATCGTATAGGGATATTGATGCTTTTTCAGCATCAATTGCAAGATCATATGGTGTTTGTCCTTTATTTTATTGCTATAATGTATCAAATTGATTGATTTGTGTATGTTGAACCATTCTTGCATCCCTGGGATAAATCCCACTTGATCACAATGAATAATCTTTTTAATGTGTTATTGAATTCAGTTTGCTAGTATTTTGATGAGAGTTTTTGCATTAATGTTCAGGGATATTGGCCTATAGATCTTTTTGTTTTTGTTTTTAAATTTATTTTGATATGTATTTGTCTGGTTTTAGTATTATGGTCCTTGTGGCTTCATAAGATGAGTTTGGAAGTATTCCCTACTCCACTGTTTTTCAAAATAGTTTGAGTAGGATCAGTGTTAGTTCTTTAAATGATTGGTAAAATTCAGCAGTGAAGCTATTGGGTGCCAGGATTTTGTTAGTGGGGAGGCTTTTTATAATGGCTTCAATCTTATTACTTGTTATTGCTCTATTTAGGTTTTGAATTTCTTCATGGCTCTATCTTGGTAGATATGTGTCTAGAAATTTATCCATTACTTCAAGGTTTTCCAATTTATTGACATATAGCTATTCATAGTAGTCTCCATTTTTGTCTCCAGTTTTATTTATTTGAGTCTTCTTTTTTTCTTCATCTGGCTAAACGTTGTTGATTCTGTTTATTTTTTCAAAAACCCAACTTTTCATTTCATTGATTATTTATTTATGTATTTATTTGCTTCAATTTCATTTATTTCTGCTTTGTTCTTTGTGGTTTATTTTCTTGTACTAGTTTTAGGTTTGGTTTGCTCTTGCATTTCTAGTTCTTTAAGATGCACTCTAAGCTTGGTTATTTGAAGTTTTTCTGCTTCGTTGATGTAGGCACTTATTGCTATAAACTTTCCACTTAGTACTGCTTTTTGCTATATCCCATGAGTTTTGGTATGTTGTGTTTTTATTTTCATTTGTCTCAAGAAATTTTTCAGCTTCCTTCTTAATTTCTTCATTGACCAACTGGTCACTCAGGAGAATGTTATTTAATTTCCATGTGTGTGTGTATTCTTTCCGAAGTTTCTCTTCTTATTGATTTCTAATTTTATTCCACTGTGGTCAGAGAAATATTTGAAATGATTTTATTTTCTTTGAATTTGTTAAGACTTGTTTTGTGACCTAACATACCCTTGAGAATGATCTATCCGCTGAGAAGAAGAATGTGTATATTGTGGTCATTGGATGACCTGGAAATATCTATTAGGTTCATTTAATCTATAGTGTAAATTAAGTGTTATGTTCCTTTGTTGATTTTCTCTCTGGATGATCTGTCCAATGCTGAAAGTGGATGTTGATGTCTCCAGCTATTATTGTGTTGTGATTTATATCTCTCTTTAATGCTACTAATATTTCCATTCTGTGTCTGTGTACTTCATGGCTGGGTGCATATTTATTTATGATTGTTATATCCTCTTGCTGAACTGGCCTCTTCATCAAGAGGATGTAACAATCATATCCTCTGCCGAAATGACCCTCTTTGTCTCGTATAGTTTTTTTCTCAAAGTTTATTTTGTCTGATATAAGTATAGCTTATATCATGTATCATTTCTGGTTTTTGTTGGCATGGAATATTTTTTTCTATTGCTTTATTTTCAGTCTATGTGTGTCTTTATAGGTGAAGTATGCTTCTTGTAGGCAACATGTTGGGTCTTTTTAAAAAAATCCATTTAGCCACACTATGTCTTTTGATTGGAGAGTTTAGTCCATTTATATTTAATCTTATTATTGGCAAGTAAGGACTTGCTACTGCCAGTTTGTTATTTGTTTTCTGGTTATTTTGTGGTCTTCCTTCAGTCCTTATCTTTCTTTCAATGAAGGTGATTTTTCTCTGGTAGTATGATTTAGTTATTGCTTTTTATTTTTTTGTGTGTCTTCTGTCTGTTTTATGATTTGAGGTTACCAGGAGGTTTGCCAGTAACATCTTATAAGACATTATTTTAAGCTAACCACAACTTCACACTGATTACAAAAACAAACAATTAAGAAACAAGCAAAGAGAAAAGTAATAAAAACTGTAGATTATAACTGCATACACCCCCCACCTCTTTTTAACTTTTTATTGTTTTTATTTATGTCTATTGTACTATATCTTTATAAATTGTTGTAGTTATAACTTTTGATAGGTGCATCATTTAGTCTTACTACTCAAGATATGAATAGTTTGTACACCATAGTTACAGTGTCATAATATTCTGCATTTGTCTGTGTACTTCCTATTTCTAGTAAGTTTTGTACCTTCAGATAATTTCTTATTGCTTATTAATATTCTTTTCTTTCAGATTGGAGAACTTCCATTAGCATTTTTTATAGGACAGATTTGGTGTTGATGAGAGCTCTCAGCTTTTGTTTGTTGGGGAAAGCCTTTATTCCTCCTTCATGTTTGAAGGATTTTTTCACTATATATACTATTCCAGGGTAAAAGTTTTGTGTTTTTCCCACTTCAGCACTTTAAATATGTCATGCCATTCTCTCCTGGCCTGTAAGGTTTCCATTGAGAAGTCTGCTGCCAGATATATTGTAGCTCTGTTGTATGTTATTTATTTATTTTTTCTTTTCTCTTTCTGTTTTAAGGATCCTCCCTCTATACGGAGCTCTGGGAGTCTGATTATTGTCTTGAGGTAGTCTTCTTTGGGTCAAATCTTCTTGGTGTTCTATACCTGCCTATAATTGAATATTGATATCTTTCTCTAAGTCTGGGAAGTTTTCTGTTATTATTACTTTGAATAAATTTTCCGCACCAATCTCTTTAATTACCTCCTCTTTAAGGCTATCAACTCGTAGATTTGTCCTTTTGAGGCTATTTTCTAGATCTTGTAGGCATGCTTCATTCTTATCTATTCTTTTTCTTTTGTCGCCTCTGATTGTGTATTTTCAAATAGCCTACCCTCAAGCTCACCATTTCTTTCTACTGCTTGATCAGTTATACTATTAAGAGACACTGATACATTTTTCAGTTCTAGAATTTCTGCTTAATTTTAAGAAATTTTTTCAATCTCTTGTTAAATTTACCTGATAGAATTCTGAATTCCTTTTCTGTGTTATCCTGAATTTTGTTGAGCTTGCTCAAAACAACTATTTTGCAGTATCTGTCTAAAAGGTTACATATCTTTATCACTCCCAGTTGGTTCCCAGTACCATATTTAGTTAGTTGTTGAGGTCATGTTTTCCTGGATGGCTTTGATGCTTGTGCATATTGTTCGATTTTGGAGCACTGAAGTCAGGTATTGATTGCGGTCTTTGTAGTCTAACCTTGTTTGTACCCATTCTTGAAAAGCTTTTCCAAGTATTCAAAGGGCATTGAGTGGCTATAATCTGTCTTTGGTCACTGTAGCTGAATCTGCATTAGGAGGCACCCAAAGCCCAGTCATTCTGTGATTCTTCAAGACTCATAGAGGTATTGCCTTGGCGGGGGGGTCTTGCTAAAATCTGAGGGAATTCCCTAGATTACCAGGCAGAAACTCTTGTTATCTTTCATTACTTATCCCCAAACAGAGTCTCTCTCTTTCTGTGCTGAGCTGCCTAGAACTGGGGGAGAAATGCCTAGAACTGTGCCCACCACTGGGATTGCACTGGTTTAGACCCAAGCCAGCACAGCACCAAGTCTTGCCCAAGGCCCATGGCAGCCACTGCCTGGCAACTGCCAATTGTCACTCAAGGCCCAAGGGCTGTTTAGTGGTAAATGTGAAATCCAGCCAGGCAGATGTCTTTCCCTTCACAGCAGCAAACACTACCCTGTCCCAGGGGAGGTTTAGAAATGTCATGTGGGAGCCAGAGCCTAGAACCAGGAACCTTAGTAATCTGCTTGGTACACCTTTCTACTGCTGCTGAGCTGGCACCTTAGCTGCAAGACAAAGTCCTTCCCACTCTTCCATCTCCTTTCCCCAAGCAGAAGGAGACTCTTCATGGCTACCACTTCCCCAGGTCCATGGTGAATACTGCTTAGCTACCACCATTGTCCACTCAAGGCCAAGGACTCTTTAGTCAGCTTGTAGCGAATACTCCCAGACCTGGGTCTCTCCCTTCACGGCAGCGGGCTCCCATTTTGCTCAGAGCAGGTGGAGAAATGCTATCCAGAAGCTATGACTCAAATCAGGACCCCAGAAGTCCTCTTGGTGCTCTACCCCATTGTGACTGAACTGGTACCTAAGCTGTAAGACACCATCCCCTTTACTCTTTCCTCTCCTTTCTTCTAGCAGAAGGAGTCTGATATGGTTTGGCTGTGTCCCCACCCAATTCTCTTCTTGAATTGTAGCTTTCAAAATTTCCACATGTTGTGGGAGTGACCTGCTGGGAGATAATTGAATCATGGAGGCAATTTCCCCCATACTGTTCTTGTGATATTGAATAAGTCTCATGAGATCTGATGGTTTCACAAGGTGAAACCCCTTTTGCCTGGTTCTCATTCTGTCTTCCCTGCTGCCATATAAGATGTGGCTTGCTCCTTCTTGCCTTCTGCCATGATTGTGAAGCCTCCCCAGCCATGTGGAACTGTGAGTGAATTAAAGCTCTTTTCATTATAATTACCCAGTCTCTGGTATGTCTTCACCAGCAGAGTCTCTCCCCATGGGCCCTTGCAGCTGGGATTATGTTGTGTAACACCCGAAGCCGACATGGCACTGGGTCTCACCTAAGGCCCATGGTGAATACCGCTGGCTACAGCTGATGTTTATTTCAATGCCTAAGAAAACTTTAGTCAGCAGGTGGTGAATCTTGCTAATACTGGTTCCTTCCCTCCAAGGCACTGGGTTCCTTTCTGGTCCAGAGTATATCTAGAAATGTCATCCAGGTGCCAGGGCCTGGAATGGGGGGCTTAGGACTCTGCTTGGTGCCCTATTCTACTGTGGTTGAGCTGGATCCAAATCACAAAGTCCTCTTTATTCTATCCTCTCTTCTTCTCAAGCAGAGTAAAGGGGTATCTATCAGAGCTGCAAGCTTTGCTGCCTGAGTTGGGGGATGGGTGACTCAAGCACTCCCTTGGCTGCCCCGGCTGGTATCTCACTAGATTATGTGCACCCCATGTATGCTGGTTCTGAGCCCAGGACAGCACCAGGACTGCCCAGAAATTGTAGCGTTTGTGGCCTAGATTGCCTTTCAGATGTACTTAGGACCCCAGAATGAACTTTAGCCTGTGATGGTGGGGCTAGCTGAGTCGCAGCTTCCAACTGCTGGGAGGATGCTTCCCCTTTGGCTAGGGCTGGTCTAAATGCCCCCTCCAAGCGCACCAGCTGATTTTTGCATTGTGTTGCCTTCTGCTGTGACAGTACAGCCCTGAGCTCCAGTGCAAAGTCCCACAGTCTCTGCACCCTCATTCCCATGAGCACACAGAATCTCTCTCCTCACCATGTCGTCACTGCTGGAGGATGGGAGAAGGGTGGCATCACCAATTCAAGACTGTCTTTTCTACCTTCTTCTGTACTTCTTTCAGTGATATGACATTAAAACCAGGGACTGTAATTGCTCACTTGATTTTTGGTTCTTTCTTATGAAGTTGCTTTCTTGTGTGGATAGTTGTTCAATTTGGTATTTCTACAGGTGGGGAGGAGATAACTGTTAGGGATTTCTATTTGGCCATCTTGCTCTGCTTCCTCTTGAAATGCAATGTTTTTTTTTTTTTGGAAAATCGTGCAGTATTACTCACTTTATATAAATATTAATATGAAGATTAAATTAAATAATACACTTATTGGCACAAGGTAGTTGTCTAATAAAAGTTTTCTTTTTCCTTTCATTTTAAACATGAAAGTCCATTGAACTGGTATCTTTATAGCAGAATTTATGTATATATTTGAAAGACAAACTGATTTCTAGTCTTTTCTAGCTGAAACATGATAATACTACAGCTTCGATAAAACACAGGAACCATTTAGTCAGAATACACATCTTATTTTGTTCTTGTTTCTTATAACAAACTGTGAGTCTGAGTTCTTGATTTTATGGTCACTTTTACTTATCCTTCTATTAGCAACCTAAAAGTGGTTAGACATCTGTTTGAGTTTTATGCCATTTTTATAGGGTAGGCCCTAAAGTATCAAATTTTTGTGATTCATAGCCAAATTTCCAATTATAGAACTAAAGTTTTAATCTCATTTTTATCCGTAATACAAAAAGAATTTTTCCTTGTCATCACAAATGCATGATAGTATATTTTACCCATCTTTGAAGAGGTTGAGCTACCTTTGAAGTCTTTGCCAAATACTTGGTAGGCCAACAGGCTTTTAAGTTTCTACTAACAGTAGACATTCTAAATGGATCAACTATATCTTTGGGGCATTTATCTATTTATTTATGCATGTATTTAATGTACATTTAGCAATAAGTTAGCTGATGGTAAAAAAATACATTTCTAGAAACACACTCATATGTATGTATATATATAATCAAAATTTATCAATACATTTTAGAGTTAATAATTTATATTTGGGGACTGGTCTAAGTCCATATTTTAACTCTAAACCATTACCCACCTAACTTTTCATATTGCTAAAATCACCATCATTATAATTTTTAAAATTCACTCTAATTTTTATATACCTTACTTTAAAATTTATACTAATTTCTCCTTACTCACTGTTAGTGCTTATATGGCTTTAGGTTTTTATATAACCAAAAAATGTATGATTTTAGAATTAGGTAAGGTAAAGGTCTTTCCAACTCTTAAATTCCATGACTTTAGAATAGGCCTCAGTCCATTCAACTTGATTGTGAACTTTTCTGAGTAACAGTTTTGTGTTTTGTTTATCTATGCATTTGTCCTTCACAGAGGCTAGTAGTACAACTGCATGATAGAATGTTAAGATTTAAATAATATAGGAGTGAATTGATATAATTTTTTCACTTATTCAATCAATTAATAACTATTAAGCACTGACTACATGTTCTAGGTACTGGAGATGCACTGATGAAGTAAACAATTTCTTCTGTGAGTTTGTGTTTTGTAAACAAGAGAACTAAATTAAAATGTATATCACTATATTTGGCAAGACACATTCATTTACTTCCATGTATTTAATAGGAGTTTACTAAAGAACACATTGTTTTCATAGAAGCTGTCATACTGTACATCCTTTGTTAGTCTCAAAAGAGATGTATTACGTAAAAGCTCTAGATTTCTGCCATAAGTCAACAAAGGGAAATATCATACTTTTTTTGTTTTGCAATGTAAAAAAATGTGCTTTTTATATTGAGGAATGATCATTATTCTAAATTAATGTCAGATAGAAGAACATGGTTATAATTTAAGTTATAGTTGAAGTTTTTGAGGCTTATGCATTATACATTCTGATGAATCAATAATAGTTATTTCTATTAACTTTCCTCAAATTTTATCTTTGTGATCCTGTCTTCTTAGATATTTAAAGCAAAAAAAAAATGGACAGTAATGTGAAAAGATGACTTTACACTATAAATCTCTTGGTTATAATGACCTACCTAAACTAAGCCAAAATAAAAAAATTGAGAATATAATTCCTAAGTCTACTTCTATGCTGGATGCATTAGGATAAAATAGATCTCAAAGAGCTTATTAGTGAGCTTACAAACTAGTTTAAGGAAACAAGACAAGGAAAGTGGAACAACTAAAAGAAATGAGAAACAATATAAAAGTGTTCCAATAAGTAGACAATTCATTATTTAATGGATGATGTTGACAGTAAATGCTGTAAGAGTTTGTAGGAGTGATAACGCTCAGAAGATTGATGTTTTTAGAATTGGCTTTATGGAAGAGTCAGAGTTACATTCCAGGCATAGCTTATGGAAAATCATGGAGGGAGACCGTATAAAGTTTAGATTGTTCAGACCAGTTAGACTAGAGCAGATGGTTAACACAGATAATTGAGAATTTAGGTATGTGGGGACCAGAGGTGTCAGGATGAATAATTCTGAATTTCTCTTGCAAAGTAAAAATTATTGGCATGGTATGAACTAGAACATGATGTCTTTAAATGAGGTTCTGTGTTGCAGCATGCAATCTGAAATATGGAGTGGCATGAAAGTCAGTTAGGAGACCAGTGGAATAGTGTAGGAACGAGTGACAAGGATCTGACTGGGAGATGGGAAAGAAATCTACGAAAAACCTAATTTCTGAGGCACTGAAAAAAATGAATCAATTGATGACTTGAATCTTTGATTGGCTGATGAGTATAAAATGAGGCTGTGGAGAGAGTCAAGCAGGAAGCTAAGTATTGATAATTGGGGAATTAGAAACCTGGAAAAAGAAAATACTTTTGTAGTGAAAATGAAGTGAGTCATTTAAAAAAGTATAGTGTATATTTACCTACATTATAACATATTAGACACAGATAGTGAATGCAACATTACATTACTGAGATGTTATTATAAGTGTATTTATGCCATGAGAAAATGCTTATACATAACAATTCAACTTCAAAAATAAAACCAAATATAGAGATTCTCGGAACAGTAAAGGTTTATATCATTATAGATATGGCTTGAAGTTACCTAAGTCATGTCAATCTGTGGAGCTAGAGGCAGTCTTATTTACAATAATTCCTGAAGTTTCTTTGCATGGTGGCCATTACCTGCTAAAGTGGGCCTTCCAAACCCATGTATAGTACCTTCTCTCTCATCAAATATTTTTGGGGTCCCTTGGGTGGAGTATTACATGTACAATTTCTAATGATTTTTGTAGCTCTGCTGGGCATAGTCACCACAACTTCCAGCCTTTTCAACCAGCCAGCACATATTTTCTTGGTTTTTGGCCACCCTCAGCCCTGAGCATGCTGGTGACACAATGGTACTATGCTGCTTGTTCAAAAATGATTATTCTTTTTATTAACCTTTTAGAAGGGTCCCAAACTACTTAGGGCAAGTTTAGTACAGCGAATGGGTAAATGTCTCTTTCAGTTTTTACTTATAGCTCTTTTCTCCATTTTTCAAGAGAAAGTGAGTTCAGGGAGGTTAGGTAATGAGCCTGATACCATACAACAAATCAGTGGGCAGAGCTAGGATTTGAAGTCAGATCTGATCACAAATCCGGTGCTCTTAAACACAAATTTTTTATGAAAGACATCCAGTTTCATAAGACAGAATTGAAATAAGCTCCAGGGATCAGGTCCAGAGGTTTATCAAATTAACAAAACATATTAAATAGAAATTCCTGAGCTGAAGCCAAACTTAGCAACTAATTTGATAAAATGTTTTTCAGTGCAAGCAGTGGCAGATAGCTCCATCTCTGTAACAGCGACTTGAGAACATCAGATATACTAAATAAATGGGATGCTTAAGAAATCAGTTCCCTGAAACTACAACCATTGAAACTGGGTTAAGCCAGTTATCTACTTGTTTGACATTTAATATTGAAGCCTCATTAGGTACATAATTAGTTTTCAGAGGAGCATGAGACTGCCAACAACTGTAAAGATTTAAAGACTACAATGCCCTATGTTTATTTAAATTAATGTAGCATCATTTTGATTTGGTGAGATATTTTACTATATTTAAAAATATTCATACTGTGGTGCCTGATAAGAAAGATCTGAGGTAAACAGATTGTATATTTTAATTTCCACATTATAGTTACACAGAATTAGCTGAAAAAAGAGCAGTATCTTAGATAAAATATGTTATTAGACATTTTCATGAATTCTGGAATTGGGGTGAGAGAGTGAGGACTGTGCAGCTTGTACTTTCCTATCCCTTTTTCTTTTCGAGTGCCCCATGAGGAGTCTTTGTGAGCATGAAGGACCTAAGAGTAAAGGTAATTGTTTGCAGAAGCCTAGAGCAGAGCAACTCATTCTCTAGTGGCCCCTCACACTTCAAACACCATTTTTCTGTTTCCCTGACAGCCTCAGAAGAGACCACAACTCTTCTCAACATGAAGTTTATCCTAATGTTCTTTGATTCTTTTTCTCTTCTCTTTTCATAGGGGTTTTAAATTCCTGTCCTTTTTGGTATCCTCATCCTCTCTCTCACTTCTATCTTCCTTTCTTCTGCTTTTTAAGGTGAGTAGGAGTCCATATCTTAAGTGGAAGAAAAAGAAAAACCTCTTCTGTTCTGACCTTACCCAACTTTTTCTAATGCTATTTGATTTCTTTCCGGCTGTTTATGAGTCAACTTTCCAAAGGTCAGTCTGACTTTGTTTTTAGATTCTCGTTAGTCACTCAACCCACTTCAATTTGGCTTTCTCTAAATCTCCTCTCTGGAAGGTCACTGTATCCAAATACACTTGCCTCTTTTCTGTGCTCATCTGTCTTGATATCTAAGCTTCTTTTGAAAATGCTGACAATTTTCTTCTTGAAATTCTCTCCACCCTTGGTTTTCATGATCCCATGCCCTCTTTTCTCTCATAGCCTGAGTGACTTCTCTTTCTCAATATTGTAGGCTGGTAGCCCCGGTCCCTCCTACCTTCCATCATGGGAAAGAATGGGCTGGATGTAAATGAATGTTCTGTAACTCTGACAGAATCTAGATGGTTGTCTCTCTTGCACGTTGTAGAAAAGAGTCTTTCATTGTTTAGAAAGAAGTGGGGAGTACACCCTTGTGAGATTTCTTTGGGAAATAAGAATCTATTCATATGGCCCAAGTCATCAAATTTTATTTAGTGGGGAGTAGACCTTTGCGAGGTTTCTTCGGGGTATAAAAATCTATTCATATGGCCAAAGTCATCAAACTTTATTTACTGAATAAAAAATGTTTGTTTGTTTGTTTGTTTATATAGAGAAGGAATCTTGCTCTGTCACCAGGCTAGAGTGCAGTGGCACAATTTTGGCTCACTGTAACCTCTGCTTTCCAGGTTCGAGCAATTCTCCTGCCTTGACCTCCCTAGTAACTGGGACTACAGGTGTGCACCACCACACCTGGCTAATTTTTGTATTTTTAGTAGAAACGGTATTTCACTATGTTGGCCAGATGGTCTCGATCTCTTGACCTTGTGATCCACCTGCCTCAGCCTCTCAAAGTTCTGGGATTACAAGCATGAGCCACCATGTCCGACCAAAAAACGGTTATTTTCTTAAGATGTTAGACATTTTAATATAGGAAAGAAGATGATGGTAATTTCTCGTGACTTAAAAACTGCTCCTCAAAAGAAATAAAATATCAGAAAAGAGCTAAAGAGGTGAAAGGAAGGCAGGTAAAGGAGCAGCTAATAAGATCTAGAAAGTATCAGGGTATATTTATCCCTCCCTACACAAAACAGAAAGTAGTCATTTTAAAGAAATGAGCTTTAGACATTAGAGCTACTCACCTGACACATTGCTCGATAATTATCTGTGAGGCAGCTAGAAATAGCAGGGGGAGAAGAAACCACAGTTGAAAAGCTGCAAGACACCAGGGCTACAATCAGAGTTAAAAGGCAAGAAAGATTCTAAAATGGGTTGACAATGAACCACCTACAATAGATGTTTCCTTCAGTTATGATCTAAATTGTATGTTTTCTTAAAAATGTCAAACTGAATTAGTATCTTGTGTTTACTTAATTTATGCTATTGTTTAAATTAAACAAATAATTTAATTAATGAAACTAACACATGTTGTAAGACACAAATTGATGAAAATTTTTTGATTAACACTATCTTCACCTGAAGTCATTTTTCATTTTCAATTAAATTCAAAAATAGTTGTTAAGCATAGGCTAACCGCTTTGCAAGGCTCTGGGGGAAAATCAGAGATAAAGCCAAATTCATAAATGTAGGTATGGAAAATTTAATAAAGTTGCCTTCATTCTTTATGAAATTAAAACAGTAAAACCTGTAGGAAAATAATAAGATAAACACTAAAAACACCAAAAGACGCAAACCAGTAAGTCTCTATGCCATGAACTTTAAAATGTGGCAGTGAAGGAAAGAAATAGAGTCTATCCCAACTAAGAGTGGCTGTTTACTCCTGCTCCATCCCCACACCCATATGTAGCACAAAATAATCCTGTGAATTTTTATTTAAAACTTCCAATTTGAAAAGACTTTGATTAAAGCTGATTTCTACACAAATTTCCAAGTCTTATGGGAGAAAATAAAACTTTGAAGAGTAGGAACTATTAACCACTACTGTAGAATCTCAGGATCTTAGTAGTGGCTTGAGAAACCATTAGAAATCATCATAGTCAGGCTTCCATAATTAATGAGAACAATAAGTGTATCTCCCTTATAAATGATGAATTTGCTAACAGGTAGAGTGAACCCTAATGCAAGAAATTTAACAATATGTTGAAGAAATATCAGAGCCAAGACCAGTGTTGCTCTCCTTCCCTGCTCCTCCATGGACATATGCTTAGGCTATGCAAGTTTGGATGTAGAAATACCCAGTTCTCATTTGTAACTTGTGGAAAGAAGATAATAAATTAAATATAAAGTGGAAATGATATCAAGAATGATCTATGGTTTATCATATCAAAATATAAAGAAATTGGTAACTTTGTAAATGTAACACATAGAAAAAATGTAAAAAACCACAATGTTGCTTGCTATAGACAGATGAAGAAGGCAATAAAGAAAAGCATATCATGCACAAAACAGGAAAAAATTTACTCATCAATGCTCAATATGGAGAAATAATGAATAACAACATGAATATCATAATCCCACAGCTAAAACTTCAGATGATAAGAATAAAGAGTGAAATTAAATGGAGAGAATAAACCAAAATGGTACCACTACTGCATTGATGAATACATTATAAATTAAAAAGAAAGAAAATATAATAGGCAAGCTAAAAGTGAAATTGCTGATCTGGAAGAAAAGTGTGAGTACATGTGAGGGGAAAAGACATGGAAACAACTTGAAAAAAGAGTGAGGGCAAAGACAATCCAATGTAAGGACAATTGGTCTCACCCTTGTTCCCTCCCCACTCACCAAAAGAAAAAAAAAAACAAAACCATATAGCAATAAATTTTAAAGTCTAATAATGAATAAAATGAAGTTGAAGGACATTGATCATCCAACAACAACTTGCCTAGTGTGACTAAGATAAAATATTAGTATTAAATTATTGATTTTTTTTTTTAAGACAAGGTTTTCCTTTGGTTCCCCAGACTGGAGTGCAGTGGCACCACCACAACTCACTGCAGCCTTGATCTCCTGGGCTAAAGCAATCTTCTCAACTCAGCCTCTCAAGTAGCTGGCATGCATCATCATGCCTGGTTAACTTTTATTTTTTATTTTTTTATTTTTTGTAGAGACCAGGTCTCACTATGTTGCCCAGGCTGGTCACTTTCCTGGGCTCAAGCAGTCCTCCCACATTGGCCTCTCAAAGTGCTGGGGTTGCAGGTATAAGTTAGTGTTCCCTGCCTGAAATTTTAATACTAAGTAATTCTTCATATGTACAGGCATAAAAAGCAAATTTCTCCTCGTAACCACACTAAATTACAGAATATGGTAGGAGCAATATTCTCATGATTCTAAAGGAAAGTGTAACCCAACATATATTTACATCAGCTAAATTATCTTTGTATTTCAACATACAGGTATTCTTAAGCATGTAAGAATTAAAAACAGTTTTCTATGAGACTTCTGAAAAAATAGTTAACGATGAAATCCATCTAAATCTGAGCAAGTTAAAAAGGACTCAGGATGAATAAGCTGTGATACAGAGTATTTGTGAGTACATATCTGTCCTTAGAATTAAGATAAAATAACTATGTTTTGGAAAAGAATGTAAATATAATAAATCCTGAAATAGAATTAGAACCAAAAAATTTAAGGGTTAGGAAACAGTTTGAGGAAAGATTAAAGCACTAATTTTTAAAATATTTCAGAGCACAGTCAATTGATAACTACTACACTTGAAATATTGTTAAAATAATGTTCTCTATTTTTTTCATAATGTTAACATTATCTTTAAAGAGCTGTTACCTCTTGGTTAAGAAACATTTATTTGAAATTTACTAACTTCTAGAAATTTACATCACTATCTTTTTGTTCATTAAGTTGAAGAAGTATTATAAACCCTTAAAAAACTAGCAATATCGTGGATAGTATAAATCGATTAAATTAAAAAATTAATCTATTCTTCTATATATGTTTATGTAAGAAGAATTATCTGGCATAAGATTCACCTGATCATGATGATTATATTTGGGTAGTAATATTGCTTGGCTGTCTTCATTATAGTGGACTGTTTTGCTTGAATTTTAAAAAGTGGCCATTATTTTTATGTGAAGAATAAAGTCATTAAGTTGCTAAACATTTGGATAAAAATGTTTGGGGGTAAAAATAAACTAAAAAATTGAAATAATTTACTTAGCTTAGTTATAGCCTAGGGAATTTGTATTTATGACTTAGGATATCATCATTTCTTCAAATACATTTTTTAAAAGAATTTGACAATGCGTTAAACTAGAAGTCAAAAGCCTTGCTGTAAGTACTTCGGCATAATTTGTATTGCAATAGCCTCATTTCTTCTTTTCTTATCAAATATTTCAGTTCCATTGCAATGTAAACATTGATACAGGTCTTTGACCACACACGTTGTTTACCCATGATGAACAATGTTTTGTTGTAATGCTTTACTGGTGTAACGTTTTACTAGAAACTTCACAACTTACAGATTCTATATAGTTTATGTATTCTACTATGAGTAATTCTACTGCTTAACCAAATGTACCTAGATGTTGTTAAAATAAAAAAAAAGATTGGTATTTACTTAGGAGACATATTTGTACGATTGTACCATATCTTATTTTTTCCACATTCTAGACCATAGCCCAATCTTTTGTTTTGCTTTGCTTTGTTTTGTTGAGACAGAGTCTTGCTCTGTCGCCCAGGCTGGAGTGCAATGACACGATTTCAGCTCACTGCAACCTCCGTCTCCTGGGTTCAAGCAATTCTCCTGCCTCAGCCTCCCATGTAACTGGGATTGCAGGCACGTGCCGTCATGCCTAATATTTTTGTAGAGATGGGGTTTTACCCTGTTGTCCAGGTTGGTCTCAAACTCCTGATCTCAGGCAATCCACCTGCCTCGGCCTCCGAAAGTGCTTGGATTACAAGTGTGAGCCACCGCGTCCAGCCCATGGCCTATTCTTAAACTGGGGAGCTTGTTGGAGAGAGTTAGAAATTTTGGTGCCCTTTCCTGGGGAAGTCCCCTCGATATCAATTTAAAGTTTCATATTTATTTTTGCATTCTTAGAAGATAAATTGATCTTTCTTAAACATTTAAATTTGTGGTTACAGTGATGTAATACACTAACAAATCATAGCAGAAAAACATGGAAGTTGGCTTTCTGAAATGTTCATAGTTCAGCCAAAACTCTTGGAGGCCATCCATTTCTACTTAGCTAATCCAATCTAAAGAAGAGTTAACATATAGGTTTCATTGGAACTGAACATCAGCTACTGCGTTTGTTTCTAGACATGGTTAAATTTTTCACTTCTTTCAAACCTTGCTTTGATGTCAGTCTCTCAATGAGAGCTACCCTGACTACCATATTTAATTCGCAGACCCATTACTGTGCTTTACTGGTTTGTTTTCCCACAATACTTATTACCATCTAATATACCATGTAATTAACTTATTTATTGTGTTATCTCCATTACTAAGGGGAAAGATCTTTGTCAGATTTTTGTTCATTGGTGTATTCTAGGAGCCTAGAGCACTTTCTCACACATAGTGGGCCCCATCATATACTTACTTTTGATGAATTAATTTCCATTATACTCAGTGTCTCCACTCTGGCTGAAAGGCAGTATAGTTCGCATTGTGGGCTCAAAGTTAGACTGCTTGAGTTCAGGTTCTAGTTCCACTACTTACAAGCTGTGTGAGTTGCACTGGATTATATAATGCCAGAGCTTCAATTTTCTCATCTATAAAAATGTTAATAATTCCACTACCTATTATGAGGATTAGAATAGCATGATGGGATGAATAATGCTCAATATATTAAGTGCTCGATAAATATTAATGCTTTCTCCTTAAGTTATCAATATATTCAAGCCTCTTATTTTGAAAACAAAACTTCTCGTGAGATTTTTAGGCATTACCTCATCTTCTGCCCTTCAGGACAAACTTCCTGAGAGAGTTGCTGCAAATTCTTTATCTCTTATTTCTTTTTAGCCTGTTGCAGTCTGACTTTACCCCTAAATTCACTCCACTCCAATTGCGTTGTTAAATGTTACTGTTAATAATTATCCAATAATTGCTAAATCCAGTGATCATGTTTAAAGTCCTTGATCCCTCTCTACTAATTACCGTTGTTAGTCATGTTAACATTCTTGCAATTCTTTTCTTCCTTGATTTTTGTGATGCCCTCCTTTCCTTGCCACATCTTGCTCTGCTCCTCATTTTCCTACCACACAAACATGGATCTTTCCAGAGCTTGTAATACCTATTCTCCTTGGAACACCTATACTTACTCTCTTAATTTTATTTACTCTCATAGTTTAAAACTGTCAGTCATATACCGATTACTTGCAAATCAGTGTTTTGTGCCAAAGTGTCTATTGCCTGATCTTTAGCTGTCCATGTTTAAAAATCATCTGGATGTGTAACTCTGGGTGTCCCAGAGGCATATCAACTTATCATGTCTAAAAATGAATTTATTTCTTCCTTTAACTTCCAAACTTGCTTCCTGTCATGTATTCCTCACCATTCAACTAATCTTCATTTTTTGCCCATGTTGTCTCTGAAATATTTCTCAAATGTGGCCCACGTCTCCCTTATGACCGCTGCATAACTCAGGCCCTTATCATCTCTTTTCTTTTCCAGTGACCTTGTCTCATTCATTGTGACAACTTTGCTTTTAGTCTTCTCTTTTCCGACAGAGTCATGTTCTTAAAATACACGTCTGACCACATTATTCCTCAATTTATAAAGCCCTTCAAAACTTTTCTAAGAAGTGCAGAAAAAGGTTCAAGTTCATTTGTGTGATATTAATGGCCCACTGCAATGTTTCCTATTTACCTTTTCAATCTCATCTTTACTGATTTTGAACTGCTTCTAGGTACCAGGACACAGAAAATTTTAAGAATTGTATCCTTGTATTCATGATGTTCTCTGTTCCTGCAAAGCTCTTCTGATCTTTCAGTGAGTGGCTAATTCCTCCTTTGTCTAGATTCATATTTAGAATCAAGAAGCCTTTTTTAACTCCAGGCTATAATGTGTGTCTTCTAGAATGTTCTAGAATGTGCAGTGTTTTTTGACCCCATGAGCACACCATAATGCATTTATTCAGTAATTTATTCAATCAGTGAAACATTTTTGAGTGCCTACTATGTCTAGGAAACTGCCCTATTCAGAATAGAGGTAAAATCCTTTTCTTATAAATTATGCTATTTAGGACAGGGAGACAAATGTTAAATAAATCAGTATACAAATGTTTAATTTATGATAATCATGATAAATGCTATCAAGTTGGATTAAAAGGTGGCATCAGAGTATATAACAAGATAGATGTAGCTTAGTCTAGGTGGTCAAAGAGAGTTTAGTCATGGAATTAATACTTGAAGTGCAAAATAGGGAAGAGATGGAGTGTGTGTTTTTTAAGTAGAAGGAAAAATATGTGCAAAATCCCTGAGGTAGGAAGAAGAATAAAGTGTTTGAGGAACTAAAAGAAGGCCATTAAGACTAAAGAGCAGAGATGTGGCAGAAAAAGCATCATGACATCACAAATTTATATTTTTATATTAAAACTTTTTCTCTACAAATAGACTATAAACTTTTAAAGGCAGGACTTGTTTGATTGATGTTTTAATTACTCCTACCTATTAGAATTAATTCTGGTCAATCTAAATAGAAGACTTAAATTAGAATGATGTAAGTCAGAAATGTGGGAATGTCAATAAATGGGCAGGCTTCAAGTAGATCCACGTATCTAAAAGACAGTTTCATCAAACTTATCCAAGGAGGAAAAATGTAATTCTTCAAAAATTATTACGTTGCTGTTGGAAAGAAAATAGGATGGTAGGCCACCAAAAACAACAAATGTTCATATCACTTATCATGGTCCTAGGCACATATTAGGAATGCAATGAAAGTTTTGTGGATTGAACTGTACTCCTGTGGCTCCTTACCACCTTTAACATACCTTTAATGCACTACATTGTGATTACTTTGGGTCTGGCTCTTTTTTAAAGAAAGGACTCTATCTGATTGCACTTTATATTCCTGGTACCTACCCCAGTATCTGGCAATTCCTTGTTGCCCAATAAATACTTTGTGAGGGAATGGGAAGTGACTATATGCCCATGTGCACATCTGTTAAATAGTTCTGTAGTCTAACTGTGAATCTGGATTCTTCGTCACCACAGTACCTTGTTTCCTCCCATGCCCATCATTGAATAGGGTGTACAATTCACAGTGAAAGTTTATAGCACAAATAAGTGGCAGAATGGTTATACAAAGCTGGTTTTACATTCAATGCCTAAGTAAAATACTTTTTCATAATATTTCATCAACTTTTAGTAACTGTTTAATTCTCATTTTTTCCACTATAAGCCTCTATTGAATCATGTAAGTGCCTTAGTTAAAAGAAATTGACATGAGAAATTATGCATAATTTGTTTCTTCATGGAGTTTACTTCTTGGAATTTGATATGGTTTGGCTCTGTGTCCCCACCCAAATCTCATGTTAAGTTGTAATCTAGATTATTTGAGGTGAGGCCCAGTGGGAGGTGATTGGATCATGGGAGTGGTTTCTAATGTTTTAGCACCATCCCTCAAATTCTGTCTCATGATAAAGTTCTCATGAGATTTGGTTGTTTGAAAGTGTGTCCGCCTTTGTGCCCTCTCTCTCTCTCTCTCTCTCTCTCTCTCTTTCTCTCTCTCTCTCTTTCTCATGCTGGCCATGTGAAGATACATTTGCCTCTCCTTTGCCTTCTGCCATGATTTTAAGTTTCCTGAGGCCTCTTAAGCCATGCCTCCTGTGCAGCTTACAGAACTATGGGTCAATTAAACCTCTCTTCTTCATAAATTACCCAGTATCAGGTAGTTCATTATAATAGTTGGAGAACAGCCTAATACAGTATTCTTGCTGCCAATTCTAAATATCCTAAGGGGAAAAAGTTTAATTTGTTTCTGACTAATACCCAAATGATTTTACTATAAAGACTAATGCTGTGCATGCTACACTCCCTCATTACATTGTGCTTTTACTCACACACACACACACACACACACACACACGTACTTTTTCATGTACAAGGATTGTGACTGAGCAGCAGGAGAAAAAAAAGACATTCCAAAACAAGTCCTTTCCAGAAAGTGACTTAGAAGGCTGAAGCTACAAATTTAACCTGAATTTGATTTCAATTTATTTGGTGGCACAAAAGGCGCTTTTCCTTCTTATTGTCTCCGTAACTCTAGATAGTTTCTTCTCTTGAGGACTCATGTGGCCTGCTTTGAACTGGTTTCAAATCCTGATTTTGCCATTAAATATGTGACTTGCTTCTTTTATTGCTTGTAAATGAAAGCTGATAATAAAAACCCAGTAGTTTTCCTGAAGGAGATTAAATAGAATATAACATGTTAAAATGCTTAGCACAGTCCTGATACAAACTAAGTACTTATTAAATAGTAGTTATTGGATTATTACCATTATTATTTGCTGCTTATTCATATGCATAACTAAAATGCAAAAACATTTTGAACATGAAATCACTACACAGTCATACTAATACTTAATCTTGCATAAACATAATTTTAGTATTTAGATAGTTAAAACAATTAAGACATATTTACCTAGGTGATCTCTAAGGTATCTCTGCATTCTACTATCAACATTTCATAATTCTAAATTTATTGAGAATAAAAACAATGTTATTACTATAACTTAACCTGATAGATACATTCTCTCTCTCTCTGTACATATATATATATACACACACACACGACTTTTAATATGTGTATATCTATAAAAATAATGGCAAATACAATTACTTTTGTACCAACCTAATATGTGTGTGTGTGTATGTATAATGCATGTACTATTAAATGACCCATTTGTAAATTATATTTGTAAGTTTCATTTTCAAGGTGAACTCACTAGAAACCTGGATTTTTATTGTACCCTTCTGTTATATTAGCATCTTTCAATAACGATAAAACCTTAGATGTTTAGTTTTTAGAAACAACAAAAAGGTGAAAAAAGGAACACATAACAACATGTGAATTTCAAAGAGGAAGTGGATTTGTAGGAAATTTATTAGAGAAGCTAAATACCAGAACGAATTGAGGCTTGAAAATAACATACCATTAAACATATACATAAAATAGCTTTTAGATTCGCTAGGAGCAAAAAGAAGACGGGCATTCCCAATTGCTTTGTTATGATACCAAGATATTAGATTAAAAATAAAAACAAATGAAAAAGGCAGAGATCGTTGACTCATATTTCTTTCACAGTTTTCTACAAGAAAAATTCTCTTCCAAGTGAGGATAAAATATGAATATTGTTAAAGAAGGCTCAAATCTAAGTTCAGTAATAAAATATGAGAACTTGTTACTTTAAATTTAGCTTTCTAGGCTCAGGAAAAAAGTGAAACACTAAGCAATGAAAGAATAGCAATTATGATCAACAAGCTATTGATGTCAACATATAAAGATACAGGTGAAATAAATGAGCTGCCAGAAGACTGTAGGTAGTCATGATGTTTATGAACAAGAAAGCATCAGAGTTTAGAAACTGTGAACTGTAATTTCACCTGAATTTGAAGCAAAATCTATTACAGACATCTCAGTAATCTAAAATATAGTCATTTCCTAGAAACAAGAGTAGGTTCATTAAAAGAAAATCACTTCCTCATAACTTTATTTCTACACTTTCATTATTCTATTAATTGATCAAAGTCATGCTGAAACCACATATATGTCAGTAAGATATTTGGGCAATATCTCCTGAGATCTTTGTATTTACTGTGGAGAATAATTGGGTTACGATATTAATACAATCAGGCAATTTATACACACACACACACATACACACACACACATATTATATTTATATATTTTTTTGAGATGGGGTCTCACTGTGTTGCCCCGGCTGGAGTGTACTGGCCTGATCATTACTCACTGCTGCCTCTGCCTCCTGGGCTCAATTCATCCTTCCACCTCGGTCTCCCAAGTAGCTGGGACTACAGGCACACACCACCATGACCAGCTAAATTTTTTTGTGTTTTTTGTAGAGACAAGGTTTTGCCATGTTGCCCAGGTAGTCTTGAACTTCTAAGCTCAAGCAATCTGCTCACCTTGGCCTCCCAAATTGCTGAGATTACAGGTATAAGCCACTGCACCCAGCCTTATTAATAATTTTCATAATTTTAAAACTATACCTAAGTGGATCTTTAGGTACAGTTAGTTTTAAAATTATGGGCACTGGAGTAAACTATCTTAGTGGTTTGCTTCTTTCTCAATATTTTCATCCTTAGGTTTGTTTGATATTTTTTATTGATGACGTTAAGTGAAGTTTTATTAATGCCCCCAAACTGAAAAGATGTATGCAGGCATTGAATGGCAGTATCAAAGCTGAAGAGATCCTGACAAGCCATTTAGATAGGTTGAAACACTTCAAGATTAACTCTATTAGGGAAGAACGTAAGATCCTCTATTTAACTAATTAAAGTTGACTGCATACAGAAGAAAGGAAAAGGGTTGTGTGAATCAAATCCATGGATTTAAAAAGGCAATAGGCTGTGAATGCCTAATGTGTTTGGCAGCTGATACAGTCCTTCCTGACCTTAAGAGAGCTATGACATATCCTCATCTGGAATGTGGTGCTCAGTTCTAAGAATCAGCTTTTAAGAGTCACCAACTGCCATAAGTAACAAGGATGTGGACAGAAGCTCCAGGCGGGTAGATTTTACCTCAGTATAGAAAATAATTTTCTAATGGTTATTTTATTTTACTTCTTTATAAGAGATTGTGTCAAAAGTCCTTAATTCACTCCCTTTTATTTAAACTGTGTAAGTTGTTATTGAAAGACAGTCTGTTAAGATATACAGAAAGAATCCTTGCTTTGAGTATGAGTTTGGAGTAGATGTTCTTTATGTTCTCCCACACAATTCTAACCTTGCATATTCTTCATTTATCCATAATATTGCACAATTTACTTTTCAATTTATGTAAGTATTGATCTCCTTTTCTATTGTTGCTATTAAGCAGAATAAATATTTACACTAGGACGAGAAATATGAACTTGTTACTGGCCTATTTTGAATTCCTTTCCTATGTTGTCATCTTGAATTGTTCCATACAATTTTGGTTGAAAGTGTCATAGAGGTAACCTGCAAATGGTACTGCTCAAACTAGGTTCGAGATGTCTCATTTTGGAGCTTTTGGAGTACAAGTGGGTTTTGGGTTGTTGTTTGTTTGTTTGTTTGTTTGTTTTCTCAGACAGATCTCACTGTCTCCCAGGCTAGAGTGCAGTGGTATGATCACGGCTCACTGCAGCCTCGACCTCGCCAACTCAGGTAATTCTCAAACCTCAGCCTCCTAAGTAACTGGGACTATTGGTGTGTGGCGTGATGCTCAGCTAATTTTTCGTTTATTTGTAGAGATAAGATCTCATTATGTTGCCCAGGCTGGTCTTGAACCCCCAGGCTCAAGTGATCCTCCCACCTTGGCCTCCCAAAGTGCTGAGATTACAGGTGTGAGCCACCACTCCTGGTACAGGGGTTTTTGGTTATGCGGATGAATTGTATAATGGTGAAGTCTGAGATTTTAGTGCACTTAACATCCGAGTAGTATACATTGTACACAATATCTGTTTTTTAATCCCTCAATCCCCTCACAGTCTCCCAATTCTGAGTCTCCAAAGTCCATTATTTCATTCTGTATGCGTTTGTGTACCCATAGCTCAGCTCCAATTATAAGTGAGAACATACAGTATTTGGTTTTTTTTCATTCCTGAGTTACATCACTCAGAATAATGGCCTCTAGTTCCACCCAAGTTGCTGCAAAAGACATTATTTCATTCTTTTTACAGCTGAGTAGTATTCCATGGTGTATACATACCACATTTTCTTCATCCACTCATTATTTGATGGGCACTTAGGTTGGTACTGTGTCTTTGCAATTGTGATTTGTGCAGCAATAAACATATGCTTGTGGGTGCTTTTTGATATATTCACTTCTTTTCCTTTGGGTAGATACCCAGTAGAGAGATTGCTAGGTCAAATGATAAATCTACTTTCAGTCTTTTGAGAATATTCCATACTGTCTTCCATAGAGGTTGTACTAGTTTACATTCCCACCAGCAGTTTATAAGCATTTGCTTTTCACCACATCCATACCAGAATGTTTTTTTTTTATTTTTATTTTTAATAGTGGTCATTCTTGCAGGAGCAAGGTGGTATCCCACTGTGGTTTTAATTCACATTTCCTTGATGATTAGTATTGTTGAGCATTTTTTAAATAAATTTATTGGCCATTGGTATATCTTCTTTTGCAAGCTGCATATTCATATCATTTGCCCACTTTTTAATGGAATTTTTTTTTTCTTTCTGATTTGTTTGAGTTCTTTGTAGATTCTGGATATTGGTCCTTTGTTGGATGCATAGTTTGCAAATATTTTCTCCCATTTCATGGGTGTTCTATTTACTTTGATGATTATTTCTTTTGCTGTGCAGAAGTTTTTTAGTTTAAATAGGTCCCATTTATTCATTTTTGTTTTTGTTGCATTTGCTTTTGGGGTCTGAGTCATGACTTCTTTCCCTAGGCCAATGTCCTACAGAGTTTTTCCTATGTTATCTTCTAGAATGAAGACTCTGATCCTTCTTTAGTTGCTTTTTACATATGGTGAGAGCTATGGACTTAGTTTTATTTCTCTACATGTGGCTTGTCAGCTTTCCCAGCATCATTTATTGAATAGGGTGTCTTATCCCTAGTTTATGTTTTTGTATGCTTTGTTCAAAGATCATTTGGTTGTAAGTAATTGGCTTTATTTCTGGTTCTCTATTCTGTTCCATTGGTCTAGGTGTTTACTTTTATACCAGTACCATGTTGTTTTGGTAACTTTGGCCTTGTAGAATAATTTGAATTCAAGTAATGTGATACCTCCAGATTTCTTCACTTTGCATAGGATTGCTTTGGCTCTTCAGACTCCTTTTTGGTTTCATATGAATTTTAAGGCTATTGTTTTCTAATTCTGTGTAAATGATGTTGATATTTTTATAGGAATTGCATTGGATGTGTTTTAATCTAAGGTTATCCACAATTTTAAAAATGGAATATGTCATTGACATTAGATATGAACTTTATATGAAGCACTTCTCTTAGTAAAAATTGTCCTAGGCTAGACGCAGTGGCTCACGCCTGTAATCCTAGCACTTTGGGAGGCTGAGGTGAGTGGATCACCTGAGGTCAGGAGTTCGAGACCAGCCTGACCAACATGGTGAAAACCCATCTCTACTAAACATACAAAAATTAACTGGGTGTGGTTGTGGGTACCTGTAATCCCAGCTACTGGGGAGGCTGAGACAGGAGAATTTCTGGAACCCAGGAGGCGGAGGTTGCAGTGACCCAAGATCACGCCATTGCACTCCAGCCTGGGCTGATATCAGCAAGACTCTGTCTCAAAAAAAAAAAAAAAAGTCAAAAATGTAGCCACTTTTGATATATAAACTGTATGAGCTAAGAAAATGCAATCAATAAGAAAAAAAAAAGAAAAAAATTATCATAGTAGACCAAAGGGGTCATATAACATATGTTCTTTCATGTGTTAATATAGCTGCCCTTTACTCTACCCAGCAACAAAATGTCATGTTTGCTTCCTCCCCCAAATTGATAACCTCTGACTGTTTATTCTGCTTTTGGAAGCTTTATAGTGCTTAAAGTTTAATTTATAATGGTTAATTTATAAATTTATAATTTATAAAGTTTAATTTATCTGCATTTTCGGATATAATGGGTGGTTATTTCATACATGTGTTTGTATCCCATTTTGCCAACTATTTTGTGAACTTTTGTTAATCTGGGTCAGTCACACTTTTTCCTTTTCTATCGATGTGACTCATCTTCCACTTACCTCTCAGTATATATTGTATTTAACACATCTTACCCATGTTGAATTGTGATAATTGAATTATGTAATTGTATTCACTGAGGAAGATTTTCTGAAATAGAATAGAAAGTATGACTCCTTTTTTCTTTTACCCTACTAAGTTGGTACAATTTCAATTAAAAAAAAAGAAGAAATACTTCTTGATCTTTGTTCAATGAAGTTCAAGAATGTATTATTTCATGTCACAGATAAATATGAAAAATGAGTGATTTAGAGTCTCTGGAATGCAGAGACTGTGAAAAGGATTTGGATGGAAGTACTTTATCTGGGATGGAATTTCAGAAAGTGAGAATAAGCGAGAGAATGGGTAAAGAAAAGGCTCATTATCAAGGTCATTGTTGTGAAATGAAGGTTTAACTTTGTTGGGACCTCCTGAGATGCATTTAGCCTGCTTTGCTAGAGCTGCCCACCTGAAGAACAGGTGGATGAAGTTTTCACTCACTGGCTTCAGTCCTCTACTGGTTGTGAAATTTCCCCCAGGAGCGTTAACTTCACCTGCATTTGATTCTCCTGGAGTCAGACAATGCCCTAGGGAGAAAGACGACCGATGTATGTGGCATGAGGTTGAGGTGGAATGCAGTGAACAAGAACATCTTAGTCTTTTGCTACAACAGCAGAATTGTAATGCCTTATACCTTGGTCTGAAATGTTGTGTTTAGTTCTGTGCATCAGCTTTTAAGAGGTGGCATCAATTCATGAGACAAACAGGAAAATGTGGTACTGAAACCAAGTCACATTAAAAAGTACAGGGAAGCTGGAGGTATTAGTTTTAAGAAAAGCACAGAAAATGAGATAGGATCAGTCAATTAGAGAGGAGAGCCTTTCTGGAACTGTTTACTGCAGCTATTTCTGAAACCAGGGGTAGGCTGTTGGAATGTGATACAGGGCATCTGAAACATCTGCTACAATAAGTAATCCTTAAGAAACTTGAACAATAATATTTGTTTAAAAACTTTCTCCTTAATCTTAAAAATACGTATGCAACTGCAAACAATTAGCTGCCAGAAAAGATTTTTAAAAATTGACTATTAAAAGATAATGGCCAAATATTAGAAAAGCAAAAGAATATACAACTCAGTATTTTTTTTTTTTGCCAGCTCACTATTCATAGAGTTATACTTAGATGAATACAAAATGCATTTGGTCAACCACTTCATATTCAGATTCATGTGTGTGGAAGTAAATTTGAGCCATCTGTTCCTGAATTATTTTCTTAAACCACCAACATTTTATTTTACAAGAACAGATTTCCAAAGAGTCTTGTGATACCCCCAACCTCCTGCCAAAACTACTCAAAAGGTCTGAAATATGGTTATTATATACTGACCTCAAAATACTGCTTTAAAAAATTTAATTAGAAAAATAACAAGCAAAAGGATATCTGATTTATCTGCCATAATTCATATATGCTGAAATAGAGCATAAAACATGAAAAAAATAGGAGAAAGCTCTATATCAATGTTTTTTTTAAACCATATATCCGTCCAGACATGGTATGATATAAATAATCTACCTAAACAGCAAGCCATGTGTAAGCAGTTTATACATGTGCTACTCATGTAAACGTGCAATAGCTGACCCAGGACAATTTCATGTCTCCTCTGAAGAATGACTTAAGTGGTATAGGTTACTATGAGGTTCCCCCTCCAACCCTTGGCTTCTCCTGTGTCTTTTTACAGACCTCTGCCCTGCAGTCTATTCCTTATTTGTTGCTATTACTCAGAGTGGCTGTGCTGGCCTTCTGCTTCTCTAGTCCTCCACCCCCTTCCTGGAAATTTTCATCCTCTCTCATGGCTTTATTGACCACCTAGATGGTGAAGACTCCCAAATCTGTGTCTTCAGCCCTGCTTTCACTCCTGAGAGCGACTATTTCTGAATTCTACCCACTTGGATAATCAGTAAATGCCACAATATAAACAATTTCATGAACTTAAAATCTAAGCCAGAAACTGGATATGTTTGACTCACTTTTTCTGTCACCTGTTCTCCTGCTCTCACTCACATTGAGTCAGTGTGCAATTCAGTCCATTCTTTCTCTTAAGCATCTCTCTCATCTGGTTCAACCTTCATCATCAATCATCTGAATAGCTGCAATGTCTTCCTAACTGAGCTACCTGTATCTAGGATGGACTCCTCCAATGAATTATTCACATAACTGTCAGAATGATCTTTCTACAAAAGAAATCTGATCATGCCTCATTCTGCTTAAAACCCTTCATTGGTTTTCCATCACTTTTGGAATAAACTACAAACTTCTTAATACAGTTTCAAATCCCAAAATCATCTAGTCTTACTAAGTCTTCAACCTCTTCTCTCTGAACTTACCCTTGGCATTCTGTAGTCCAAATATTTAAGTTTTCTCTAATCTCTAAAAAAAGTCATGTTCTCTCACACCTCAGGAACATTCCCACAACATGTTTTGTCTGATGAAAATCTTTTCTCATCTCCAGTCTCACCCAACCCAACTTCCTTGCCCACTCACCTTTGCTGGCCATCTCAGCAGCAAGCTTATAAATATTTATTTCCTTTAAGGAAAAAATGGTAAGATAGATGGCCTTGATCTATGCTTCCCCCACACTCTGTTCTTCCTCTGTTGCAGCCCTTATTTATGACACTATACTGTGGTTGCTTTTTAATCATCTGCCTTTTACAATAGAGTTTAAACTCCCCAGGAGGGTTGGACCTCAGTTCCTAAAAGGGTGCATAGCACAGAGTATATATGCAATAAGTTATTGTTAAAATATTTGGCATATTTTAATCGATAGTGGCAGACAACCTTACATATAAGACACAGACTATCATAGGTGTCAATCTACAAACTGCATTTAAATGTATTTTTATTCTATTTTTCTCTTGAATCAACATTATAAGAAAAAAAGTGGTTTAGTTTAAGGCTTACACAAAGATAAAGCTACTTTTCCTTCATCTTTCTGTCTCTCTATTTATAGATATACATATATTCAGTTTTCCTATCTGAACTTGGTGCCAAACATACTAAGCTGGTATTTTGTTACAGGTCTGTCCTTTCGCAGTTCTTCTATATAGCTACTATAAATACTATATAGCATACTATACCCTCAAGTAAATTACATTTGAGACAAGAAAATTGAGAAACTGTGTGAAGATTAAGATTTCTAGGATAGGTAAAAATACCAAGAGTTTCAAACAGAATCCAATTATACAGATAATTAATCCTTCCATCTTTAAATAAATAAAGCATTGCTTTTTTAAGGCATGTTATTGAGGATAAGAGGCGAATGTTTATTTCAGACGATCAAGTGACAAAAGTTAATTTCTATATTTTTAAGTTGATAAAAAGTTATAAAAACTGAAATAGAATTTTAGGAATATTGACCTCTCTTTTAGTAACAACAACAAAAAAATCTTCCATTGATGATAGGATGCTTTCAGCTGATTAAGCCATGAAAAGATCACCACTTTTAAAAATAAGCATTCATATATATTTAATGTGTATAGTAACATCTTGTGATTTTAAGAATAAATTTTCTATCTATAACCAAAAAGGAAAAGTTTGCCTCTTGTTATACAGAATTCTAGTTAAAGAGAATGTTGCTTTATTTTATGTTATTTTATAATAGTTGGATTACTCATAATAGTGATACTCAGATACAATTATTTTGAAATTTGCAATGGTTATATCTATACAGTTCAAAGTGTATAAGGGCTTGGAAAAAAATAAATTATTCATCCATGGAGGATATAAAATAGCATAATTATAAAATAAGAATATGACTTACATAAGCAATTCTGTGATTTCGCAATTTGATCAAAGTAGAAAAGCTTCAAAATTGTCAAATGTTCAATCATATTTGGCTTTATAAGAATACATTGAAACATAATTTTATTTTATTTAATCTTTTACTGTATGTATATTTAAAGTTTACAACATGACGTTTTGATATACTTACCTTAATATACATATACCTAGTGAAGTATCTACTACAGTCAAGCAAATTAACAAACCAAACATCTCATATAGTTACTTTTTTCTTTCTTTCTTTCCCCTCCCTCCTTCCCTCCCTCCCTCCCTACCTTCCTTCCTTCCATCTTCCTTCCTTTCCTTCTTTATTTCATGGTAAGAGTACCTAAAATCTACTCTATCAGTAAATTACCAATGTGAATACATTATTAACCATAGACCTCCTGTTGTCCATTAGTTCTCTAGACTTATTTATCCTATATAACTGCAACTTTGTACTTTGACCTATATCCTCCCATTCCCCATGCCCTTAACCCGTCTCCTGGTAACCACTGTTTTAATCTCTGCGAAACTCAATATTAAACATAACTTTGCGCAATAGAAGAAGATGGCCAAATAGGAACAGCTCTGGAGTGCAGTTCCCAGCAAGAACAATGCAGAGGGTGAGTGATCACCACATTTCCAAATGAGTTATTACTGCCCACAGACCAGGAGATTCCCTGGCTGAAAAGTCACGAGTTTCCAGCACGGCTGTTTCAGCCTGTGCAGTGGGTCTCTGCAAAAAACTCACATAAATCTGGGTGGTTGTTTCAATGAGTGCCTGGAATGCCTGGGATACAGAGCCACCCATTAAACTGAAAAAAAAGGGGGGGCTGCAACAGGGAGCCAGGTGATGTGGCTTAGCTGCTCTCACCCCCACAAAGTCCAAAAATCTGAAACACTCTGGATTGAGAGTTTTGCAACAAGGACAGCTGAACCTGGGATGGTCCAGCTCTGTGGGGGGAAGGGCATCCACCACTACTGAGGCAGTCCACCACTACTGAGGCAGTCCACCACTACTGAGGCAGTCCACCATTGCGGAGGCAATCTGCCATTACCAAGTCAGTCTGCCATTACAGAGGCAGTCCACCATTACTGAGGCAGACTGCCATTACTGAGGCAGTTCTAACTATACCTCTATAAACAAAACCTCAAGGGAGTTCACACAGCAGCTGGGCAGAGCCCATCGCAGCTCAGCAACACCTCTGCTGGCAGACTGTGACTAGGCTACCTCCTTGCTGGGCAGGGCATCTCTGAAAAAAGGCAGCAACACATCAGGAACTTATAAATAAAGCCCCACCATCCCAGGTAAGAGCACCTGGGAAAAAAGGTGGTTTTGAGCTCCGCTGCAGCAGACTCACATGTACCTGCCCAGCAGCTCTGAATGAAACAATGGAGCTCAGAGCTCAGCACTTGAGCTCCTATAAGGGACAGACTGTCTCCTCAAGCAGCTCCCTAACCCCCTGTATATCCAAAGAGATACTTCATAAAGGAGAGCTTAGGCTGACATCTGGCGGGTATCCTTCTGAGACAAAGATAACAGAAGAAGAAACTGGCAGCAACCCTTACTGTTCTGCAGCTGCCTCAGGTGATCCCCAGGTAAGCAGGGTCTGGAGTGGACCTCCAGCAGTCCTGCAGCAGAGAGGCCTGACTGTTAGAAGGAAAACTAAAAATCAGAAAGAAGTAACTTCATCATCAACAAAAAAGATGTCCACTCAGTGACCCCATCTGAAAGTCACCAACTACAAAGAACACAGGTAGATAAATGCACAAAGAGGGGAAGAAAACAGTGCAAAAAGGATGAAAACACCCAAAACCAGAACGCGTTTCCTCCTCCAAGGGAGAACTCCTCACCAGCAAGAGAGCAAAACTGGAAGGAAAATGAGTCTGATGAATTGACAGAAACAGGCTTCAGAAGGTGAGTAATAACAAACTTCTCTGAGCTAAAAGAACATGTTCTAACCCAATGCAAAGAAACTAACAACATTGAAAAAAGGTTTGACAAAATGCTAATGAGATAAACAGCTTAGAGAAGAATATAAATTACTTGATGGAGCTGAAAAACACAACATGAGAACTTCGTGAAGCATACACAAGTTTCAATAGCCAAATCGACCAAGCAGAAGAAAGGATATCAGAGACTGAAGATCAATTCAATGAAATAAAATGAGAAGGCAAGAATAGAGGAAAAAATAGTGAAAAGAAATGAACAAAGCCTTCAAGAAATATGGGATTATGTGAAAAGACCTAATCTATGTTTGATAGGTGTATCTGAATGTGACGGAGAGAATGAATACAAGCTGGAAAACACTCTTCAGGATATTATCCAGGAGAACTTCCCCAACCTAGGAAGGCAGCAAACATTCAAGTCCATGAAATACAGAGAACACCACAAAGATATTCCTCAGAAGAGCAACCCCAACGCACATAATCACAGATTCACCAGGGTTGAAATGAAGTAAAAAAATGCTAAGGGCAGCCAGTTAGAAAGGTCAGGTTACCCACAAAGGGAAGCCCATCAGACTCACAGCAGATCTCTCAGCAGAAACCCTACAAGCCAGAAGAGGGTGAGGGATATATTCAACATCCTTAAAGAAAAGAGCTTTCAACCAAGAATCTCATATCCAGCCAAACTAAGTTTCATAAGTGAAGAAGAAATAAAATCCTTTATGAACAAGCAATTGCTGAGAGATTTCGTTACCACCAGGCCTGCCTTACAAGAGCTCCTGAAAGAAGCACTAAACAAGGAAAGGAACAACCAGTAGCAGCCACTCCAAAAACATACAAAATGGTAAAGAACATCAACACAATAAAGAAACTACATCAACTAATGGGAAAAACAACCAGCTAGCATCAAAATGGCAGGATCAAATTCACACATAACAATACTAACCTTAAATGTAAATGGGCTAAATGCCTCAATCAAAAGACACAGACTGGCAAATTGGATAAAAAGTCAAAACCCATCAGTGTGCTGTATCCAGGAAACCCATCTCACATGCAAGGACACACATAGACTCAAAATAAAGGGATGGAGGAAGATTTACCAAGCAAATGGAGAGAGAGAAAAAAAAAAGCAGGAGTTGCAATCCTAGTCCCTGATAAAATAGACTTTAAGCCAACAAAGGTCGAAAGAGACAAAGAAGGGCATTACATAATGGTAAAAGGATCAATACAACAAGAAGAGCTAATGATCCTAAATATATATGCACCCAATACAGGAGAACCCAGATACATAAAGCAAGTTCTTAATAACCTGCAAAGAGACTTAGGCTCCCACACAATTATAGTGGGAGACCCTAACACTCCACTGTCAATATTAGACAGATCAATGAGACAGAAAATTAACAAGGATATCCAGGACTTGAACTTAGGTCTGGACCAAGCAAACCTAATAGACATCTACAGAACTCTCCACCCCAAATCCACAAAATATAGATTCATCTCAGCACCACATCACACCTACTCTAAAACTGACCACATAATTGGAAGTAAATCACTCCTCAGCAAATACAAAAGAATGAAAATCATAGCAGTCTCTCAGATCACAGGGCAACCAAATTAGAACTCAGAATTAAGAAACTAACTCAGAACCACACAACTTAATGGAAACTGAACAACTCACTCTTGAATGTTGACTGGATAAACAATGAAATGAGGCAGAAATAAAGATGTTCTTCAAAACCAACGAGAATGAAGACACAATGTACTGGAATGTCTGGAATATATTTAAAGCAGTGTCTGGAGGAACATTTATAGCAATAAATGCCCACATCAGAAGCAAGGAAAGATCAAAATCAACACCCTATCATCAAAATTGAAAGAGCTAAAGGAGCAAGATCAAAACTCAAAAGCTAGCAGAAGACAAGAAATAACAAAGATCAGAGCAGAACTGAAGGAGACAGAGATACAAAAAAACCCTTCAAAAAATCAATAAGTCCAGGAGCTGGTATTTTGAAAAGATCAAAAAAATAGACAGACTGCTAGCCAGATTAATAAAAAAGAAAAGAGAAGAATCGAATAGATGCAATAAAAAAACAGTAAAGGGGATATCACCACCAATTCCACAGAAATACAAACTAACATCAGAGATTACTACAAACAACTATGCACATAAACCAGTAAACCTGGAAGAAATGGATAAATTCCTGGACACTTGCGCCCTCCCAAATCTAAACCAGGAAGAAGTTGAAACCATGGATAGACCAATAACAAGGACTGAAGTTGAGGCAGCAATTAACAGCCTACCAACCAAAAAAAAAAAAAAAAAGCCTGGGTCCAGATGGGTTCACAGCTGAATTCTACCAGACATACAAACAGGAGGTGGTACCACTTCTTCTGAAACTATTTCAAACAATCCAAAAAGAGGGAATCCTTCCCAAATCATTTCATGAGACCAACATCATCCTGATACCAAAACCTAGCAGAGACTCAACAAAAAAAGAAAGATTCAGGCCAATATCCATGATGAACATAGATGTAAAAATCTTCAATAACATACTGGCAAACTAATTGCAACAGCACATCAAAAAGCTTATCCATCACAATCAAGTGGGCTTCATCTTGTGGATGCAAGGTTGGTTCAACATACGCAAGTCTATAAACATAATCCACCACATAAACAGAACCAAAGTCAAAAACCACATGATTATCTCAATAGATGCAGAGAAAGCCTTCAACAAAATTCAACAGCTCTTTATGCTAAAACTCTCAATAAAATAGATATCAATGGAACATATCTCAAAATAGTAAAAGCTAATTATGACAAACCCACAGCCAATATCATACTGAATGGGCAAAAACTGGAAGCATTTCCTTTGAAATCTGGCACTAGACAAGGATGCCGTCTCTCTCACCACTCCTATTCAATATAGTAGAAGTTATCACCAGAGCAATCAGGCAAGAAAAGAAATAAAGGGTATTCAATTAGGAAAGGGGGAAGTCAAACTGTCTCTATTTGCAGATGACATGATTGCATATTTAGAAGACCCTATTGTCTCAGCCCAAAATCTCCTGAAACTGATAAGCAACTTCAGCAAAGTCTCAGGATACAAAATCAATGTGCAGAAATCACAAACATTCCTATACACCAAGAAGAGACTTAAAGAAAGCCAAATCAAGAACAAACTGCCATTCACAATTGCTATAAAGAGAATAAAATACTTAGGAATACAGCTAACAAAGGATGTATAGGACCTCTTCAAGGAGAACTACAAATCTCTACTCAAGGAAATAAGAGAGCACACAAACAGATGGAAAAACATTCCATGCTCATGGTTAGGAAGAATTAATATTGTGAAAATGGTCATACTGCCCAAAGTAATTTATAGATTCAATGGTATCCCCATCAAGCTACCTATGACCCTCTTCACGGAACTGGAAAAAAAACACCTTAAACTTCATATGGAACTAAAAGAGAGCTCACATAGCCAAGACAATTCTAAGCAAAAACAACAAAGCTGGAAGCATCATGCTACCTGACTTCAAAGTATACTACAAGGCTACAATAATCAAAACAGCATGGTACTGGTACCAAAACAGAGATATAGACCAATGGAACAGAACAGAGGCCTCGGAGGCAACGCCGCACATCTGCAACCATCTGATCTTTGACAAACCTGACAAAAAGAAGCAATGGAGAAAGGATTCCCTGTTTAATAAATGGTGTTGGGAAAGCTGGCTAGCCATGTGCAGAAAGCAGAAACTGGACCCCTTCCTGACACCTTACACTAAAATTAACTCCAGATGGATTAAAGACCTAAACATAAGACCTAACACCATAAAAACCCTAGAAAAAAATCTAGGCAAAACCATTCAGGACATAGGTGTAGGCAAGGACTTCATGACCAAAACACCAAAAGCATTGGCAACAAAAGCCAAAATAGACAAATGGGATCTAATTAAACTCCAGAGCTTCTGCACAGCAAAAGAAACAATCATTAGAGTGAAACGGCAACCAACAGAATGGGAAAATATTTCTACAATCTACCCATCTGACAAAGGGCTAATATCCAGAATCTACAAAGAACTAAAACAGATTTACAATAAAACAAACAAACCAACCCATTTAAAAGTGGGTGAAGGACATGAACAGTCACATTTCAGAAGAAGACATATATGAGGCCAACAAACATAGGGAAAAATGCTTACCATCACTGGTCATTAGAGAAATGCAAATCAAATCACATTGAGATACCATCTCACACCAGTTAGAATGCGATCATTAAAAAATCTGGAGACAACAGATGCTGGAGAGGATGTGGAGAAATAGGAACACTTTTACACTGTTAGTGGGAGTGTAAATTTGTTCAACCATTGTGGAAGACAGTGCAGCGATTCCTCAAGGACCTAGAAATATAAATTCCATTTGACCCAGCAATACCATTACTGGTTATATATCCAAAGGATTGTAAATCACTCTATTATAAAGACACATGCACACATATGTTCATTGAGGCATTGTTTACAATAGCAAAGACTTGGAACCAACCCAAATGCCCATCGACGATAGACTGGACAAGGAAAATGTGGCACATATACACCATGGAATACTAGGCAGCCATAAAAAATGATGAGTTTGTGTCCCTTGTAGGGACATGGATGAATCTGGAAACCATCATTCTTAGCAAACTGACACAAGGACAGAAAATCAAACACCGCATGTTCTCACTCATCGGCTGGTGTTGAGCAATGAGAACACATGGACACAGGAAGGGGAGCATCACACATTGGAGTCTGTTGGGGGGGATTAGCGGAGGGATAGCAGGGGGTGGGGAGCTTGGGGAGGGATAACATGGGGAGAAATGCCAGATATAGGTAACAGGGAGATGGAGGCAGCAAACCACATTGCCATGTATGTACCTATGCAACAATCTTGCATGTTCTGCACATGTACTCCAGAAACTAAAGTGCAATAAACTATTTATATATAGAGAGAGAGAGAAACAAAAACAAACATAACTTTGCTTTAGTTTGTATGCATGAGTGATAATCCTCAAATTAGTCATAGAAAACTATTAACTAGCAATTCAATGCACAGTGGCTCATGCCTGTAATCTCAGAACTTTGGGAGGCTGAGGTGGGTGGATCTCCTGAGGTCCAAAGTTGGAGATCAGCCTGACCAAAATGGAGAAACCCCATTTCTACTTAAAAAAAAAATACAATAATTCGTTGGGCATGGTGGAGCACACCTGTAGTCCCAGCTACTCAAGAGGCTGAGTCAGGAGAATCGCTTGAACCTGGAAGGCAGAGGTTAGAGTGAGCCTAAATCACAACACTGCACTCCAACCTGCAGACAGAGCAAGACTCTGTTAAGGAAGGAAGGAAAGAAGGAAGGAAGGAAGGAAGGAAGGAAGGAAGGAAGGAAGGAAGGAAGGAAGGAAGGGAGGGAGGGAGGGAGGGAAAGAAGGAGAGAGAAAAGAGGGAGGGAAGGAGAGAAAGAAAGACATTGATAATAATTTTAAATTGAACAATCATGACAAATAACTAAATATACAATATATAAGGAAATATTTTAGAAGCCTACCTTTATATTTCATTATCTTCTCTAGAAATGAAAAACTATTACACGTGCTCTGGCTAATACCAGTCACAAAGCAGATTTAGTAAGTCACTGTCAATGTTAGCAACCTATGTGGAAAAAAAAGAAAGCCTATCTCTGAAGTGTAAAGATAACTAAATATTTCAAATAGTGGTAAGCAGCTAATTCTATCCTAATTCCAGTGCCTCTCAGAACCATCGTTGAAGTGAATGTTCTCAAAATTTTCTATCATCATCATTCCAATTGTTAACCTTTGAATAATTTTCTCATGCTCACCTCAATTATTTCCCCTACTTTTACTTGTTAAGAAATTGATCATAAGACTTTATTTGGGGACTCTCATGAGAATACTTTTGTGATATCTTAGGTAGAAAAATGAAATGTTAGTGTTTTAAAATGATTGCCACCTAAATTATTCAAATCCTATTTAGAAGAATTTACAGGCTGGGTACGGTGGCTCAAGCCTGTAATCCCAGCACTTTGGGAGGCCCTGGCGGGCGGATCACGAGGTCAAGAGATTGAGACCATCCTGGCCAACATGGTGAAACCCTGTCTCTACTAAAAATACAAAAATTAGCTGGGTGTGGTGGCGTGTGCCTGTAGTCCCAGCTACTCGGGAGGCTGAGGCAGGAGAATTGCTTGAACCCGGGAGGCGGAGGTTGCAGTGAGCCGAGATTGTGCCACTGCACTCCAGCCTGGTGCCTGGCGACAGAGTAAGACTCTGTCTCAAAAAAAAAAAAAAAGAATTTACAGATCACAATGACATAAAAGTACATTATTGAGAAGGGATATAATGCACGTTAATCACTTCATTAGTGTTCCAGCATTGCCTAAAACAGTTGATAATTATTTCTAATCTATAAAAGTTATGTAATCTATGTTTTATAATCAGTTCTCTAGGTAATTCTCTCAAAAGAAGATACATTTTTTAAAAAAACTAGAATTACTGGAATAAGTATTGCAGTTTAAACAGATGTCGTCCCCAAAGAAAACCCATCCATTAAATGAATAACTTATTTTTCTGGAGCAAACGTGGCAAATTCAAACTCCAAGAAGGCAGAAAAACATACCAATGATTGAAAATGACAACTGATAAGATGATGCAATAGTTCTTTGGTTCTCATATAAAATGGTTATGTGGTAAGACAAAATATGTCTTATAAGAGAAATTAAGTTCATAAAAATTGAGAATACTAATGAAAAGCAGACTCTTGAGGTTTCAAATAATCTGCTTTTTCTGCTCTTCTTTTACTATGCTTGGAAGTGGGAGCAGAAATTATGAAATATAAGCAGAAAGGTAGTTTGGAAGATTTCCAGCCTGAATCATGAGACAATTACTGGTTGAGAGTTCTTTTTGAATAAATCAACATAATCCATCTTACGTTTTCTTTGTCATTTCCACCACTATTTCCACAGAGAATATCTTATACCAGGTTCTTATTGGCATCTCCTAAAAAGACTCATTTTAGGGGGTTCAGAGAGATAAAAATCTATTAAGTAATGAGGTTGTGTTCCTACTTTCATCAGTTAAAATAGAAAGCTATAAATAATATTGAAAGAAAAATACAGCTGTGTGAATCTTGGCACAACAGGGTAAAACTATTCTTACCATTTTCTTCTTTTCCCCACATTCCCCTTTCCAGTGCATATAAATTTATTGTTCTGGTGGTTTCAGTTTGGGCCCCAGTTTTGACTAACTCTAAGAATTCAAAGAAAAACACAACTGAAACCACTGCCTGGTGGTTTAACATGAAGCCCCAAATGACAGGCCTTTAGCAGAGCCCATCAAAGGACTTATAAACAGAGCTCATTTTGGAAAGGAGGAGAGTTTGATAAGTCAGGAAGACAGACTTCACTATAGCTGGCTTAGGAGATTTGGCATAGCCCTGCTACATTTAGCCCTACTAAAAATAAATCATAATTCTAGTCCTCTGCTCTAGGTAAGAAATACATGATAGGTTTCTCTGGCACTTTGAACAGATTGATTCTATGCTAGAATGCTAATAACACAAGGAAATGGCAAATATACATGCAAAGTGAAGTTGAGCTGTGTATAACAATTTCTTTCATTTGTCTTTGATTTATTTCCATTCAATTCTGAAGGCTCGTGGGTCACTGATGGTTTTGAATTAGTAGATCTAAAGCCTTCTATGGAAGTTTTGTCTCTGTCCCCTCTTTGCATTGTTCAACTGTAGATAACCTAGTCAATAGTTATAATTCAAAGTCTATGTAAAGAAGGAGATTCTACCTTCAAACATGTTAGGTACAGTCTACCGCCATACCACCCTGAAAGCACCCCATCTCATTTGATCTTGGAAGCTAAGCAGGGTTGGGCCTGGTGAGTAGTTGGATGGGAAACATGTTAGATACAAAAATATAGAATCTGCTGAAGTGTAATAATTAAGATTTCACTGTTGTTTTCAGAGATCCGATGGTAAATTCCTTCTGAGACTGTCAAAGATAGCACCAATGTCTTTATGATTAAATCTCTAGGGCAGGCAGGGTACGGTGGCTCACGCATAATCCCGGCACTTTAGGAGGCCAAGGAGGACAGATCACGTGAAGTCATGAGTTCAAGACCAGCCTGGCCAACATGGTGAAACTCAGTCTCTGCTAATACAAAAGTTAGCTGGGCGTGGTGCTGGCACCTGTAATCCCAGCTACTCGGGAGGCAGAGGCAGGAGAATTGCTTGAACCTGAGAAGCGGAGGTTGCAGTGAGCCAAGATCATGCACTGCACTCCAGGCTGGTTGACAAAATGAGACTACATTAAAAAAAAAAAAAAAAAAAAAAAAAAAAAAAAAAAAAAAGAACAAAGAAAAAACTCTCTAGGGCACCTCAAAGAGAGGACCATAAATTGTTTTTCTCTGTTGCTACTTCTCTGCAGAATTATTTATTTCCCACAAAATAATGCAGGAAAAGATTACAAAGAAAATCTAATGAAAATATACCAAGGTTTTGAAAAGTGTCCCAGTTTGTAGCCTTGGCTAAATATAATCCCTTGCCTGCAAACTGGGATATTATTCAACTTATTACACAGAGGGGTGGAACATAAAACTGAGAAATATGCTGAGCCTTCTTTCAGGCCCCCAAACATGAAAGGGTTTACCTTTTCCTCTGCAAGGCAGAATAGCAAATTGATCATGTATTCCAATAATAAATTGTGCTAGGAAAGTCCATATTTTAGTTTTATTATGATTCCATTTACCTCTGATTTGTGTCTTTTCTAGGCCTTTCAACTAACGGTCTGTGGTCTTTGTATTTTTTAAATTTATGTTCTGTTTTCAGGAGATTTCCATATTATTTATTCACTCACGCAGTATAGCTTCAGAAACTCTCAAATGTGTTAAGGCAGAGACAAATTGCATGTTTAAATTCCCTGAAGTCTTCAATTTTATCACTCTAGTATTACTCAATTGCCAAAATCTCTTCTGGTTTTTCTGTTCTCCTGTAGTGATGCTCTGACAGGGGCCAAATTTGAATTGTGAGTCTCTAGCTCTGAATGTCTCTACTCTCCATAGTTTTCTTTGCTTCTTCGGGTCTTGCTGTCTTTTTTAATTTATTCTGCTTTTCTAGTTCTGTTAAGAAATATCATTGACGTGCTGTAAAGTGATCCATACTACTTCAAGCAAAACTTCAAAATGTAAAATCAAGGCAATTTTTTTGTTTCCTTACTTTCCCAGTTTTGTGATTATCTCCTGTTGTTTCTATTCAGTTTCCTAGTAGCTATTCTCTCATAGCCAGGCTCTCAGTGTCTGTGTCTCTGATGATAATGCTTGATTTCATAAAAATTTATCTTCACCAACTATTTAAACCACCTTGTTATTTTGTACTGTTCTTTAAAAAGCCTAATTTTGGTCCTTAGGACTAAATTATCTCTCAGAACCCCACCCCAGTTGCTGACTTTATTTCAGTTTGGTCTTTTAGATACACAAGTGCTGTCTCTGCAGCCCACTCTCTACCCTGCAAGCCTCTGCTTGTGTTTTCTGTTCATGTGTTAATTCTGAACAGCGTGCCAGGACTACCTGCTCAGATGCCAGCCTTACCTGGTTCTCTGATCATAGTGTCACACTCTGGCAATAACTCATCCATTGATCTCACAGCCTTGCCTATTTATTTGATTCTTCCAGACTCCTGCCAAATTAAACACTAATCTTACCTCAATCATATCTGCTCACCTGTCATCCACAAGCCAATAATTAAATTTTGGCAAAAACTGATGTATAAAGCACGTGCAAAACTGACAGGAAATTTCAAAAGAAAAACATTTTAATATAGAAGATTCTTTCCACTTCATTTATTAATCTCAGTGTACTCTGCATACATTTCCTGGAGTATCAGTCTCAGAACACACTGGACTACAATTTCATCCAGGTTTTATTACAGCAGTCAACATTTTCTCTTGAGTAACTTTAAAAAGAAGGGAATCAAGCACATCCTGCTTTAAGACAAAAACAAAATGACAGCAGCTGAGCCTCTCATAATCCAGGGAGACACATAGGCTGGATGTGAAAATAACCTATCCTCACCCAAATACTTTGAATTTCATGGGGGAAATTAATGGAGAAAGATGCAGCATTTGTTTTAAGCACTAACTCAACAGAAGAGAAAAAGAAGTGGGGACAGAATATATGCATGATTGAGACTTTTTATTCTGCAATCTTATTAGTATTTTTCTGGGCAAAATATGTTCTTAGTGCCTATGGAAAGATGAAAGAAAAACTTAAATGCTGAGTAGTGTTTAAAGTCTGTGGAATTGTAGTGATCACTCTCTTGTTACAGATTGAAGGAGGTGGGAAGGTAAAGAATCAGCCTCTAGTAATACTTATCAGGACTGCTGTAATACTGTAGTTAATGAGTGATTTTCCAGTGCAGACCTATACAGAGAGAAGTTGTAATATTCATAAGGCTTAGCCATGGTTTTTTCTGGTAACTAAATATTACCGCCACATCAGTTGCAGTATTTCCATTGATAGACATTTAAAAAAAAGTCAAGAAATTACTTTATCACCATACTTCATAAACTTACATGGCCTCTATTTTTTCAATTTAAACTTCAGTGTGAAAGGATGTTGAATTTTCACAGCTGTGCTAGGTAACTCCCACTGCCTTAGAAAACAATTAGACAACACTTCTTAATCATAAATTTTACTTGCACATAAGAGTGAATCGTGGTGACATAATCACCTCTCTATATTTATTCCCACTCTTCAAATACAGTTAAACCATTTGTTATTTGGATATTAAAGTGTATATGAGATGTATTAGTTTTAGTGGAGATTGAGAGCTAGTATTTTACAAAACCCTTTTTAAAATTGTGATAATGCAATGATTAATACTAAATATTTTTCTTATATTTTTGACAAAATTATTGTGTCAATTGTAGATTGATGATTTTTAAATAATAAACCTGATAGAAGTTAAAAGTATCAAATATCATTTTATCTAACAACAATGTTAGCAACATAAATAAAAACTTAGCTTTTAGTTTTTCTTTGTAGTTCCAGGTAATTCAGGAAATTCATCTAACCTCTTTCCTAGAATTAGTTTTAAGCAATGGAATAAAGGTAAATTTCCAGATAAAACAAGGGTCAATGAAATGGTCAGATAAAACATGTATCATTGAACACAAATCTAGTCTTTGCCATGCAAAGGAAAGAATATCGGGAAATCTCAATTTCCTTTCTCCTATTAGAGCAGACATGCTTGGCTCTATCAGCTAATAGTTATTTTTAGACAATGCCAAAGTAAAGTCTTGATAAGTGAAATAATCAAGTTGATTTCATCTTTTGTTGTCATCAACTCACACAGCAATGGTGGTTTTATGAAATTTAGTTTGACTTTGGTGAATTCTACACAACTAACTGGTTTAGGATTGCCCACAATCCTATTTTCTCCTCTGACACTCACTGCTTGGGTGTCTCACGTTAATATGACAAAAATGAGGCCAGTGCCCCAACACAGCAGGCTGCCACTTTGCTGGTTATAAATTAAGAAAAAGACATTATGCACTGAATCTTAGGAATAGTATTTATGTCTTAACCTTTTGGTGTAAAATTAATTGAAATCACAAAACATACAATTTTTATTAACATGTTCTAATATTTTTAGTAAAATAAAATCATAATTTATTGACAGATGACTAACATAGACTGACTTCCTGTCAGCTCATTAGAATAGCTCCCAAATGAGTGAGTCAGAAAAAAAAAATCATATGTTTGAATTCTAAACAAAATGTAATAGTATGTTTACCTTTAAAAAAATTTTTCTGTTTTTTGATACTCTGTAAAAATTCAGAATAGGGAGGAAATTGAAGTTATTTTGGAAACAAGGAAAAACAGGCTTATTACACAAAACAAAAGTGTATGTTTTTAAAAGAAAGGACTTTTATGTTTATAACTTCATCAGTTCAAGAAAGATATTCGTGAAAAAAAAAAACAAACCAATTCTGCTCTTACAGTAGGATAAAATTAGAGCTTTGGAAACAATTGTCTGCAGTTTCTTCCATCTTCCATTCTGTTTGGAGATGTATAATCTAGCTTCTGGTAAAAAATGTTTTCAGCTAAAATGTTTATAAAATATACAAACAGTTGTTTATATTCACTTTGAGTGAATATTTTGTCTTTTATTTTTAAACACTCTGGAATGTATAAATATAAGTCAATTTTATTCATCGATAAAATAAAGCTCATTGTAACTACTGATCTTTTTCAATTGTATGAAAATGGCTGTATTTTGTCCTTTTTGAATACATCTTAGTGAATAGAAAATTAGTTTTATTTACTTTCATGCCTTTGCCTTTGTCGTTTGTTATTGCAAGTGGGATTTTTCCACAGTCAATAATCATCTTTTCTAGCTCTTGTTACCCTTGATATTTCTCTTTAAATGTGATGTTATAAACTTTTACTACTATGGTCTGGGCTTAGAGTTATTTTGATTTACTTTCTTGGCATCTGTTTTATTTATAATATTTATGTATCTTTTCACTTACAAAACATTTTTTAACATTCCTTTTATCCTGTCATTCTAAATCTGCTGTTTTATATGTTTTTGCAGATCCTTAATCTCTTCCTTATGTCTGTTAACCTTTGCTTCATGTGTTTCACATTTTTATCTTTTGGTATTGGATTTGGGTAAATTTCTCAGTAACTTTTGATTTATTAATTTTCTTTTAAATTATTTCCAATCTTGAATTTTTGTTGTCATAATTTATTTCTTTTAATTTTTAATTTGGAAATAATAAATGATTCACAGGAAGTTTTAAACATAGCCTAGAGAGGTTCCTGGTTCCTTTCACTGAATTTTCTCTAATGGTAATATTTACCGTAGGATAACAAAACCGAGAAATTGACATGAGTACAATGTGTGTTTATAGTTTTGTGGAATTTTATCACATGTAGATTTGTATATCTACTATGGCAATCAAATAGAATTATTCCATCACCACAAAGATGTCCTTTTTTGCTACCACTGTGTAGTTATACCCACTCCTTCCTCCTCTCACTATTCGTGATCCCTGGCAAACACTAATCTCTTCTCCATCTTAAATAAATGTCATTCAAGAATGTTATATAAATTGAATTACACAGTATTTGACTTTCTGAAATTGGATTTTTTTTTTCACTCAGCATAATGCCCTTGTGTATAGTTAGGTTATTTTGATTTTTATCCACTGTGCCAAGGTGGTTTTTTTTTTTTTTTTTTGAGACATTGTCTCACTCTGTCACCCAGGCTGGAGTGCAGTGGCATGATTTCAGCTCACTGCAGTATATGCCTCTTGGATTCAAGTGATCGTCCTCCCTCAGCCTCCTCAGTAGCTGGAATTACAAGCATGTACCCCCACACCTGGCTAATTTTCCAATTTTTGTAGACAGAGTGTTTCACCATGTTGGCCAAGCTGGTCTCAAACTCCTGACCTCAGGTGATCTGCCTGCCTTGGCCTCCCAAAGTGCTGGGGATTACAGGCATGACTCACCATGCCCGGCCAAGTGTATTTTTTAATTGGTATATTTGGGCCATTTATGTTTAATATAATTACTGGTATGTTAGGACTTACATCTACCATTTTAGTTTTCTAGTTGTCACTTTGTTTTTTGTTTCTACTTTTTTTATCTTCACCTAGGTTACTTGAACATTTTTATAATTCCATTTTGATGTATCTATAGCATTTTTGAATGTATCTCTTTGTATAGATTTTTAGCAGTTGTGCTACTATGCATACATAAATTATCACAGTTAGCTGGTGCCAACTTTTATCAGAGTGAGTATAGAAACTTCCCTCTAAGTCTTTTTACTTCCCTCTAAGTCTCTTTACCATTTCTTAGTTACATGAGTGTCTTAAATGTGTTCTCTGTATAGGTTAAGAGCCATAATTTTTTATCTACTTGTCAAACATAATTTAGAAAACTCAAGAGAGCTAGCAAAATCTATGATATTTACTCAAATTTTTGCTTTTTTCATCATTCTTATTTTCTTCCTGTTGTTCTAAGACTCCTTTTTAAAATCATTTTTTTCTGGTTAGAGGACTTCCCTTGCCATTCATTTAAGGTATGTCTGCTAGTGACAAATTCTCTTAGTTTTCCTTCATCTAATGGTGGATAAAGGAAAATTTTATTTCTCTTTCATTCCTAAAGGATGGTTTTACTGAATATAGAATATACAGTTGATATTTCATTCAATACTTGAAAAATGTTGTGCTGCTTCCTTCTGGCTTCATGATTTCTCATGAGAAATTGCTGTTTTATGAGTTTCTTTTTCCCTGTTGGTATCATCTCTCTCTGGATACCTCACTACCACTGGATAGCAGTTAAAGTGCCATCTTCCCATTTGGATTCCTCCAGCAGAGCTGGGGAAGGAATATCATCTTATTATCACTAGGTAGTGGTAAAAATCCAAGATTCTATGTGGTCTATATTGATACCATGAAAGAAAGTCTCATTACCTCTAGCATTTCCAACTGGTCTTCTCTAATAATTTCTCTGCAGAATGGATGGTGAGGAGTGCCTCCTTACAGCCAGATGAGCATGAAAATCTAGGTTCTCTACTCTGTCTTTTCTTACAAGGGTGGTGATGAGGCCATGTTTCTTTTCCTCCCATATCTGGAGTAGAGCAGTTATTGTGTACAAGTTTTTGCTGTGTGGTCCTCTTTCTGGTCCTTTGGTGAGAGATAGTGGGCTTTCTTGAAAGCTTTTGAAAAAAATTGTTGGTCTGCTGTTTTTAGCATTTCCAGGTTCCCAGTTTCTCTAGCATGCAGTAAAGGATATATGAGTCAAAAAATAAACCCAGGAAACTCGCTGCCTCACTGCTCCTGTCTCCAAATCACCACTGGTCTGTTTTCTTCCTTCTGCCGCGCGCGCGCGCGCGCGCGCGCACACGTGTGTGTGTGTGTGTGTGTGTGTGTGTATACACAGACTATACATGCATATTTGACTCTCTCTTTCTCTCTCTCTCTCTCAGTCTATGCTAGAGCTTTTTTGCCTTTATTGAATTTTTTATTTTCATGATTACATTTTGAATTTCAAGTTTTTGTTTTTACATCTATCTGTTCATGTTTTCTTTTCTTTTTTTATTGCATTTTAGGTTTTGGGGTACATGTGAAGAACATGCAAGATTGTTGCATAGGTACACACATGGCAGTGTGATTTGCTGCCTTCCTCCCCATCACCTATATCTGGCATTTCTCCCCATGCTATCTTTTAGCCTTTTTTGGTTTCAACTTTTTTTTTATTTTTAAAAATGGATATGCTTTCTTCTTCATCTCCCTGTAAGCCCCAAATGTATGCATTTTGGAGACATTTTAAGACTGCTCTGATTTCATTTCACCTGGAAGAATTCATCTTCCACTTGCTTTCTAAGGAATATTCCAAAAAAATTTCCTTTTCTTCTTATGTTTTGAAATTTTAATTTTCAACTCCTTGTGAATGGGAATTTTCTCTTCTTTATGCTCATTCTTCCTTGTTAATGTTCTGGAGTCTTTCTTTATTCAATACTATGTACGTTTAGTCTAGAATGAGATCTTAATTGGGACATTAAGGACTCGTGCTTTATGTTGACACTAGAAGTAAAGCAGAGGCACTCACTAGCTTGTGGCAGCTTTTTCTAAGATGTCCACTTCCTCCCGTCTTGCTAGATACACAGATGAGTCAACATAGATGAGAGAGCCCTGCTTCCAGTTCCAGGCAGCAAGCCAGGCCTTTGTCACTTTTTACATACAAAGTCAATCCTGCTGAGGGATTAGAACTTCTAGTTGCCTCAGTCTGCTTCTGGATCTAAAGACTTTCAAGCCCATGGTTTCCAACCTGCTTATTGCATTTTTTGCTTTTCTTGTATTTATGGTCCTTGGAGATGTTTAACTAATTTTCAACTGTGGCTTTATCTTTTTAGTCATCTCTTTTTGTATTTAATCTGCCTTTGCTATTGTTTTTGAGCAGAAGAGTCTGAAAAGCATGAACTTACAAGACTGTTTTTATTGGAAGCTCTCTAATTTCCACTAAGCTGACTTTCCCCCCCTCACATTTCCAAAATAGCTGCCTAAAATAAGACTCAAGTGACCCTCTGTTATCTAAATTCATCAAAAGACTTTGGGATTTAGTCTAAGAAATTGAATCTCTTCTTACCAAAGCCTACTATATATGGGTCAGTGCTCTTCAGCAGCCAATATCCTGAATAATTCATTTATTTCCATGGTTTTAGTTATTGTCTAAGGCTAGTTTCTATAAAATTATATATATGATTTCACTTTGTCTACCACTTATTTTTAATTTGTCTTATACATATTGTCCTCAAAATAGAAAACTTCCCAATCTCTGGAAACCAACAGAGGAAAGTCACACATCCTTATTTTCCCTCTAAGATTCCCTTTGAGCCACTTAGGCAATATTTATAAGAATTTGAGTGTGTGTAGCATTTGAACCTAGTAAATTGATTTTTTTAAATGGAAGTAATATCTTCTACCTTAAAAAGTTTGCAAACAGAACACTTAAAAACTGTTAAAAATGTCTATTTAGCACCTACTATGAGCAAATAATTGGACTACTGTTGTAATTTGGAATACAGAGAAGCAGTGAATTAGATGGTCTGGTTTTATGAAATGTAGGCATTAAGATAAATTTATTTGACAGGTTGTTATTGTGTGTCAGCTAAGCTATTGTGCTAAGAGCTGTGGAAGAATCAAACATGATGGATAATCCTCATTTTTTTTACAGGTTACGTGGGAGATAAAAACACTAATGGGCATGATATAGGGTATATGGTGATGAGTTCTATGAGATAGGCATAAAGGAGGTGCTGTGGGTGTTGACTGGTGGAGTGTTGAGTTCCAATTGAGCATAGGGGAGTCATGAATCGGGAAAGATTTCCCAGAAGAAATGCCACTTGAACAGAACTCTGAGAGATGGTAGTATTCAGTATGAGAGCAGGAGTTTTCTGGATGTGGGGAATAAATTCACGGGAGCAGTAATCTGGGGGATATGTATAATCAAGCAGATACTAGTGGTCATTTCTTTTATCCTTTGTTCCATTCTATCTCTACATTGAGTAGTAAATATATCAAGGTAAAGTGTTTCCATGATTACTGGACTTATTTGAAAATTTTTTTAATTCCTCATTGTTTCCTCTAACACATTTTGCTTGCATCAGCTTTCAACAACTTCAACTAAACTTTAAAATATTCTCTTTGTAAGCTAGCTCTTGCCTTTTCTTATGTCTCTTTAACTGGCCGCATATAACACTTCGAAATGATATTTTCATGACCTTGTTTTTAGTTACATTATCTACTTTCTAATCATGACTCTCTGTTGCTCTTCAAAATACACACAGAATTCTGACAGTAAGAACAAAAATGTACTCTTAAGGTGACTTTTATTTGTATTTAGTGTTTTATTTTTCAAGTTTTTATTAATGGACTTAATTTCTTAAAGAGTTTTAGATTTACAGAAAAATTGAACAGAGGGCACTTTAAGTCCCATGCAGCACCTTCATCACACATAGTTTCCCTATTCTTAATATTCTAACTCATTACTATTAAATTGTTACAATAAATAACCCAGTATTGATATATTTTATGAACTGAAATCCATAGATTAGTGAGATATTTTATAATGCCCTTTTTGTCTGAGCCAGAAACACAACTGGGATACCTCATTGCATTTAAATATCATGTCTGCTTAGGCTCCTCTTGGCAATGACAGTTTCTCAGACTTTTCTTGTTTTTCATGACCTTGACAGTTTTGGAGAGTACTGGTCAGTAATGTTGTACAATGCCCTTCTATTGGGATATTATGTGATGTTTTTCTCATGACTAGACGGGGCTTAAGGATCTGAGGAGGAAGATCATTGATATAAAGTGCCATCTTCATAGCATCATATCAAGGGATCATACTGTCAACATGATTTATGACCTGTGTTGACCTTGGTCACCTGGCAGAATAAAGTTTCCCCACCATAAAGATACTTATTTCCACCTGCTCCTTTTCCATACGGCACTCTTTGGAAGGAAGTTACAGTCTGTACTTAAGGAAAGGGAAATTATGCTCTCATTTTTTTTTACTCCTCCAAACAAACTTATGAGAAAACGAGGAAGACAGAGTAAGAATTATTATGCTTCCTCTTTCCCATATCACACATGAAGGTTGGGGAAGATTATGTGGCTTAAGTGTGGCCACAACAGACAAATAGAAGAAACAGTATTAGATACTATGTGTGTTCTCCAGTGCTTTCTCCAAGACAGGTTTTTCTGCCAGCCTCAACCATGGCTCCTTAGGTTTTACTTGCTGTTCTCTCTCTGCATTCCGTCCATTTCTTAGTTTTTATAATTCTCATTCTATTATCATTCACGTTTCCTTATTTTTTGACCATGGTCTTCCTGTTTCCTTTGCTCTTACACTTCATTTTTGTAGGCACTTAATTTTTTGTTGCAACTAGTTTTCAAAAATTGAATGAGATCTCATTGACTGAGACAAGCAGAGGCTGGGTGCTTGTGGTTTATGTGTGTATCCATGTGCATTCTCAGTTTGTCCTGTTCTTTCATGAATTTAAATATCTTAGTATTCTAACTAATTCATACTCAAAACAAAAATTTCTATCTTCATCTTTAGTGATGACAGTATCTCTTAAAATGTTGTACCTAGATGAGTTTTACATTTTCCTCACAAACCGAGAAATTTCTCCTTTCAGACTACGTGGTCCTTGAGAAATGAATGGAGAAATATAAACAAGATATGGCTGGAATAGCTACAAATGCCTCTTTCAGAAAATTTATAGTTTTTGATTATGGATAACCTGCTAATGAATAGATTTTGTTCAACTCTACTCCAAAATAATTTTTTTTCTGATTTGATAAGAGAGCTAAACAATATTTGAAACATATTGCTTATGTTTTATGTGGAATCCAGTTTCCTGAAGACTTCTGGCATTGCCAATGGGGTCAGAATTTGAGGCCCCAAGGAATACATGGAGATAATATTAGGAATATTTTGATGTTTTTGTGTAAAGAGCTGGCAATATTTGCATATATTTTGGGAGTTATTCTTTGGCTATAACTTCCTTGGTACAAATTAGAGAGACACTGTAATTGTGGTTGTCTGTTGTCCCGTTGTATGTGCTCTATGAACATGTTTTGTGTGTGTGTGTGTCTGTGTGTGTGTGTCTGTGTGTGTTTATGTTTGTGTGTATTTATATGCTTGGGAAGCAGAAAATATTAACCTCCCCAATTTAGTGACAATCTATTAAGAAAAATAGAAATACACTTAAATCAGTGAATCTCAAAAAACTGTAATCTATTATTGGCTTCCCTTGTACTTTTGTCAGAGTCAATTTGACCTGAAAGGTGAGTTATTTAATTTTTATGTTTTAATTTGATGATAAGAGTATAAGACTGAATTTTTTTAAATTCTTGCTTTCACAACATAGTTGATTTAATCGGCATAATCAACAACAACAGCAAATAACAAAACAAAACAAAACAAAAACTTGTTTATTGAAATATTTAATAAGTGAGGCCCTCATAGTTGCCTTGGGAAAACACTGTCTTGGTGGGCATTGTGACACAGTAGGAAAAGTAGAAAACTGAATGATTGGATCCCATTGTGTTTCTAAAACATAAGGTTGTAGGTCTTGGGTTGAATTTTATAAACTCCTAATCAAAAGCAAAATATTAAGAAACCCCACTGGCATTTAATAATCTAATGGATCAACTACACACATTGCTACAGTGGATCATATTTGATATTTAATAATGTGATAGCAAAAGCTTTCACATTGATAGACAGGATCGTTCAATTTAGTATATTCATAGCTGCCTGACAATGCCCCACATACTTATGGTGATTGCATCAGACACTTGTGATTGCCATACTAAAATGTCTGCCCTCCTTCATGTAAGAAAATACAATTTACCAGAAGTTTCCATAACTTTTTAGCATTTAGCAACCAAGATATCAGATTAGAATAAACAATGGTTTTATATACTATTCCCATTCCTAGCTGTTTAGCCATTTTGTTCTCTTACTACATGAAATATCAACTTCGTGCATGGTTGGATTTATAGAGAAATTCTACTATATATATGTGTATATGTTTGTGTATATATATTCACATACATACATATATACTGCTTGTTATAAAAGTAATACATGCTCATTATAAAAAGAAAAGCAGTACAAATGGAGTAAAACAGAATGTGCTATGCAATCACCCCAGGATAACTACAGTTAACATATTGGTAGCCTTCTGTGTGTGTATGTATATATATATATATATATATATATATATATATATATATAAAGAATATATATATATATGTGTGTATGTATGTATAGAGAGAGATATATATATATATATATACACACATATATATACACCACTCTATCTACAGATATCTATCCTTTATAAAATAAAAATACCATTCATTTAGTTTTGAAATATTTTTCACTTATATAGTATATGTTTTCATGTCAATACATATCTATATCATTGTCTTTAAGCAGATATTCTTTAATGAACTCCTCATTCAGTTTTTGGATCATGGTTGGTTAGTTTTTGAGCCTTGGGCTCAGGATCAGGAAAGCGGACCTAGGTCAAGAAGCCAAGAGACAGACACCATGCAATGTAGATGACAAGGTGAAAAAGAAACCCAGCCCAGAACATCTTCCCGCTGTGGAAGGTGCATGTGCAAGCACCTCTTCCTCCACCCCACCATTTCTCACAACACTTCATACACAGCACTGTCATAAGAACAACCCAAGCACTGCCATAAGAAACATTTGATGGAGCAATTAGTTCTTTCCAGAGACATATAGAAAGGATGTTGTCTTCACTGTAATCATGGTGATTGGACCGAGTGGGAAAGGAGATTTGATTTGGATAGTGACAAACTTGAGGAAATTTGACAGATGCTCTCATTAATGGATAGTGGCAGCAGCAGCAGAATCAGTGAGAAAAGGAAGTTGCTGAAACCTTAACTGTGAGGCTGATGACATCTAAGAGTCATTTCCCTGGTCCTCTTTCTGGACTGCTGAAAGGTGAGAAATCTGGGATGTCAAGAGGAAAACTTTTTCTATACCTTTCTTAAACCTTTGGGAGAAGGTTATCTCAGAAGAACACCACCCACCTCTGTCTCCCTCTCCTTCCTAGCTGTAAGTTGTGGTTTTATGTAAGTATAAGGCAATTACCAAATCATTTTGATATGTGTTGTTGAAAATGTTAATATGTGTATTACAAGAAAGAATATTACATGCCTAATATATTATACCTACTTCTCTTACAGAAATAGATGACAAGAGGGTGCCCAACACACAAGGGGAAGTAAGTTTTTAAAAATATTTTGTATAAATGTGTTCAAATCAATTAAAAATGCAAAAATTTTCTTGATTGATGTGATATAAAATATGGCACAACTGGAATAAAACTTCAGATTGCTCTTTCTGACCGAATAAACAGTAATATAGTGTCATTAAAATCTCTGCCTCTCGGTTACCTTTATTCTCTACCTATATAATGCTAACCCCTGAAAAAAACTTCTAAAATAAAACATTGCTTTTAATGGCAATATGGTATTGACAAATTCAATTTATTGAGACAAGTAATGTTGGAATCCCAGACAAATAGATGGGGGTTGAGGGATGACACCTTTTAAAGGGTCTTCTGGTGTGTAGAGCCAAAAGCCTGAAGCCAAAGTCTAGGGGGACTGAAGTCTTCCAAAGCCTGAGTAACCATATCCAAGGGGTTCACCTAGAAATGTGTTCAGATTTAAATTCAGCAGGCTGTCTGAACACTGTCACTCCCTATTTCCTCCAAATACATGTGTAGAAGTTTTTGTAGGAAATGAGGATCCAGGGGAGGACAGGGGAGTGTATAATGTTGAATATATGGAACACGAAATGAATACACTTGTTACCAGAAATGAAATAAATATTCAATAGGATGCTATGCAGAGTTAATAATCAATTCCCAAGATTGCAGGAGTAGGTATACAGCAATACTTAAAGAGGAAAATGTAGAAAGGACAAAATATCAAATAGTATATCACAAGACTTTTCTGAAAATTTTGTGAGATAGTAAAAGTGGAAATGCTTTGAAAACTAAACTCTTACATAAAGTAGTTTTTATTAGTAAGTTTACACTGCATTACTAACAACAATAAAAAATTTCTGTTGAGTTAATTTTCCATTTGATCTTTAAATATGTGTGTGGAACTAAACATTAAAAATCCCAGAAGTGATCGCTTCTCAAAACCAGCAAGATGTGGCTGAAAAATAGAAGTGCCCCAGAAATGTCAATCATTCATGTATTTAACATTAATATAGAGTTACCCTGTCTATACCTGTGCATAAAATACAGGTATCACAAAACTCTATTCTGGAGAAATTTGCTTGTATTATTTACTTAGCTGATATGGATTTGGTAACTGTTTTATTGAAGTTTTTAGTTTTTAATTGATTGCTTTTGCATTAGATAAATAACATCTTGATGATACCTTTAAGGGCAATTAATCTTTAGTAGGTATGAGGAAAGGTGCCTCAAGGTCTATTTACAACTATATAAAACAGTTTCTAGTTTATTTCAAGCTTTGTACATTATGTTATTCCTAATGTGCATAGCAAGCCTGGAACAATCTTCAAATAGTGTGTTGTAACTATTTACACTTGAACTTTTCAAAGTCAAAATAATTGCTCCAGATACTAAAACTCATTGATTAATACCCCTTCCCATGCCACATTAAAACACAAATCAACATGCTATTAAAACGCAGTCTTTGCCATTTTCTAATTGGGGTAGATCATATAATTTGTTAAACGAATAATATGTATATCTATTTTACATAGCTCTATGTCCTTATCTGTATTTTGACCCTGAAATAAGTTCTTATTTTTGTCATTTTGAAATGCAAAATAACTTTATCCTGATCCAATAATGCTTAGGTAGGAGTGTCACATAGCAGTTTTATTAGGAAAGAACTTACATTTTGAACATGTGAAGAATATTACCTCATTATAATTCGAAGTAAATGGAGGTAATAGTTGAACACGCCAATTCAAGAGGGTTAGATTGCTATTACTTTCCGAGGATCCTCATTGTCCTTCCTGAATCACTCAATAAACCCATGAACAGATACTGTTATTCCATGGATGTAGCTTTTGGAGCATACCTTGTCATGGAACTCAGACTGTTTTTCTCTCAAATGAAAAGGATTGGTGTCTCTTTTTCTCTTTCTTTTTAAAATAAATTAATGTTACTAGGTGGGAAAGTAAAATGATTTCAAGGCTGCTGTGAATGAAGAATCTTAAGATTAAATAGACCCTACTCCATATATCTCTTAAGTCTGTAATATGACTGAACATGTACATATGTACATATATATACATAGAATTTCTCCTTAATGAGATTCTATTTTATGGCAGAGAGAAATCGGAAAACTTTTCATAACATGGCACTGTGTTTATTTCCCTCACAGGTCTGATGGCATTGTACTTTGTATCCAAATCTAAGGCTTTTACTATTTTCTCTTTCTCCACAGTCACAGAATGCATCCCCTAAGCAAAGGAAGCAGAGTGTGTACACACCACCCACCATGAAAGGTACTGTTCAGGTACTGTTCCGGGTTGTCGTGAGTGCTGAGTCATGGCTGGTTGGCCATCTGTTCTCTAGGATCATACATTTGATCATAAGCTGGATCTAGTCTCAGCTCTGCAACTTGGCAGTGCAATGTTGATGTTTAGTAAGACACATTATCTACTTAAAACTTAGTTTCATCAAGAGTGGAATATGGGGTTGGACAAGATATAACTAGGGATCTAAGAATTTCAGTCTAGAAATTCATAATTTCCAAAATAATGACAAAGATTTTTTTTTTACCCCTTATTCACACACTTTCTTAAAAAGATTTTTCCAGAAGCCCTAATTACTCTTGCCAGTGTTGGCAGATGATCGCCATTTTTCTCTTGGTTTGTAAAGCAAAGCAGAATAAGTTTAATTTCAGGGAGACTGAATATGAAGTGTTGCCTCATTGTCTTGTGTCAGGAGCAGCTCTAAGAAAATCAAACAGCTATTCGCTGTACATGTAACAGCTGTTGAAACAACAACTAAGAATCTAGTTCAGATTCTGGATTTTTCCCAGAATTTTCTCCAAAATTGGAACTGCTAAAAGAAGACCCAGCGGTATCTTGACCAACATCAGTGCCAGGGAAAGCATCTTATTTCTCACACTGAAATGTTCCTGACTTGAGGTAGAGTCTGTCCAGTCCACTAGCTCATGTATTTTTCCAGTCTGGTGCTTGGGCTGTGGGCCTGGTGGTTGATCATGCTCAATTTGTCCAGCTCAGTTTCAACTGCATGAGAGGCCAGCTGAGCAGCTTCCTCTGGAGTCTGGAGACAGGGCTAAATTGGGAGTGAAATTTCCCGCTCTGTATTCTCTCTAGATTTGGGGCCTATTCATGGAGGCAGGATATAAATGAACACATTAATAGCTACTTTCAGTAAACTTCCTTCCTCATGCAGCTATAAAACACCATGTTTGCTTGTTCATAAGACTGCAGTACATAATACAATCGTTGGCATTGTACTTTATTCTAGGGTAATTATTGAGACTACTAGGCATCTCCCTCTGAAGACAAGTTTAAATTTTAAAGATATTTCCCCCATTGTAAGTGATTTTGTACTTTCAGGACACATCAGTTTTGGCATGAGTGGGCAACAAGGAAAGATATATGTTCACTCATTTAATTATTTCCTCTGTTTCCTGGAATAAAAAAAAAAAAAAGAAAAGAAAAAAACATTATTTCCTCTGATATATTTTAGGTTTGCTTAAGCTAAATGAAGCAATACTGTTCTCATGTCCTCAGAGAATAATAGTATTATTTTTAAACGAAAATCTTAAACCGAAAGTCTCAAGGGCCCATGGTGTTCATTATATTTATTTCTCAAATATCAAAAGAAAGTGGGATCCTAACATTTAGGGAAGTTAGTCCTATTACACATTTTTGCATAAAGCCTTATGCTGTCAAGTCCCCCCAAGATGCTCATTTAATGATAATCAGTTGTGGTCATAAATTAATGGCTTGAGAAAGCACAGTAATTGTTTTAAGAGGATTTCAGGGTATTATTACAAGTCATGTAGGTTCTCATTTATAACCATTTATAACTTCCTTTGGAAGTCCCCTGCTTATGATAAAAGAAAAAAGAAAGCTAAATCCACATATTTTATTTGGTTTACCTGTTCCTAAGAGCTAGAAATAAGCATTTTAAGACAAAGTTAAACAATGGTAACTCATGGCACATTGTGGGCACATTAAGAGGCTTCAGTTATAAGAAAGATGAATGAATAAAGGAAATGTTATTGAAATCTTAAATATGACACAATTGCTCTGAAATGTATAGTTCTTCAAATTGCAGTGGAATGGAACATGCAATTATTGAGTGTAAAAACATTTGCTGAGGGCACAGTGGTACATGCCTGCAGTCTCAGCTACTTGGGAGGCTGAGATAGGAGGATGGCTTGAGCCCAGGAGTTGGAGGCTATAATGCACTATGGTCATGCCTGTGAATAGCCATTGCATGTCCACCTGGGCAACATTGTGAGATCCAGTCTTTAAAAAACAATTATAAAATGAAAAAAGGAATTTGTACTCACAGATTCTTGTTCTACACCTTGTTGCCATTTGTGAATTTTTAAATGACAGATATCTAAATATTTCAAGGTATCTATTAGGTCTTTGTCTCATGCTAAGTTTTCTTTTTCTCTGGTTGAAATATCTTGATGTCAATTATACCTGTCATTTAGTTATTTTGCCTTCATTCTTGATCTTCTAATAGCTCCACTTTGCCTATATTATTCTAGAAGTGCATCATTCCAAATGAACCTAATGGTTAAGATGTGTTCTGATCAGAAACTTGTGGAGACTTCAATTAAGCCTGAAACCTCCTTCAACCCAGAAACTTTAATTCTCTTAAGGCAACCCAAGATCTTATCAGCTTTTTCTGGCAGCATTACATATTGTTGACAAATAGTGAGCTGACCATAAATTCAAAATGTCCAGGTATTTTACAGGTACAGGTTTCCATATTATTCACCATGTATTTTCTATTTCGATGTCTTTTTTTTTTTTTGGAGACAGAGTCTTGCTCTGTCACGAGGCTGGTGTGCAGTGGTGCAATCTCGGCTCACTTCAACCTCCGCCTCCTGGGTTCAAGAGTTGCTCCTGCATCAGCTTCATGAGTAGCTGGGACTACAGACGTGCACCATCATGCCCAGCTAATTTTTGTATTTTTAGTTGAGATGGGGTTTCACCATATTGGCCAGGATGCTCTTGATCTCTTGATCTCGTGATCCTCCCCTGCTCAGCCTCCCAAAGTGCTGGGATTATAGGCATGAGCCACCGCCCCCAACCCTTAATTTTTTTTTTTTTAATAAAAAACTAAGATAGTATTGTCATCCCAATTGAATTCTTCATAGTTGGAGACCGGCTGTTACATTGGCATTTTATATTTTATATCCTGATTCTATGATTCATTCTATTTTCAACTATCTCAATAGTGTGTCATCACTGGAAAGATAAACCTATGGTGTTATTTTTAACTGGTCCATAACAAATATATGAAACAAAACACAGCTAAAAGACAGCCCTGCAGCCCATATATCCCTCTCCAATTCACATTGATCTCATCGTTGCCACCATTTAACCATTTATCAGATGGATTTATTATATCAGGGTTCCATCCCTTCACCAGAGCTTATCATCAGCACTCCTATTAGATACATTGCTTTATTTCAGTTATCTTGTGCTAACCATGAGTCATAAATTTATGATACATATTATGCATAAAAATGACAGATGTTGAAGTTTGTGTAGAAAGCAGACTTTTTCATACTATATTACCTTGTGTAATATAGTATTTCATGATTATATCCATAGAAAGTTCAGATTATCAGAAAAATGATAGCTGATGACTAATACTCATGCACACTTCTCTGGTGTTTATATAGTGGTCAGCCCTGTAATTTACAGAACAGCCAATTAAATTATTGTTGGACAGCTTGAATCATGTTTTCAGAAAAGCAGATTTGAACGTTAGGACAGGAAATGGCTGACTCATTTCTATCCCCATTTTGTGTGTGTGTGTGTGTGTGTGTGTGTGTGTGTGTGTTACTGGAATGCAAATGCCTTCTACTGAAGAAAGCAAAGTAAGTGCTATTGATTTAAATGGAAATTTGAACATTAAACAAAGCAGCTGACTTAAAAATGACTTTGTAGGGCAGGGCCTGTTAATATTGCATTACCATTCTTAATGCATAGCCCATCGGATTTCTTATTTACTTTGGAAAAACATCTTTTTCCTCCCATTCTTTGTAATTTCTTATAAAACCTTCAGTGTCTGGATATTTTTCTTCTATGTCAAAAAGACTTCTTCTGGTATATCAAAAAGACCTTTGAATGCTTACAGCATTTTAACACATAAGTTTTTTTCTTTCTCTCCAAGGATGGCTGTGATCTTGATATTTTATTTTTTCCAAACTCTTCTCATAATAAAACAATAAATACAAATACAGAATAAATCAGAGAGCAAATCAACCAGGCCCAATAAGAAAGCCAACATGGATTTTGGAGGGTGCAAGATGAAAGTGGCAAGAATGGCAAGAATCAGACGTACTTCAGATCACCAACTGAAGCATGATCTTCTGAGCAGGGAAAACTGCTGATCATGGTAATATATGAGACATGGACTTTGGGGGACAAGCCATCATGGTTCAAACCTCAATGCCACCACTTGTTAGCTGTGCAACCTTCAGAAAATCAACAGGTTGTTAACCCCAGAAAACAACAACAAAGAAAAATATATTCAAATATGTTGGATGTATCTGGGAAATAGAAATGAAGATTATGACCAAGATGCACAGTTATGGCAAGCCACATATGCATCTGCAGAGGGAATGGAAAAGGGAAGCTTTTATTGGCACAGGGAGAAGTTCATATAAGCTGCTTGGAAACAGAGTTTATTGATTTTGGACACTCAGAGCCAGAATTGGCATCAGTTAATAGCCAATATAATTAAATGGCAATTTAATTACATTGCTGGACATACCTGTCCAGTAATGGCTGCAGATGCCATTACTGAACGGTGTTCTTTTGAGAACATCTTATCTGAATTGCAGTAGTCCTAAAGAAAGTATTTCTTGTGAGTTATTTTTAAAAGTCCCTGAGACAGCCTTTATCTCAGCCATACAGGCATGAACTCTTTCTTTTTGCTTTAGTATGTTGGACCTGACGAAAAAGCAATTTCATCCTAGTATCCGCAACTTTCACAGGGTTAGCCTGTCTCACTTCTCTCATGGGGAACATGAAAGTGATGCTTACCACACAGGATTACTGTAGGGACTGAATGAAACAAAATGAATAGAGAACATGCTTAATCAGGCACTCAATATGTGGAACTATTTTGAATAATTATTTGAGCCCTGGATTGAGAGTGGTGAATAGTCCTCGATTTCTACTTCACCCTGCAGCATGAAGGAATGATTTTGGGAGAGGCAGAGGAGAGGTGAGAGAACTTCAAGGAGAGTGAAATAGCTTTATTCTTATCCCAGAAGGAATTGAAAAGTCAGATTTAAGATATCTAGATCTAAAATACACACAGATTATCACACTTGCAACATTCACTCCATTTTTATTTAGCAAAAAGCCTCAGACAGACGTGTGAAATTTGTCTTCAACATTTTGCTCCCTTTTAAACAACTGTGGCTTTTCCTTCATTTCACCTAGCTCCTGTCCTCAGACACCATGTCCATTATTTTCCAACTATTATAACATTCCTGATACTTTAATTAATAAGTCTTCTATTTCAAAATAGCTGAAGAAAAAGGTGAGAGCTGATGGTAAATTTTGGGGTGCTATATCAGATTATGCAATAAATATTTCTTGCCAGGAGGATGAGCAGGAAATCATCACACCATATAAATGCTGCCTATACTTCAGCAGCATAGGTAAATCAACCATGACTGTGTTGGAATGTGACCAATTCACTCTTCCTGATTTCAAACCTCCTAATAATTATGACTCAAAAAACTCTCAAAAGGGATAGATCAGCTATAATATCCTGCTCTCATTACCCATTGCACATTGAAAATTGAGAGCAGGAAGAGAAGGCAGCAAGATCTCTTGGGCTTCTCGTCAGGCCATCGCCACCACACTAAATTCCTTTTAGAAACACTCCTGACCCTCTGTGGGTGTTCTTCAGGTATTCATCACATTTGCCTTTCTAACTCTTGGCTTTTTTGTTTGTGCTGGCTTAGTTTATTTACTGTGTAGGGTGGGGCTTATTTATGCAACTCAGGAAACATTTTAACAGATTTCTAGATAACAAGGAACATTCTAAATATATACAAGTCTTGCTTTCTTTCTTCTTCTTTTTTTTAACCCAAGTGTGCTCCTATTTCCAGACTCACTTCCTTTGCTTCTCTTTAATTTCTTACACTGAGTTTTATGCTCATCTTTCCTCATATCTTTGGATGTGGAGGGTGGGGTCAGGTTGGAGAAGCAATTTGAGGATGTACCTTTCTTGAAAGTCACTAAGATGTCTTTTTTTGGAGATCAACATTGAAAGAGAATGAAGGAAGAGGAAAATACCAGCAAGTATGAGTGAACTTCATCTTATATGATGTTGTCGTGGATTATTAGGTTAAAAGATCCAAACGATCTTGAGATAAATCAAATTGCAAATTTAAAATCTAGTCCAGCAACTTAATTAATTTCATGTGATTCCATTTAAACATTTGAAAAGAACACCATTTGTCAATATGGTTCCATTCATTTGTCTCTATATATTTACCTATTTTAAAATTAATCTTTTACATTTATATTTCTCTGTATAAATAACATAACAGCTTTTAAAATTGCTTTCTATTTGAGAAGCAGGGTAAAAGACAAACTTTTGCATTTGGTTTGAATAATTGAATCAAGAATCACTTTCTTTAAATCTTTCTCAAATATGCAAGTGGCAATATTCAATTGTGTAAGTACTAATAACACACTGCCAAAATCATTTAGGAGCCTTTGCCATGTGGAATGCTGCATTCAACTGGTGTGGATGCAGAGGTGAAAATCAAAGCCCTGGCCCTGTGGGAGACCAGTCTGGGGGAAGCAACATACAAGCGGATAGAGCATGCCATGTTAAGTCCTTTAATAGCGATTTAGACAAAGACATCTGGGGATGGGAGGAGACTCGCCGTAGGCGTACTGGACAGGAGGGTAAGGCCACTTTCAGATCACAGAAGTGACAGTCATATTTACACATAAGTCTGGAGAGTAAAATGGAGGTTGTTTTAGAAAGTCTCTGAGACAGTATCTCAGCCATACAAACATGAACTCTTCCTTTTTGCTTTTTGCTTTAATGTGTTTGGGCCTGACAAAAGAGCGATTTCATCCTACTATCTGCAACTTTCACAGGGTTAACCTGTCTCATTCCTCTCATTGGAAAAATGAAAGTGATACTTACCACACAGGATTACTGTAGGGACTGAATGAAACAAATGTGTAGAGAACATGCTTAGATCAGGCACACACATTGGAAAAGTGGTATGCATGGCTCATACCATTACCATTCCTTGGGCTCATGCAAACTTGTGAAGCATTTAAGATGATGCTATAATGTGAACAGTTAAATTCTGCATGGACCATCACGAAGAACTTTGCTGCCATGCAAAGACTAAATGGGTCTCACTAATGGGACTATGTAGATAATATCACTTTGCAAAGCATTTGAAGTTATTGTTCATTTGATTCCATTTTGAAATTTCTGCTTCACATCTTTGTCTTTGTTCTTAATAATATTACCTTTAAAACAGAATAAATCCTAACCCAAATTACATGTTTTAAAGTTAGACTTTATATATTAGAACAGGTTTGGATTTAAAGAAAAATTTTGAAGATAGCACAGAGAGTTTTCCTATGCCCCATATCCAGTTTTCCCTATTATTTTTGTCTTGTATAGTATGGCACGGTTATAATTAGTAAATCATACTTATATAAGGCAGTTCTTGCATTGCTATAAAGAAATAACTTGAGAATGGGTAATTTATAAAGAAAAGATTTATAATTTATAAAGAAAGGAGGTTTAATTGGCTTATGGTTCCACAGCCTGTACAGGAAGCATGATGCTGATACCTGCTCAGCTTCTGGGGAGGCTTCAGAAAATTTATAGTCATGGTAGAAGGTAAAGGGGGAGCCAGCACTTTCCATGGTCGAAGTAGGAGGAAGAGAGGGAGGGAAAGGTGCTACACACTTTTAAACAACCAGATCTCCCAATAACTCACTCATTCACTATCAAGAGAACAGCACTGGGAGGATGGTGCTAATCCATTCATAAAGGATCCACCCCTATGATCCAATCACCTTATCAATATGTAGACTTCGTTGTTAACTAAAGCCCATATTTTCTTTGTATTTGTTTAGTTTTTTCCAATGTCTTTTTTTCTGTTCCAGGAATCTATCCAGCATACCACATTATGTGTGGTTTCATGTCTTTTTAGGCTCATCTGGTCTGTGACAATTTCTCAGACTTCCCTTGTTTTTGGTGACCTTAAACATTTTAACGAATACTGGTTAGGTATTTTCTAGAATATCTCCTACTGGGATTTGTCTGATGTTTTTCTCATTATTAGATTGGGGTAGTGGTTTTTTGGAAGAAAGATGGTAAAGATAAAGTAATTTCATCCCATGATATGAAGGGCACATACTATCAATGTAGTTTATTGTTAATTTTGACCTTGATCACCTGACTGAGGTAGTAGTATTGGGGATTCTTCACCATAAAGTTATCCTTTTTCACTCCCTTTCCATATTGTACTCTTTGGAAGGCAGTCACTGTGTGTAGTACTCATTTAAAGAGTGGGAAGCTGGGCTGTACTTCCTTGAAGGAAATGTCCTGTACACACATAAATCATTTGGAATTCTTCTGCACAGATTTGTTTCTCCTCCCCCATTGATTTATTTGTTCATTTATTTTCATCAGTATGAACACATAGATACTTATTTTATACTTTGGATTATAACTCCATACTATATTATTAATTTTGTTGCTCAAATAGTTCCAGTTTTGGCTATTGGGGGATTTTTCCATTGACTCCTGTGTCCCATTGACATACCCCATTAATGTTAGGGTGTTGGTTTGTTTTAGCATGTCCTTACTTTCTGGGACTGAAAGATACTCTAGGCTCATTTTATGTATTTCTTGTCCTAGTCCTAAAATCAGCCTTTTCTCCAAGGAGCCCTCAAATATAATTTTAATTCCTGTTTGAGTCAGTATACTATAAAATATATGTTTGAATAAGCATGTGGTTACTAAAAATAGAGAAATCTATCTCCTTGCAAAAATGTGTGTACACCATGTCCATTAGTGTTGGAGCTACCAGCACGCTAAGATGTACACACTTCACTCATACTAACACTAATAGGAGTTTCAGGAAGTAAAAACAGTTTCTTATTACTAGAATAGGCAGATGCCATTTTTATGGACTTGTTCTCCTTTGTTTTATACCTAACGGAGTGTTCCCTGATGTTTTCTGAGATGAGATTTGTAATACCCCTTTATAAATGTGGAATTAGTAATAGATTGGCAGCCTTCTTGATGATTAGCTCTTTGCTTTACTTAAAGATTTTTAAAAAGATGTTTATAATATCTTATAGTTGTGTAGCACTTCAACATATACAATGTGCTTTTGTATAATTATTTGGCTTTTACAAAAAACTAGGAAAGGTAACTAAGATAGTTTATTTTAAAGGAAAGTGAGGATTACAGAAGAGCAGAGTTCCCATGTCAATTGTCCTTCCCCTTTACAAAACTAAGTCATGGCCCTTTTTAGGATGTCCTATGAAGTTCTGTTTGAATAGCAATGGGCTTCATTTTTTCCATTTGCCCATCTATCTTGTTTGCCCTAACTAAAATACAGAGGCCCTGCAGCCTTATAACTTGATGGAAAGTTTTTACAAGATCTTTTTATACTATTGTTTTTACAAAATGCTTAGTACCTTTGTTTTTAATAATTTTTGTATTTTAAACTCATGTTATTGATCCTTATGTAATAACAATTTTGTATTCCACCCAAGCTTGCCTTTAATCTTGTCTCTCTCCAGTTTTTCTCCCCCTCCCAGATAGCTGACCACACAAATCTGACTCTTGTTTTACATTCCTTGAAGTGTTCACTAATTCCTTTAGAACAAGACTCTGGAAATGATGTACAGGGCTCTTGAGGACCCGGCTCCTTCACTCTTGTCTAGCCTGGCCTCCCACTGCAGCCTCCTTTTCTCCATGCTGAGCTGCATTCAGTTCTTTGAAAATAATGCGTGGTTTCTGGTCTCTATGCTTTTATTCTGCAGTGTTATTTACACAAAGGTGTTTCTTTGTCTGCCTTCCTCCCAATTCTAAATTGTTTTAGTTGTGTTTCTTTGAGACTGAGAATGCATCTTACATACCCATATATGTGATATTTGTAATTCCTTCTAGCTAGACTGCAGAGTCCTTGAGGGCAGGGCCCATGCTCTATTTGTCCTCCAGGAGCATTCTAATTTGTCTTCTATTTGTATTTTAGAAGGCTCCTAATCAACGGTGAATCAGTGAGTGAATACTCTTTCTGATTTAAAAATAAGCGTACATTGGCTTAGTTTTAGCCACATTGAACAAAATTACAGTTTATTCACTGACTCAAACATTCATTCTAGACTCTAATAAAATGCTTACTGCCTATCTGCCAGATTATTTATTAGGCTCTTTTAGTTCAAGATAAGCTAATACAGTCCCTGTTTATTTGAAAAATGTAGTCAAATGAAAAAGAAAGTTATGTAAAAAATACTTGGAAGTTCCCTGAGATTGATATGGACAACGAAATTTGAACACAGAGAAGGAAATAACTGGCTGTTCCTGTCACAGCTAGGGAAGACTGGACAGAAGAAATGAATGGCATCTGTAAGTTGACGGAGAAGTGAGCTTTTGCTAGAGAAGTATGAGGGGTGGATTCCAGAAAGAGGGTTTGGCAGACCTGAAGGCAAAGAATGTGAATGGGCACATGAACTTGAAACACTGTGGACTAGGGGCAGAACCTGTAGAGGAGAAAAAACTGAACAGATGCAGGGAACTCGTCAAAGGCCTCCTGTGTCCTGTTCACAGAAGTTGGGATTTTATCCCAAGACAATAGGGCACTTCTGGATAATTTTGAAGATTGTTTGATAGGTTGCAGTATTTCTTGTGAGTGCTTTGAAGGTTTGGGGCCAGGGCTAAAGGACAAAGTAGTTGATTCACAGAGTTAGTTTTAAAAAGTTAGTCAATGATAGGTTATATTTGCCTCAGTTTATCTGCCTGTTCCCAACGCTCTTATTTATACAAGAATGGACAACTGCTAGCACCAACCTTTCTTTTTCTTTTATGCATTTAGGTTTTCTAAGTAGTAGCTATGATTTAGAGATGTCAAAATACTCATCATATTATCTTCCAAAATAGATCAGTGGAAATCCCTGTAAAACGTGTTAAAATATGAAAACGTCTAGATAAATTGAGAAATTGGTTCTTAGTGGGGCAAACTTAAGGTTACATTCTTCACAAACTTGTGCTGGTCTATAAAGCTTGTCTAAACATTTTCCCTCCTAAGACCTTATATTCTTGCCTGAACTTCAAAAAGGAGTCTGATATGCAAGATAATTTTAAGAGCAGTTTTATTAATTCCTTTCTCAATAGGTTGTCTTGACAAAATACCCAGCACCTCAGTTGTGGCTGAACTAGCTGAACTCTTTCTGCTAAATGTTTTCTGTGGGACAGTCAAAGATACCAGCAATGCTGTCAAACAATATACAAATATTTATTAAACTTGTACTCTGTGCAGCATTCCCAGATCTGTGTTCCTTTAAACAAATGAACTACCACATTCTAATCACCATAGGTCAAATTTTGAGGAAGGTTTACAGTTTGGGATTTTTCATTAAGAAAAAAAATGCCAAGTGGGATAAGAATGTTCAAAGGTTACAGTTTCCGGAAATTACTATGTGCACAATATAAAAGTTATATGATAAGCATTAAATTTATGATCTGTATTCTACATTGCATCTTTCCTGGTATAATTACCTATGGGAGCTATGCTGTATTTTCATTATCCTTGGTAGGTATGCCGAAGCTAACATTTTATTCTTTTTTATGTATAAATTTGCCACATTTTATTTTCAAAGCCAAACTTAAACTTATTTTAATTGACTGCCAACAGGCTATCTCAGGGGAAGACTCTCCGATGCTTTCACACATGTAATATCCACAAGGCAATTCAGATGCAAGTATAGCTGAAGCTAGAATTGATAGAGCCTCTGAGAGCTTGAAATGGCTATCATTTGCCTTCTAAATCTGCGGCCATCAGTCAGCCTATTACTAAATATTTAATTCTTAAAAGCTGGTTGGTCCTCTTAGACCATGGTAGTCTAAGAACAAATGAAAAGGAAGTAGGAGGTAGAAGTGAGGCGTAAAATGGCTGCAGATGTGCAAGCTGGATGCCTGATGAGCAGAGGCAGAAACACACAAAATTTAAACACCATCACTGTGTAGGACGAAGATGATCAAAACAATGATTCAGGGTCACTAAGAAAATAATTGCACTATTTCTTTTATAATGTATCTTTTAAAAGGCAGGAAAGTGGTTTGAAGCCCACTTTTCAAAAGAGTTTTTAAATTCTTGCTGACTGTTGACTCCATGCAATACTCTGTCCATTTCAGTTTAAACCATGAAGTCTGAGCATCCTATTTCAAATTTTGGAGTTTCCTTTTGGGTTTCAATTGATACTCTTGAGATGATGGGCTTTGCCTCAACTTACAGTACTTCCATGAAAAAAAAATATTTTATGTGTCAAAAATTATCACTGCATGGTAATGCTCACATTGTGTAAAAATAGGTCTCAAAACAATTTTTTTGTATGGTAAAAATCAAAAAAATATTTAAAATAGTTTAAATGTATTTATATTTTAGTATATGCTTATAATGTACTATTTTTTCTTTTGGTTCTACATTTAGTCCCATAGCTTATTATGTTGATTTTTGCCTTGAAAAAACACAGTGATTGTGGGAATTAGTCTGGATCTTTTAGAACAGTTCTTAATATCTCTAAGTTTATCTATGAATCAAGAATTCTGAACTTCTATAATAGAAAAATGGGACAGAAAGAGAAATCCTCTCTTTCTGTTCATCTTTTTTAAAAATGCAAGCAAGAAGCACTTGTTCCTGCCTTTGATGTTACTGAAGAAATAATATACATAAAAATCAGGGGAAAAGAGGGAAAGAGCATTGAATCTGTGATTTCTTACACTGCTCTCGTTTATGCTTTAAGTCCTGCTGGTTAATGAAGTCAGTCAGAACTCTCCCAAACCCTCTAACTCTACCATTATCCCTTGATATAATTCCCTCTTTGTGCAATAAATTAATTAGCACTTTTCCAATAATTTTTTTCAAAATACCTTTCTATTAATCTTTCTCAATTATGTATGCCTGTAGTATCTTGCTTATGCTATTTTCTTCAATATTTTAATTTTTCTACTATTAAGAAACTTAATTGGATTTTTAAAAACACACCTGTAAATCCTACCATGAATCAATACGGGAGAGAGTGTTGTTTGCCAAAGATTCTTAGCCTATCTGGTAATGTTGATCCTTGTATACTACTTTGTACCAGTCTTATTCATCCTAAACTCTGTAAAAATAATAATGGAATTAGTTTTTCTTTGGGCTTTTCTTAGAAGATGGTAGGCAGTGTCATTTGATTATTATTAATTAATTTTCTATAATTACTTGGGCACACAAATGTGTCCTAGACACAATGAAAACTTCTAGTCTACCTCCAAATTTTTAAAAAAGTACTATGTGAATACCCATTTGTATAAATAAAAACAAAAACTCTCTTTTATGACCTCAAAGAATGGCAAAATAGGTTTCAAGTTTCAGATAATTTAAACATTGCTACATTAAACTGTTTGCTTTTGAGTAACATAAAATGTCATAAAATTAAATGATTTTTTTTATTAAGATACATTTTGTGAGAGCAGAACCATGATAAAAACGAGAAACACCTGATAGTCTTAATTTTTATGTGAATTAATTTTAATTAACATATAAATGTTTTGAAATTGTCTCTGGAAAATATCCCAAAAGTAAATATCACAGGGCCTCACTGGAAATGTCAAAGCTTTATTTCATTTTATTAAGATTAATTAATTGTTGAATTACCACATGTCCCATGCTTTACTTGTAAGGTCAAACCAAAGAATTCTTTGCATCTATATCAGCATCCTTAGCTTTTCAGACAGGCACTTTAATACCTTCTGATCTCTGAGATAAATATATTTTTTCACATAATTATATAATTACTCAATAGACCAGAGCAGATCCCATGGAGCCACTGCAGTGTGTGCTGTATTAATAATGTTCTGTTCTACCCCTGATAATTGGCCAACAGAGCCTCCTAGGAGTGTTTTTATCCCTTAAATAAACACTACATAGGCAAGGAGGGTTGACTCAGTATTTTCTTCCTTGGCAGTGAAAACAGGAGCGCTTCACATTCAGGGCTCATTACATCATTTTAAAAAGAGCACAGTGCTTGTGACCCTGCAGCTCCCTCTGCTGGTTCACAAAATTTAAAAAGTACAGGTAGAAAAGAATGTTTAAGAACTGGAACCCTGGCTGGGCGGCTGGGTGCGGTGGCTCACGCCTGTAATCCTAGCACTTTGGAAACCCAAGGAGGTGGATTGCCTGAGATCAGGAGTTCGAGACCAGTATAGCTAACATGGTGGTAAATCCCCATCTCTACTAAATGTACAAAAAAATCAGCAGGGTGTAGTGGCTCACACCTGTGGTCCCAGCTACTCCTGAGCCTGAGACAGGAGAATCACTTGAACCCGGGAGGCCGAGGATGCAGTGAGCCAAGATCACACCACTGCATTCCAGCCTGGACGAAAAGAACCAGAACTCCTTAGGAGAAAAAATGTATCATTTTTGGTATGAAATGGGTTTAAACTAAAGAAATAAGCAACGGAAAGCCTTCTTATTTTTATAATTATTAAATTGTGAGCCATCTTGCTCACCGTCTGTCTTTAATCAACCATTATGTATTCCTGCTGTGTCTTACTTTTTGCAGTAAAAAGCAGGCTCCAGATAAAGAGTAGGCAGGTAATTTTTTCAAGACAACTCTAATCAAAGTGAGCTTCATGAGTCTATCAGCCCCACATTAACAGCTCTATCCCTTCACAAGGCAGAGGATTATTCATTGAGGTCCTAAAGATACCTTTACTCCATATAAAGGAGTGGCAAATGAAAGACGCAAAGAAATTAATGTCTTCTTCAGACTGACCAATTAAAATCCTGTGCATCTCATCTTTCTGGTATTGACAACCACCTTCATTTGGAAAAGGAAAAAAATAGCAGAAAGAGGGAGAACTGGAGCAGGAGAAACATGGACTTGAATCCCAGCTCTGACAATTTAAATCTGTGTATTCTTCTTCCAGTTACTTATCCTTTCTACTCTTTCTTGTTCATATCAGTAATTTGAAGATAATAATCTCAGAGAGTCATTGTGAGTGAAAAATAATGTATGTATAGTGCCCAATATGTAGCAGGTGCATTTTAATTGTAGTAAACACTACTCCTGAGAAATCTGGGTTTCTGCCCCAACCAGCAGAATGACCCGCAGAGTGTCAAAGAGAAATCATTTCCTTCCCAAAACTTTTGAAAGTATGGCCAGATAACACACGGTCAATCATATAAAATATGTAGTTTTTATTTAAAGAAGTTAATAAGTTGTGACTTTTCCATAGTTACACAATCTACAATCAAATTCTATTTATTATCTGATATGGAGACAAGATCAGAAATATAGTTGACTCTACTAAATTATTGGTTCCAGAAACCATTAAATCAGGCTATAAAAGAAGCTATGTAAACACTATATTCTGATGAAGAGGATTTAGATAATGAGTTGTAGATGTTGTCATAGATTATTACAAATAAATTCATGTCTCTGATAGCTTTCTACTGCTACTTATATAGAAAATGTATTTATTTTAGTATATTAGGTTTTGACAAGACAGCAAACAATGGTTTTATAATCTAATAGCTAGATAAGGAAAAAGTGGTTTGAGCCTGATGTTTTACATATTCTGAGCAACAGTGTGCCTTCAGATAATGCTGTGCTGTGTCTCATTCCCGATACACAGGTTAGATCATTTTTTATTATCAGGTAATAAAAAATAATAGAGGTGGTATAAGCAGTGGCTAAGTGCAAAAATCTGACGTCAGAAAATCTGAGTTTGAATTCTAGTTCCATTTAACTGACCTTGACAGAGTGGGTTGGATGCCTTATCTGTGCTTCATTTTCTTCGCTTCTAAAATGGAGATAATAAAAGTGTGCACTTTGTACCAGTTTCCAAGGACTGCCTTAACAGATTCCCACGAACTTAATACTTAACACAAAAGAAATATTTCCTCTCACAGTTTGGGAAGCTAGAGGTCTAAAAATCAGTATGGCCATGCTCCCACTGAAGATTATAGGGAAGTATCCTTCCTTGCCTCTTCCAGTTTCTGGTGGCCCCAGGTGTTTTCCGCATGTTCTCAGTGTTCCTGGGAGTTTAACTGGTTTCCGTCTCACTCTTCCTGTGGCTTGCTCTTCTGTGTCTGTCTGTGTTGTTTCCTCTTCTTATAAGGACACCGGTTATTGGATTTAGAATATTGGCTGCTTCGTCCTATCGGGCCTCATTTTAATTACATCCGCAAAGGACTTATTTTCAAATAAGGTCACCTTCTGAGGTTCCAAGTGGACATGGACTTTTGGAGGACACTATTCAACACACTACCTACCTCACTGGGTTGTTTTGAGGATTAAATAGGCTGCTGTACATAAAGCACTAGGCCAATGCCTGTTGCAGAAGTTTTAGTTAAGGTGACTTCTCAAATTCCATGTATAGTTCAAGCAGTTTCCAGCTTCACCTAAGTTACAGATGTCCCACTGCATAGCTTCTCGATAGCACATCCCCCAGTGGCCTGCTCTATCTTAAACTTAAGCCATCTAAAACTGCCTTTATGTTCATCCTCAAAGAAAAGCCAGTGGATCCTCCAATTCCTGTAAATGATATCACTATCCCCCATTTGCTCAGATTCAAAGCCTCAGTATCATTTATAAGGACTTCATCTTCTTTGTTGCCCTATCTAATCAACCATTTGGGCCGGTAGAGTGGATCTTGAGAGAAGTTCACTTGTTATATTTTCACTTCCCTTTTCCAGGTCAGGATCTCTTTAACATTTATCCAGAAGAAACAAAACAAAAAAATAGAATAATACTGTAACATAATACATCTTGTAAATACACGTAAACACTCATTTCAGATAGAAATAGAACTGTTATTTCCTTTAATTCAGATGATATGCCTATTTAATGACAAAAGAAATATGAAATATAATACACAGTAAGTTGGCCTTATTTAGTGACTCTGCATGCAAACTGACTCATTGTAGAAAAGGAGAAGCTTTAAAGGGAAAAAAGGAAAATATTAACTATGCTTCTAACCCACAAAATTTAAATAAAGCCATTTTAATATGCATTGATTTTGTTGAGACATTTTATAGCTCTGGCCTCAGTTTTCTTATCAGTAAAATATGACCTTGAGAAAGCTATTTAAATTCTTTAATCTTAAAGATGCCTATTCACAAGGTTTTCATAAAAATTAAATGAGAAAACTGTATGTAAAATGCTTCAACATAGTACTATGCCTTTCATTTGTGGTCAATAAATACTAGTTATTACATATAATTTTGCCATCATATTGACATAAACTCTTTAAAAGTCTTGCACTTATTTGGTTGCTGCTTCATGTGATGATTAACTTCATTTAAAGCATATTTCCAGGTTTGATTGCATTTCAACAAGGCAGTGCAGTTTGGGTACAGTGTGTGCAATTGTTGGGAAGAATTTGGTTTCTACATCTTTAGCTGCTATTGGGCAAATGCAGAGGTAAGTAGTGCACCTTTCTGAGCATAGTGCCAACTAGTGTTTATATTTATAAAAAAAGGAAGTTAAAGGGAATCAGAAAGAGCACACAGTAAATCATTCGACAAATAGCGGCTATTAGTATTATATAATTTTTTTCAAGTTTCAGTTTCTAGGTGAATACAAATAATAGCTTTAACCTATTTTTAGACTTCTTTCAAAGAGAAGATTCAATACATTGCAATTGCAGGAGTTACAGGAAGTAGCTAAACATAGAGGAGTAGAAAATTGTGATAGAAACTCTTGAAATCCTTATATTTCTATTGCTAGATTAATCAACATATATTCAGCACCTATTGAGTGTTGATTCTGAAGAACATTGACCAGATAAAAGTGATCATTTAGTGAAGCTAATGAGAGAGCCTTAATTCTAAAGCACAGCTAGCAGAGTTAACTTAGAAATGAACTTGGATAACTTCTGGATGCCTTTTGTAAAAAAATATTGTGCCATATTAAAATATGTCATAATAAAAACTCCTGCACTTAGCAGGACTTACATTAACTATGTCTAATGTGTGTGATCGAAAAGCCACTTCAGCCACTCTTCACATACACCTCATATCATGCCTGCATAAAAGGCTATGCCTATTTCACCATGGATACAGATTTGTTTATCCTGCATATTACCAATTCCTTATGTCCACATATAGGATCATAAACATCAGGGAGAAAAGCTTCATGGGCAGAAACTTTGTAGTTAATGGGAAAACAAATATCAAGTTCTGACTACATACTTCCCTATGCCTATTCTTTTTTAAAAAATGTCTTTTTTATTCCTGAAGCTTAAAGAAATAAACGAAAGCTATTACTTTGATAAAGCAGACACCAGCATAATGAGATTTGAGCAGGATTATGTATTTTCCTTTATCTACCAGTCTGTTTTCCATAAGGACACACAAATACATTTTTTGCAGTTAAGAATCTTGTAAGCTAGTTAGGAATTCTCACTTCAACCATGCAAAGAATAGAAACAAACTCATAAAGCAACAGATGAATGCAAGCATGTGAAATTGGAAGGCATTTGCATTTAAAGTGATAAAACTTAGGTGATCAGAGGGGATGCAGTTAGGATAATATCTTCTTCCAGGACTCAAATTCTCAAAGGTCTCAAAAGAAAAGATCTCACCTGGTTTTCAAGCAGCTTTCAAATTATGTTTGACAAACATGGTACATTGTCTCTAAAGCATATGTGCATGTGTCTGGCATAAAATCAAGGTTGGAAAGTTACTCTGAAGGTCAAACAGACAAGGTTTTCTGAGTTTCTGCTTGGCCTGGTAAGACAGCCTTGGTCATGGAGGAAGCCTGATTCTGAAGACAGGGTCAATTCTGTCACTCACACTTATTTACTGCCCTGCCTTCGCTGGCTCTGCATCCGAGTCCCAGAAGAATATGGAGTCAGTAGGCACTGAATATATGTTGATTATTCCAGCAATAGAAATACAAGAATTTCAAGACTGATATATTTTAATAAAAGCACTGTTAAACATTGAAGGCCTAAAAATATTACTAGAGGACCTCTCTGATCAACTATAACATACAAGCAGAAAGGGCATCCTTTCCTGTGTTGCCCCAGACCACCTTTGACTTAGTCAGAGAAGGATTCCTGATGACAATGGTTTATGGAGTGAAAAGGTACCTGTTGGGAAGCTGCAATACTTGGTGGAGTTTGGTGATACCCAGTGGGAGACCACGGTGCCCTGTGGGATAGAATCAACACAGCCCAACTGGAATACAGGTATTTGGGAACACTGTTACATATATATATACTCTGAAGGCCTTCGAGTGGGACCAGAGCATCATAAATTTTTAAAGGGGCCTTAGGTGAGTCCTAGAGTCAAAAAGAGGTTTGAGATATTTGTGATATTATAGTTGCATAAATTCTTCAGGTTGCTAAAGTCTAGAAGTCAATTTACAAAAGAAAGATTAGATTTTCTTTCCTTCCTTCCTTCCTTCCCTCTTTCTTTCTCTCTCTCTCTTTCTTTCTTTCCTTCTTTCTTCCTCCCTCCCTCCCTCCCTCCCTCCCTCTCTCTCTCTCTTTCTCTTTCTTTCTTTCTTTCTTTCTTTCTTTATTTCTTTCTTTCTTTTTCTTTCTTTCTTTCTTTCTTTCTTTTCTTTCCTTTCGAGACTGAGTCTTGTTCTGTTACCCAGGCTGGAGTGCAGTGGCATGATCTCGGCTCACTGCAACCTCTACCTCTCGGGTTCAAGCAATTCTCCTGCCTCAGCCTCCCAAGTATCTGGGACTACAGGTGTGTGCCACCACGCCCAACTAAATTTTTCTATTTTTAGTAGAGACGGGATTTCTCCGTGTTGGTCAGGCTGGTCTCAAACTCCCGACCTCAGGTGATCCGCCCACCTCAGCCTCCCAAAGTGCTGGGATTACAGGCGTGAGCCACCACGCCCCAGCCAATTATTTTCATACTTTCAATTTCATATAAGTTTTTAGTTTGAGTCTTCAAAACAGAGTTGAATAATTAGGTTGAAAGTGATTTTTTTCATACATATATTTATTTTTATTTCAATAACTTTAGGGGTACAGGTGGGTTTTGGTTACATGGATGAATTGTATAGCGGTAAAGTCTGAAATTTTCATGCAGCCATCATACAAATACTGTATATTGTAACCAATATGGAGCTTTTTATCTCTCACCCCTCTCTCACCCTCCCCATTTTGAGTCTCCAATGTCCATTATACCACTCTGTGGCATAATGTATACCTTTGTGTACCTATAGTTTAGCTCCCACTTGTAATTGAGAATGTATGGTATTTGATTTCCCATTCTTGAGTCACATCGCTTAGAATAATGGCCTCCAGTTACATCTAAGTTGCTGCAAAATACATTTTGTTCTTTTTTAATGCCTGAGTAGTATTTCATGTTGTGTATATACCACATTTTCTTTATCCGATTATTGGCTAATGGGCATTTAGTTTGGTTCCATATCTTTGTAATTGTGAATTGTGGCATGATAAACATATGTGTGCAGGTGTCCTTTTGCTATAATGACTTCCTTTCCTTTAGGTAGATATCCAGTAGTGATATTGCTAGATCAAATGATAGATCTACTTACTATTAGTTCTTTGAGAAATCTGTATACTGTTTTCTATAGAGGTTGTACTAATTTGCATTTCCACAAGCAGTGTATAAGTGTTCTCTTTCACCACGTCCTCATCAGCATCCATTGCTTTTTGACTTTTTAATAATGACCATTCTGGCTTGGGTAAGGTGGCATTTCATTGTGGTTTTAATATGCATTTCCTGAGTATTTTTGATTTTGAGCATTTTTAAATGTTTGTTGGCCATTTTTATATATCTTCTATTGAGAGCTATCTATTCCTGTCATTTGCCCACTTTTTAATGGGATTATTTGTGTTTTTTTATTTGTTTGAATGTCTTGCAGTCTTATTAGTCCTTTGTTGGATGCATAGTTTGCAAATATTCTCTCCCATTCTGTGGGTTGTTTATTTACTCTGACAGTTATTTCTTTTTCTTTGGAGAAGCTTTTAAGTTTAATTAGGTCCCATTTATTTAGTTTTGGTTTTATTGAATTTGCTTTTGGTGTCTTAGTCATAAATTCTTTGCCTAGGCCAATGTCCAGAAGAGTTTTTCCTAGGTTTTATTTTAGGATTTTTATGATTTCAACTATTGTATTTAAGTCTTTACTCCAACTTAAGTTGACTTTTGCATGTGGTAAGAGAGAGGGATCCTGTTTCATTCTTTAAAATGTGGCTATCCAGTTTTCTCTGCACCATTTATTAAATAGGGTGTCCTTTCCCCATTTTGTATTTTTGTATGCTTTGTTGAAGATCAGTTGGTTGTTAAGTATTTGGCTTTATTTCTGGGTTCTGTATTCTGTTTTATTGGTCTGTGTATCTACTTTTATGCCAATACCATGCTGTTTTGGCTACTATAGCCTTGTAGTATAATTTGAAGTTGGGTAACGTGATGCCTTCAGATGTGTTAATTTTACACATAGTTACTTTGACTATTCATTTTTGTTCTATATTAATTTAAGGATTCTTTTCTTAATTCTGTGAAAAAAATGATGTTGATATTTTGATAGGATTTGCATTGAGTCTGTAGATTGCTTTGGGCAGTATAGTCATTTTACAATATTTATTCTTCCAATTTATGATCATGAGATGTATTTCTAATTGTTTGTGTCACCTATCATTTCTTTCAACAGTATTTTATAGTTCTCCTTGTAGAGATATTTTACCTCCTTGGTTAAGTATATTTCTAGGTATATGATTATATCATTTATTTTTTTGCAGCTATTGTAAGAGAGATTAAATTCTTGATTTAATTCTCAGCTTGGTCCTTGTTGGTGTGCTACTGATTTGTGTACATTGTACTGTACAGTGCTACTGATTTGTGTACATTGGTGTTGTAACTTGAGATTTTGCTGAATTCATATATCAAATCTAGGAGTCTTTTGGCTGGATCTTTAGGATTTTCTAGGTATATGATTATATCATTAGCAAACAGAGATTGTTTGAGTTCTTTTCCAGTTTGGATGCCATTTACTTCTTTCTCTTATCTAATTGCTCTGACTAGGACTTCCTGAAGGTAAAACTTAATTTTTTATTATCTATTTTACTTTGCAATTTTTCCCTCTGTACATCCATCTGCATACACATAAACACACACACTACTCCCCCAAAAAGTAAATGGTTATGAATATTCATCCTTTTATTGTAGAAAATGTGTAGGTTACCAATTTTTTTCTAAACTGTTTATCAGTAGTGTAAGTAGCTTTATCCTTCAGCCCTCATTGGAGTATAAACATGAATATGGGTGCCAAAGATGGTACTTCTAGAAGATAATTAAATTCTGGTTCAATTTACTTTAGACAAAACGGGACATGTCTTGTCTTTTGTTGCCTCTAGTGTTTCACACTAAAAACAATCCCTAAAGAATTTGCTGCATGTAATGTTTTTGCTGCCTAAGGCAACTGTCTGCTCTGACTATACGACAGAATTGACCCTAGTTATATTTGTTGAAGTTCAGGTATTTGTAGTTTATTTTCAATGAATAAACGACACTGCAACATGCCACAGGGGGAAACTGTTTTAAAACAGGGTGGGCAGGGGGAACAGATAGGAGAGCTGATCATGTAACACACATGTTTGTTCTACCTCACCCTCTAGTATATCTTAGCTTTCGGGTCAAATGAAAGTGTATTGATAAATCCATAAATAAATCTCTAGATGGATCATAAAGTAAAAAATTTTAAATCGTACCACCAAATAACACAGATGAAATATGGTTACTAATAAGATATTAGTTGTGGAAATATAAATACATTTATAAAATGTATTTTAAATATAAGTGCAATGTTAAGAGTTTATAACGAAAAAGAACATGAGAAAGAGGATTATAGATTCCAAGAGAAAAATATACCCATAGCTAAAACATTATTGAAAGATAAATGACAGACTAGCAAAGAAGTAGAAAAAATGTTATCATCATTATATCTATAGCTGTTATAAATTAAGGAAAAAATACTAAGACTTTAAAGGAAAGATGAATAAAAGTTGAAACAGGCACTTTATAGAAAATAATTGTGTCTCAAAATAAAAAAAAGCTAAATCTCATTTATAATTAAAAAGATACAAAGCAAAGCAATCTATCAATTTAGAATTTTTCTTTAAAAGGATCATACTCAAAATTTGTGAGAGTGTGGGAAAAGATACTCTCATACATTGTTACCAAAATGGAAATTGGTACCACTTTTTCAAGAAACAGAAAAATGTATGACCTCTTGTTATAGGATTCTGCATCTATGAATCTGTTAACGTATGATGTGAGGAAATTGCATACCGTAAAACATTAAGTGAAAAAATCTGGATTAATACTTACCTATATATTTGCATTATCTGCTGTGTGATCTCAATTTTGCAGAAAAAATGGAAGAAAATACAGCGAATATGCACAATAGTTACCAGCATGGGAGACTGTTTTATACCAAGATGGGAACTGAAGGATTAAAAAATAAGGCTGTATTTATGTACACTACATCAGTGAGTACATATATATAATCCATGATATGAAACATATAAATTCATTAATTAACACAGTAACTACCTGTGTAAGACCTGCTATGTGAATGATCTGACAGACATCTCAAACTTAACATGTCCCTGGCAGAAACCCAGATTTTCTTCTGTCCTCTACCAATCTCTTCACTACAGGAGGGAATAATACCAAAAAATACAACAACACTTCTTTCTCTCAGCTAATGACCTCTTCTTCCTTCCAGTTCTGCAAGCCAAACACCTTGGACTTTTTTTATTTCTCTTTAACTCTCACATTTCACATCCAATCTACCAGGAAATCCTATTGGCTCTACCCTGAAAAAGTATCCAGTTACTTCTCATGAAGCCAGTTGCTATTACTGTTGTTGGAGCTGTTGACAGTTTTCACCTGGACTACTGCAGTAATCTCTAAATGGGCCTGTAGTGTGCACCTTTGTACTTTGCAGTTTATTCTTAATACATCAGAGTGATTTTTATACTCCTCGTAATGCCTGCAAGACCCAGGATCTGTAGCCTATGACCTGTCTGACCTTTTCGCAGGCTACTTTCCCACTAGCTCACTCTGCCTGAAGCACCTGGATTCTTTGTTGTTCCTTAAAAATGCCAGTCACCCACTTGCATTTAAGGCCTTTGTACAACTCCTGAATTCCCTTACTCTGCTCTGTATTTTCCTATGGTATTTTTATCTTTCTAACAAATTTTATCATTTACTTATTAATCATTTTTGATGCTTATTATCTGGACTTGCCCACTAAAAATAAACTCCATTAAGTCAAGATTTTTTTTCTTTTTCATGTGCATATTCCAGTATACCAAAGAATGCCTGGCACATAGTAGATACTCAGGAAATCTCTATTGAGTGACTGTGACTATAAGCTCCTTAAAAAAGTGACCATGTCTATTTTGGTCATTGCTGGATCCCCAGAGCCCAGCACACTATTTAGCACTTTGTACTGAATAAATGAAGAAGAATTAGAAGTGGGTTGATCAATCGTGACACAACTTTTGGTCATAGTCCATAGTTTATAATATCATGTATTTTTCTTTGTTGGTCAAAATTGGAAATCCTTACAAAGCTTTATAAGCTACACAAAGGTAATACATAATATTTAATGAGCTCTCATAGGGCATAACCATAGGCTCAGGAAGTGGAGCGATGGCAGTCTAGTGCTGCAGATGATGCAGTGAAAATGACCTGATCCAAATGCTATCACCATCTTCCAGAAGAAGAGTGATCTCTTTTAAGTAATAAGATTCTTTTTGATAGCTCTTGGTATTTTTTTTTTGTTTTTTGTTTTTTTAGTTTTGTGAAATTTTCCTTCTGACTTTTTATTTGGAAAAATTTAAAGCCTACATGCATTTCCGATCTGCAGACAGACACTGCATAATATTTAAAGCTTTGCAGGTAGATCTCTAAGGTAATTGTTTTGAATTTTTCCCTCTGTGGTTTGCTGGGATAACCAGGGAAGATGCAAGCAAATCTTCTAACAATTCTCCATTTCTACTCAAGGACTTTACTATCAGTAGATTTTGAGCTCAATGCTTTAGGCTATTACAAACAAATACTTCTAACATGTCTTTGAACCTCTTGCTGTGAAAATCTTCTAGCCAATGATTAAATTTAAAGAGCCTGAATCATCACTAAACTAGTAACAACGGTTGGATAAATTTAGGAGGAGGGTTGCTGATGCTCATCTAAGCAACCCCATATGTGGAGTTTATTATTCTGCTTGGCTATCAGACTTTGTGTGTAGCAGTCAAGGTGATGGGGACGTAGAATGAGGCTGTAACCAAGGAATACATGTTGGTGACTTCCATGACTAGACAGAGATTGGCAATGAGGCAAAGCTAACTGGGCAGTTGGCAGTTTTCTTACCACTTGATTCCTTTTGTCCCAGAAAGTTGTAACGATATTCCCACTACATTGACTATTTCTTTTTCTCTACTTTGTAGTAATGTGTTCTTCCCTTAGACTTACATGTTTGGTTTAATGTAATTAAGACTAATACAAACAAATTTGCTAATAGGATTACTAGTAGCAATCACACTATAAACATGCTTAGCCTAAATGAATCATAATCATTCCCTGGTGCACACAACATTCCTTATTCAAATTCATTTGCTCTAGCTTAACAAAATCCTGATAGGAACTAGAATTCTAGGCTTTTTAAACAGAATCAGACAATCTCAAATGCTAGAAAGAAAGAATAAATAGGAATTTGGACCTTCTTTTATCTAGACAGCCAGGTCAAACCGGCCCTGTGTAGGACGACCAATTATTTCTTGGTTTTGTAAACTAAATCGTGTGATTACAGTGGAAATCCAACTCTGTTCAAGAATTTTTTCAAAGGCATGTCCAGCTGGAGCCAGACAATTCTGAAATAGATCCCAGCTGTTTGGATTATCTGAACCCAAGAATAACTAAATACTGCCACTGAAAGCACTATCAGTAGTAAATTCTCGTTTGAAGTTGTAGGTAGCTAGCATGCCAAATCCTTAAAGACCACCCCTACTCAGCAGTAGCTTAGAAATGGTAATAAGAGGAAGAGATTAATTCTTACTTGTGGTTTTAACTGGCCCAGCTACCACAATCCATTTGGTATCTCGAATTGTTCCAAGCATGAGGATGCTTAGATGTGCATATTTTAAAGTTGGAAAAGCTAGCCCTTTTCTAGGAAATCTTTAGATTTTTCTAACTTTGAGTTAAATGTTTCATGTATATCTTCAATAATCATAATTGTTTATGGATTGTGTATTTTGTCTCATATTTAGCTTATTTTTTAATAAATGCAAGCAGGTACAGATATTTCTATAGCTAATGTCTTATTTTCATTACATAGCACAAAATGAGTATAACTTAATACAACAATATTCAAAGAATAACATGGTAGATAACTAGAGGGTAATTTCCTTTATTCACAGTAGTCATTGCTACACTGTTAATTAATCTAATTGTATTTTGTCTCAGTCATATGCTTTGTTACTAATAAGATAAATAACAGTACATATCAATTTCTAAAAATTAGGTTTTATAATTTTGTTCTCCAGGTAAATAAGCCTCCTAAGTTTTATTCTGTACTCATCACTATCTTCTAATAGCACAGATATTTTAAAGCAATTTAAATATATTCCATTTTTAAATACTTATATTATCTTTTTATACTCACATATTCATAAGTAATATATTTGAATTTGGTTTTCATCTGAAAGCCTAAACAAAAGCAAATCATTTCAAATATAAATATTTAGTCTCACAAGAAATATTTATTTTCCTTTAGTATACATGCTGTACATTTAATTTGTACATTCCTATCTATGTAGAATTAACAAATCTATCATACAAAAATACTTTGTGTACAAATGAATGCTAATTCTGGTTGGGCAGCAGTTTGGAACCAAAGCCAAACTTCATTTTATCACATGATGTTATGTCAAACTATTGTTAAACAATTCTCTTGAACTAAAAATTTTGTGTGTATGTGTCAGAGAGAGAGAGAGAGACAGAGAGCAAGACAGAGAGAAAAACTGAGAGAGAGACAGAAAGAGATGAAGCTATGTAGTTCAATTTGCTTTCTTAAAATAACGTTGTGGGGAGGTAATTGGTAAAAAATGTTTTCCCAATCTTAAACAAGTAGTAAATTAGGTGACATTTTCTATTTATAACAGGTAAAAACCAGACAAGAATTTCCTTCTGCTACAACTTTCTAACAGAGCATTTGAAACATTTGATGACTAGATGAGTTCATTTTTTTAAATGCTGTGCTTAATATTTAAGTGACATCTTACTTGAAAAGTTACTCTAGGATAAATAAATAAAACATTCTAGATGCAGTCTTCCAGCAATGACATTCCAGCAATTTCCCTGAGAATAAAGTCAGGCAATATTCCAGGTTTTGAACATCAAGTATTTTCAGATGATAACTAGTGAGTTTTCCAAGAACATTTAAAGTTTCAAACAAAAGTATTAAAACCCAAACTCTCCATTAATACATGTATAGTCTTCACAATTGAATGGGAATATAAATCATTACTTAAAAACATAAAAACTTTGAAGTTTGAGAATAAAAATAGACAACCTACTTCCTAGGGCAGGTGGAATTGTCCACAAGTCTTAGCTTCATTTCTCAGAAACAAATAATCAAAACTGTTAACCAAGACCATGATTAAAAGAAAATATATGAATATTTTTGGACATGTTGAGTTTATAGTGCCTGTATTGGGGAAGGACTTTTCTCCAACCTTAAAGAAGTAATAAATAACCTTGGGCAAATACTTTCACTTAAATCTAAGTAGGAAAAGCAGAAAAACAGAGCACAAAGGAGACTGAGAAGGAGAATTAATTAAAAGTAGTAGGGAGAACTTCCCCGCACTCAGAAAAATTATATCTCTAAAGCTGAGGAAAGACAAATATTCAGGAAAAAATGTTTTTAACAGTGGCAAGGACTGGAGTATGATGAAATATTAAAATGTAAGAAACCCTAATTGGATTAAGTGAATACAAGGTTATCTATAGACAGTTTCAGTAAAGAGATTAGGGTGGAAATCACACTGGATAGGTGGATGAATGAATAGGAGGTAAGAAAGTGGAGCCAGCTGCAAAGACATCTGTTTTTCTTTAAAAAAAGTACATAGCAAGGCGAATATGCAGGGTTAAAGGATGTTTTTATTTGCTTGCTTGTTCTAGGATAGAAGATACTTGAGTATGTTTTGTAAACTGAAGGGAAGAATGGAGTAGTGAGGATACAAAGAAGTTCTACAAAGCCCTGAGGAGATCGGAGTTGGTATATGTATGGAAACCCACTCCCACCCTGCCCCTATCCCATCAGCACTTCGAATGCCCTCATGCTCTGCTTGTTTTTCTTTTCTCTATAGCACTGATTGTCTTTAATAGTGCTTTATACCTCACCTATTTGTTGCAATAATACTTTCTCTCCCTTAACTTTCCACCCTCAACCTCCTTTAGGATATTCTTATTCCCACCATTTCCACTTACCCCTTACCTGTCTTCCCAGGGCTTTGTAAAGTTCACAGATCTTTGTCTTTTGTCCTTTCATATATGTTAAGCACCTAGAACATAGTGATGCCCAACAAATACATTGATTTATTTATTGTTGAATTGTAGAATTAAAAAAAAATGTAGGGATGAGTCTGAAAGTCTGCATTTTTTACCTATAAAGAAGGAATAATTAAGCTGCATGGAAGGAGGGTTAGAGAGAGTGTATTAGTCCATTTTCATGCTGCTGATAAAGACATACCTGAGACCAGGCAATTTACAAAAGAAGGAGGTTTATTAAACTTACAATTCCACATGGCTAAGGAGGCCTCAAAATCATGATGGAAGACAAGGAAGAGCAAGTCGCATCTTACACAGATGGCAGCAGACAGAACAAGAGCTTGTGCAGAGAAACTCCCATTTTTAAAACCATAATATTTTGTGAGACCCATTCACCCTCACGAGAACAGCATGAGAAAGGCCCAACCCTATGATTAAATAATCTCCCACCAGGTCCCTCCCACAACACATGGGAATTATGGGAGCTACAAGATGAGATTTGGGCGGGACACAGAGCCAAACCATATCATTTAGTCCCTGGCTTCTCCCAAATCTCATATCTTCACATTTCAAAACAAATCATTCCTTCCCAACAATCTCCCAAAATATCAACTCATTTCATCATTAACTCTGAAGTCCACTGTCCAAAGTCTCATCTGAGACAAGGCAAGCCTTTTTCACCTATGAGCCTGTAAAATCAAAAGTAAGTTAGATACTTCCTAGATACAAGGGGGGTACAGGCATTAGGTAAATACAGCCATTCCAAATGAGAGAAATTGGCCAAAACAAAGGTGCTACAGGCCCAGTGCAAGTCCAAAATACAGCAAGGTAGTCAAATCTTAAAGCTCCAAAATGATCTTTTTTGACTCCATGTCTCACATCCATGTCACACTGATGCAAGAGGTGGCTTTCCATAGACTTGGGCAGCACTATCCCTGTGGCTTTGCAGGGTACAGCCTCCCTCCTGACTGCTTTCACATGCTGGCATTTGGTGTCTGCAGCTTTTCCAGGTGCAAGTTGCAAGCTGTCAGTGGTTCTACCATTCTGGGGTCTGAAAGACAGTGGCCCTCTTCTCACAGCTCCGCTGTGTGGTACCCCAGTAGGGACTCCGTGTGGGAGCTTCAACCCCACATTTCCCCTCTGCACTGCCCTAGCAGAGGTTCTCATTGAGGACCCCACCCCTGCAGCAAACTTGTGCCTGGATATCCAGGTGTTTCCATATATCCTCTGAAATCTAGGCGAAGTTACAATTCTTGTCTTCTGTACACAATCAGGTTCAACACCACATAGAAGCTGCCGAGGCTTGGGACTTTCACCCTCTGAAGCCACAGCCTGAGCTCTACATGGGCCTCTTTCAGCAGTAGCTGAGACCCAGGGCACTAAGTCCCTAGGCTGCACACAGCATGAAGCCACTCTTTTCTTGTAGACTTCCAGGTCTGTGATGGGAGAGGCTGCCAGGAAGACCTCTGACATGCCCTGGAGACATTTTCCCCATTGTGTTGAGGATTAACATTCAGTTCCCCATTACTTATGCAACCAGTTTAAATTTCTCCTCAGAAAATGGGATTTTATTTTCTATCTCATTATCAGGCTGCAAATTTTCCAAACGTTTATGTTCTGCTTCCCTTATAAAACTGAATGCCTTTAACAGCAGCAGAATCACCTCTTGAATGCTTTGCTGCTTAGAAATTTCTTCTTCCAGATACCCTAAATTGTCTCTCAAGGTCAAAATTCCACAGATCTCTAGGACAGAAGCAAAATACCACCAACCTCTTTGCTAAAACATAACAAGAGTCACCTTTGCTCCAGTTCCCAACAAGTTCTTCATCTCCATCTGAGACCATCTCAGCCTTGACATTATTGTCCATATCACTAGCAAGATTTTGGTCAAAGCCATTCAACAAGTCTCTAGGAAGTTCCACACTTTCCACATTCTCCTGTCATCTGAGTCCTTAAAACTGTTCCAACCCCTGCCTGTTACCCAGCTCCAAACTCTTCCACATTGTGAGAGGACTCACAATGATGGTGGAAGGCAAAAGGGAGCGAGTCACACCTTACATAAATGGCATCAGGCAAAAAGAGAGCTTATGCAGAGAAACTCCTATTCTTAAAACCATCAGATCTTGTGAGACCCATTTGGTACCACAAGAATAGCGTGGGAAAGACCTGCCCCTGTGATTCAATCATTCCCCACTGGATCCCTCCCACAACACATGGGAATTACAGGAGTTACAAGATGAGATTTGGGTGGGAACACAGAGCTATATCATATCAGAGAGATTTCAAATATAGTGAAAATTAAACATTCAGTACAGACTGGTCCCCAATGTGACAATTTTTCAACTTTATCATGTTGGGAAAGCTATATGGGTTTTTTTGTGTTGTTTGTTTGAGACAGAGTGTTGCTCTGTCCCCACGCTGGAGTGCAGTGGCATGATCTCAGCTCACTGCAACCTTCACCTCCTGGGTTCAAGCAATTCTCCTACCTCAGCCTCCCAAGTAGCTGGGATTACAGGTGCGCGCCACCACATCCAGCTAATTTTTTGTATTTTTAGTAGAGATGGGGTTTCACCATGTGGCCAGGATAGTCTCGATCTCTTGGCCTTACATTCCATCTACCTAAGCCTCTCAAAGTGCTGGGATTATAGCCATCAGCCACCACACATGGCTTGGAAAGCCGTATGAATCTAGTAGAAATAGTACTTTAAATTTTGAATTTTGATCTCTTCCTGGGCTGGTGACAGGAAGTACGATTAGTCTCTTGTGATGCTGGGCAGTGAGTTGCAGCTCTGGGTTAGCGATGTGGTCAGGAGGTCAGACAACTGACCACCTAGAGTGAACTGCGTTGTGATATGATTTTACTGAACTATAGGCTAATGTAAGTGTTTATGCTGGAGGTTGCACTTTTTTGAATTGCAGATGTGTAAAAAATCAGACCTTGGTGATGACCTTGAGCGGTACAATATGTAAATAACTACCACACACTTAGCGTTCCAATAATGGAACACTAGGGATAAATGGATTCAGGTAGGCTAGGCTAAGCTATGATCTTCAGTGGGCTAGGTATATTAAATGCATTGTTGACTTTGACATTTTCAACTTACTATGGGTTTATTATAATGTATCCCCATTGTAAACCAAGGAGCGTCTATGTATAGATCAAAGGTCATTCATGGAAGCTCATGGGCCCCATTTAAGAAGTGACATGGTGGCTGGGCACAGTGGCTCACGCCTGTAATCCCAGTACTTTGGGAGGCTGAGGCAGGTGGATCACAAGGTCAGGAGCTCGAGACCAGCCTGGCCAGTATGGTGAAACCCCATCTCTACTAAAAATACAAAAATAAAATTAGTTGCGTTGTGGTGGTACATGCCTGTAGTCTTAGCTGCCCTGGAAGCTGAGGCAGGAGAATCACTTGAACCCAGGAGGCAGAGGTTGCAGTGAGCTGAGATCATGCTGCTGCACTCCAGTCTGGGCAACAGAGCAAGACCTGGTCTCAAANAAAAAAAAAAAAAAAAAAAAAAAAAAAAAAAAAAAAATTTGTGTGTGTGTAAAATTTTGGGCAGAAAGTTTGTTTATAGATTAGTGTCTCCCCTATATAGTTGAGCTTCAAATGGAGAATGGTTTAAGAGCTTGGAGCTTTTGTTATAAAACTTACAAAAATGTTATCTTCCTTTACTATTACTTAATTGTTCCAAACTAATTCCTTATTGAAGGTGCATACGTAAAGTATATGGGCAGAGCTTGTATTTCAGAAGTACGTTAACAGCACAATTAAAAAGTTGAAGTTCATGACAACTGACATGTTTTTCAGATAATCAGTCTGATTATATTTATGTTAGATCCTTTTGGCACCAGGCTTCTATTTCTATCCTAGTTGATTTAGTGGGAGAAGAGGCAATGGGGTATTTTGAGAGGATTAAGTTCTTAGATGATCTCTTTAAGAGCGTTGTTGCTGCTGTTTTCTAGGCAAGGACAATCAAATCACAGACAAATCCTTAATTCAGACTCCATTACCATAGCTTCCCCATGTGTGTTGACAAATGAGGAGTCTAAACCTTTTAGAATATAGAATTGCCGTGAGGCCAGAAACCAGACGGTCCTACTTTTTCAGAAGTCTGGATGAGTAAATTTAGGCTATCTAGGAAAAAATGGACTCATCAGTATAATTTCTCTTCTATGTAATTTATTTCACAGAGTTCTTCTTTAAACACAAGCCCCAACACAAAGCCTTTCTTGCCATCCTAAGACTTCAGATTTATAGCCATGGCCCATTTTTTCACTTCCACAACCACATGTTGATGACTGTGGGACTTCACTGTTTGCTATTCCAAACCAAATACACCAAATCTCTTTTCTGATAGTTTAAAAAAATTAGCTCAGGAAAATGTGAATCAAATGATAAAACAAACGTTTTATTGGTCTCACTAATCCAAAAGCTCTTCCTAGTGAAAACTCTACTATTCATGTATTTTCATTACATGCTTCTTAAAAATAGTTAAATTGTAATACTGAAATGTACTCTACTTATGATTTTGTTGTTTAGCTTAAAACTTTTAAATACATGTAATGAAGATAGATTAATATTAAAATGTATTTCCGTGTTAGTAAACTAATAACCTGATATGTCAATGTTTTAAAACTTTTAAGTTAGAATGAGATTTTATACCATTTATAGTAGAGAAACTGATTTAATAACTTAAATGAAAAAAAAAAGGTTCAAATTCTGGAAAATCAACTAGATAAATCTATGTAAATAACTTGTTCTTAAAAGTTTAGTATAATTTAAATTTATGTACGAAAATTGTATTATAAAATTATAATAAAAAAATCTAAATTTTAGATGTATTTATATCTAATAATGTGTTAGCATTTGCTTTGCTCTCTAAGGCAATAATGGTATATAAATCTTCCATTCATAAAAAGTTTGATATTATAAAGTTCAAGGAAGTTATCAAAGTATGATATATCTTATAAAGAAAACATATTACTTTCTAATCAAAGGACAATTATGTATAATTTTTCCAATATGAACAAGTAAAAAATTTATAAGGTTAAAGTTTAATTGAGTTTTGAAGTATGAATTATTCACTGTCTATGCAAATGAAAAATACTGGGAACAGGTAAACTTTGACATTGTTTTAGGCTGCTGCCCTAGATAAGTTGTAGTGATGTTTGAAAGAAAGCCACTGTAGCTTTAAATAATTTACAGATTTTCTGGATAAATATATCCTGCTGCTTTCGTCTCAACTGAGTTATGAATAAAGAGTGATATGTAGAAGGAATTCACTGCTGCATCAGATGCTTAAGGAGAAAGCTTCAATTATAGAGAATATTAGTGGGAGCCTTTTTTTTAGTTTATATCACAATCATGGTGCATAGCTCACAGTAGTTGTTCGATGAATATTTTTAGCGTATTAATGAATAGGTTGGGAATGAATTCCATGAACCATGACAATTAGATTATGAGTTACCTCTAGCTCTCATCAAAGAGAAACAGGCTTTCAAGTGTACACTTGGCATAATCCCTAGAAAGAAGTATATTTAAAAATGTTTTAAAGTGTTTTATTTTACTAAAAGCCTCTAGTAAAATGTTCATAGCATTTTCCACACGACTTACTTTTTTTTTTTTTACAGCAAGCCTTTTCATTTTTATTACTCAAAGTTTCATTTTTTATTCAGCTTTCTGACTCTGTGCTTGCGCCTTCAACACTTTCACAACGATTTTCTGCTCCTCAAGGAAAGCACGCTTGATCCTGTCACGAACACATTTAGCACACATGGAACCACCATAGGCCCTGCTGACATGTTTCTTTGTTTTGGACAATCTCATAAGAACTTTAGGTCTTACAGCACGAACCCCTCAAAGCCTGCCTGGGCACACGCCACATGCTGATGTTGGTTCTTTCCCAACCTTCTTGGTATAAAGGTAAACAATTCTATTACCAGGGGTCCGGGACAGCCTAGTTTTGTTAGAGGCGGTATTGTAGGAAAGCCTACGTCATTATGTCAAACGCTGGACCATTCTGAGTGCCTGCACACAATGTCCCCGGAAGAGTATATAATCTTTTTATAATTAGCTGCTATCATTGAACATAAGATTTAACATGACATTTTAGATGTTTGGCTTATCTCAGAAAGTAAGAAGATGTAGCCATACTTGACTCTCATCTCTGCATGATGACAATTACCTGGATTAGAGTCAAGGCTCTCCCATCACCACCATGCCCAGAACACACACATGCAAGATAAAGCACATGGTCATCATTTGCAAAGTTCCCACCATTCATTATTGTATCCCTAAACCCTAAGTTTACTGTCAGTTGTAATTTATTATTAAGCTTACGCTATTGTCTTTTATGGTAGGGCTGCTTTATCCATGTCTGTCACTTTCTAGGCCTCTTCACGTGGTAGTGTCTATAATCCATAATTTTGGTAGTTTTCAATTTATAAGTAAGTTATGTTTCAATGGGGCTGTAGAGGAGAAAAAAAATAATATATTTTCCTCATTCATCAAAAGGGTAGTAGCTGGCCAGAATCAGTGGCTCATGCCTGTAATCCCAGACATGGGAGGCCTTGGGAGGCTGAGGCAAAGGATCACTTGAAGTCAGGAGTTCAGACAAGCCTGGCCAACATATTGAAACCCGTCTCTACTAAAAATACAAAACTTAGCTGGGAGTGCTGGCCTGTGCCTTTAATCTCAGCTGCTCAGGAAGCTGAGGCAGGAGAATTGCTTGAACCTAGGAGGCGGAGGTTGCAGTGAGCCAAGATTGTGACTCTGCACTCCAGCCTGGGCAACAGAGCAGGACTGTATTACAGACACACACACACAAAATCTATTAAAAAAAGGTAGTAGCTGACACTCCTTAAGGACAGGCAGATTAACAAGACAAAAGCATAATAAATTTATTTAATCAAAGTTTTACAAGACTTCAGAAATGAAAACCCCAAATTCTGGAGAAAATTGTATATTTTTATGCTGTCTAATGAAAGAATTAGGTAGTTGTGGGGAAACATAATTGGACAAAAAGGGGTATAATTTAATGGTAAAAACTGGGGGGAATTTAGCAAGGCTTGTTTGTTCAGATTCTTTTTGCTTCTAGGTATAGGGTGCAACTTCTCTGGATTGAGGATCATATGACCCTACTTTCAGGCAAGGAAAGTCAGAGAATTTCTTTATGACCATGTTTCAGGGGAACATCAGATTAACCTTGCTTCTGTGGATTTCTTAATTGCTAAGATGCCATGTTTTGGGGCACTGTGTTCTGAGTCCTGACAGGGCTTTCTAATGCCCTTAGAACTAGATCAAACTTCTTAGCTTAGCTAATCAGGCCCTACATGATCTGGTGGCTCTGACTCCTGTGACCTCCCTTCACAAATCTACAGTTGGTTTTAAATGCACTCCTATTTTCTGTCTTTAATGGTCCTTTTTCTCATTCTTAAATAGGCCAAACAGCCTTCAGCCTTTATATTTTTGGTTCACTTTACTGGGATTCCCTTTCTCCAGATGATTAACATGGCTGGTTCCTTTGTTATCTCCCAGCAGTGACAGCGAAAGCCATAGTTCTATTTCCACAAACCCTGTGTCCCAATTTTGCCACCCACACACATTTGTTATCAAGCAGCTCCTTCTTTCAAATCATGTAAGTTGTTCTGAAATGTCAATGCAACTCAGCCTTCTGTCCTTTCAGGTTTGTCTAACTTCCATGACAAGCTTATTCAAGAAAAAGCCGACAATTTCTTGGTGGCAGAATTAACTTTAACATTTAATCAGAATCAGATGATAAGGACTGCACACAGAATATACTGGAATCTTAAAACTAGGTCTCACTCTGAAGAACACACACTATTATTAGACTTTTAAACCCATTTATGCAAGTGCAATGGTACCCATTCACTATGTCAGCTAATATACATATCTCTGATACCACTCATTTCTCCAAAGAAAAATGATTTCTAGTACACTATATGCTAATTAATAAACTATCTGGTCTTGATTGGAGTTACAAATAGTGCTCTTCTGGAGGAGGTTTTTCTTTAGTCTTTTAAATGTTCACTAACTAGTTCTCAAGTGGTAGTTCTTATTAATGTATTTGAAATATGTACCGACCACCCCAAATGTGCTAGGTTAAAATACACACTCACTCCTGAACACATACACTCACACATACCACATTCTCTATTCTGATGTGTCTTCAAGTAAGTTATAGAAAAACGTAACAATTGGGAATCACTCCTGTATAGAACAAATGAGTGAGAAGCTTGCCACTGCTATCCCCACCACTAACAACCATATATACAAGTTCTAAGTGAATTGACATGGGAATAAAAACTTAGTTTACTACTGGGATGGGGACTAACAGTCATTGGTTCACCCCTTTAGTCTTTCCATGAAACTGGTGAGATTTAAAGAAATTGTTTCTGGCACCCTCCATTTAACTTGGAATGTATTTTGTTACAGAAACAAGGTTCATCTTAATTTGACTTGAAATGGATCTATTGGTTGTGCATTTCTGTAACTTTTTGTATTAAGTAGCCATTGCAGTCTTCCCAGAATGACTCTCATAAAACCTAGATTACATTTCTCTGTTTTTTCTCTTCTTGCTCTCTGAATAAATCATTGCACACAGGTGCATGTGGGTAATTTAGAATAGACTGATCATTTCACAGAATAAACTGAAGAGAGGGTTTCATATCAAATACTCCAAGGCAAAATCTTCTAAAATCATCATGAGACATCTCTCTTCTTTCAGGTCTCTTTTGCTTCTCACATGATCAAACAGGTGTTTTTTCTTCTTCTTTTCTTCCCCTAGACACTGCTCAGCTTCTACTGAGTCCTTCCCTTCTTTTCTTCCAAAAGAAAAAGTATTTCTTTTCTTTCACACGTGTAATAATCCTACTGTTTTCTCCATATCCTAGATGCCAGTTGATAACAGACACCTCCAAACCCTGACTTCCACCATGAACAAATTTATCAAAACAGCAAATGTAGGTCTTTCCTTCTGGAAGATTTGTATACCAGCAGCCTAGAAAAAAAAATTCCTCACATTGTTACTTCTGTGCTTGTAGAAATATAGATTGAGTTCTAAATACCACAAGTTTTTTGGAATAGAAACTTTTTAATTTGGAGATTTCTTGAGTAATGGAAATAGAAAAAATACTCATTAATTTTGGATTTTCTTCAAATATGACCGATGTGGGGTTTCTTATGATGATATTTCATATGTAACAAAAAGGAACAGCTATTCTGTCTCAACACACACTAATTTATAGTTATTTATGTAAAGAGTATTAAGAACAAATATCTAAAATGATTAAGAGATCACCACAAGCTTTCTAAAATAATTTTGTTTAAAACAATGAAAAATGTGATTCTAATAATCTACCTTTTCAACATATGTAATCTGTCTCCCTACATTCTTTGGGTGATTGTATTTTCTAGAAAATAAAAATCAGAACTAAGAACATTTGTAATTTTGTAATAATATTAGTGCAAGGAATAGTTCAAATGTTGGAATTCCTGGGACATTTCCATAATGTATGGGAAAAGTACTTCAGAATACTTCAAATCAGTACTGTCCTTGAAAAAATGTCTGCCTTATTCCCAAGTAAGTCCTATAAATAGAAAACAGGAAGCTATCTAAATATTATGATCTAAGGGACAGTACAAAGTCCTATGCCCTGTATTATCTCTAACTGTCATGGGCTTTCTTGATGCCTGGACTAAAATTGCCATTACGTGAACCTTTCTTCTCAGGTATGAGAAAGTAATCTGCATTCTTCAGAAAAATATTGTTTAAATGCTTACCATTTTATATTGCAAGTTGATGGGGAAGATCACCAAATTAGTAATAACTTGTTACTAGAAGAACTAAGATCCTGGCAGAATGAGAAATTATATGCCAGGGGTGAAGGAAAACTAGATTCAAATTCAGGAACTTTAAATTCTAGTGCTCGCTGTGATGCTGACTTGCCAAGCGATCATGGGCAATGTATTTAATCTTCAGCAGCCACAATTTCTCCAGTTTTGGAATGGGGTTAGTAGCAGTAGCGCTTCCCAGTTTGATTTTTGCCTTGAAAAATTGAAAAGCGCTTTAGGATCAGGAAACTAATAGGGGAAGCAGAGGGAAATTGACTTTGAGTTGGCTAATGCTAATCGTAAATATTGATAATATAGAATGAAGGTGCAAAGGAAAGAAAGAGGATGAAATTTCCAAAGTCATTCTCCCTGCCCCCACAAGACAGGGAGGCCCGTGAGGAGGCTGAGGTAAGTCATGCTTAAACCAAACCTCATTCTTTCCTAGAATTGGCAGTGATCATAGTGCAAGGATAATTTAGGCAAGTGGGAGAATACAGATGAACAATAACAATAAAAATATGTATGGCATGAAGAATTATAGGATCATGGACCCTGGTTACTTGTATTTTCAAATCCAAATTGAAATGGTTATTAGATAAGGAGAAGCTCAAGGACTAATTTATTTGGGGATGTAAATAATTTTTCTTTGCTTTATTTCCCTAGAGCCTTTAGGAGATTGCTTTTAAAGTCTTATGCTATCATGCATGTCAGTATCTGATACAGTTTTATCCATATTTTACTGAAGGAGTAGCAGTGGCACAATGAAAGCTGACCATAAATGCTCAGGGCTTCGTAGCATTAATATTATCGCCTCAGGAACCAAGGAAAGTACGAAATCAGCTTTGACGATTTTGACCTCGGGCCTGCAAGCCTATGATATATAGCCCTCAAAAGGTGCCTTGTCCATAGGAAGACAATTAGTGACTTAAAAAAAAGTCCCAAACTTTCTAGCTTAGTTCTGGTACAGGTCTAATGTTTAGGCATAACTAGAAAGATACTGCTGAGATATAATGAAACACTTCCCACCTCGTTTTCTCAGTTCATCATGTGTCATTCAGAGGTAAGGGCACAGAAGAGAAAAGTACTTCAGTTGCCTTTCATTTCCCTTTCCTGTCTTCCATCTCAAAAGGAGATTCCAGGGAACATATAAGACAGGGAGAATGCAAAGGTTAGAACACTTTGACTTTGACATGTCAAAAATCCAGTACAATTGGCTTAGGCAAAAGGGAAATTTATTGAAAGATTACTTGGTTACTTACATTATTAAGCGCAAACCAGCTTCCAGGAAAGGAAGGAGGCAGCTGAACCTCAGGAAATAAAGGCTACCTCTTTCCCATTCCCTTTGTTTGCCTGTCTGCTTCAGCCTCCGCGCCAGCTGCTGTCACCAGAAGTAGGAAACACAGTCATCAAGATCAAACAATATCTTACACCATCTATAATGCGAAAACTCTTTAATGATGACTTGGTTCAAGACAGCAAGATCGTGGAAGAAGGACTGCGATTGGCCCAATGGTCAGAGGGCAAGGCCACATAAGAAGCAGGCAGGGCTGATTGTTTTCCCATGTTTAGAGTCATGAGGAGAGTAGTTTCTGAAGGAAGGAGAGTGGGGAAAGTCATTCCTTATAAAAAAGGGAAGGCAGAGAGCACTGCTGAAAAGAACTAAATAGTAGATACCCATCATAAAGAACAAATTAGGAATATCTAGGGGATAATGTTAACCTGGTGAGAAATAAACAAATCCTCTGAAACTTGGAAAACCATAACCCTTATTTTTGCCTACTTCAAACTATGTTCTGGTAATACCACTGGCAAATTTCCAGAGCAGCCAGCCTCCAATTGTAGAAAAAAATTGTGTTCCAAAAATCGACTTGTAAGGAGTTTGGATCTGAGAATACATAGAAGCAATGCTACCAACGGTGTTTCTGCCTTTAGGTCAGTTTATCCTTAATATGCCTAAATTATTATACTACTTTTTTTTTTTTTTTTTTTTTTTTTTTTTTTTTTTTTTTTTTTTTTTTTTTTTTTTTTTTTTGAGACGGAGTTTCGCTCTTGTTACCCAGGCTGGAGTGCAATGGCGCGATCTCGGCTCACCGCAACCTCCGCCTCCCGGGTTCAGGCAATTCTCCTGCCCCAGCCTCCTGAGTCGCTGGGATTACAGGCATGCGCCACCATGCCCAGCTGATTTTTTTTTTTTTTTTTGGAGTTTTAGTAGAGACGGGGTTTCACCATGTTGACCAGGATGGTCTCGATCTCTTGACCTCGTGATCCACCCGCCTCGGCCTCCCACAGTGCTGGGATTACAGGCTTGAGCCACCGCGCCCGGCCAATTATTATACTAACAGTGCATTTCAATGTCACCAAATAACCATTAGAGAATCTTTCTCAAGAGTCCAGCTTCTGAGTACCGTAAAATACATTTTACCTCCTAGTGGTGATTTCTTTTGCACTGCATCAGGTAATGGTTGAGTAACCGGTAAAGCATGAAAGAGAACTCTGCTGGGACCTCCAGGAAGCAGCAGTTTATTTGCCTTCTGTGTTGCTTTCTGATGCAGAGAATATGAAATAAAAGGCTGACAACCTGTGTTCTAGATTAAGTAACTGCTTCTTGCTCTGTGACTTCAGAAAGCAGGTGTTGGTTTTCACATCTGTCATATGGTGTTGGTGTGTGTATGTGTGCATTTTTGTGTGTGCTGGGAGCCAGTTGGACTGCCTTTTAAATTCGGGACTGCATTTTAAAGTTCTTTCCACCCTAAAACGTCATGCTTCTGTGCTGAGAAAAACCCTTTCTCATAGCCCCGTTACTGCTGCGCTCCTTCAATGTCTGCCGATGTATATGGAGGCTTCCGTAGTAAAACAAGGCGGTGGGGGGTTCTCAGCGCTCTCCTTTTTTGAGGTTCCTGTATTAATAAATGAAGGAATAACAAAACAGGATTGTAAAATTTATGGAATTGTGAATATTTTCATTTGGCAAATTAACACAACAGAAATGATATAATTGAACTACCAATAATCAATTATAATATTCATAAAAATAATGATTTATGGTACAATCTAAAGTAGTCCAGTAATTGGGTGTATATGTGAAGTTTTATGAAAGACACATAAAAAATATTGTCAATAAATATGTCTGTTATTGTATATATGAACTCACCTGGAGATAACATCAAAGATCTAATTTACGGCCACTTGCATAAAGCCCTAGTCAAAGGGTCCTTCTAGTAACTTTTGTGAGATGCCCTGTTCCCTCGTGTTAGTAAAGTTGTAGACTATTTCTAGTTAGAGGATTAAACCAGAAACAACAGTGCTGCGCATTCTCAATGATCTCTTTTTCCCTAATCATGTGATTGGTTATCTTATCAATTCTATTTTTTTCCCATAGTAGTTTCTATCATTTGAGGAAGAAATAAAAGAATAAATACCCAATAAAGATAAATAGACTAGCTGCACAATTAGTTTGGGAAAAAAATTGAAATGGTTACAAATCATATGCAGTATGGTAAGTCATAGACATAAGTTCAGAATAACAATTCCTCTCAAATTGTGGGTTTAAATGAAATTCAATATGGGTTTATGAAACTATATTAATTTTATCAATGTTTTAAAAATTTTGTAATACACAGGTGATTATATTTTTTGTAAATGTGATATAATATATGTATGATGAAAGTAACGTTTTTTCCTCTGTCAAAAGGAGCATTTGAAATTTTAGAAGTAATTATCTTTTTTTAAAATTTTCTTATTTTTGAGGCAGGGTCTTTCTATGTTGCCCAGGCTGGTATGCAGTGGTATGTATTACAGCCTTGACCTCCTGGCCTCACGTGATCTTCCCACCTCAGCCTCCTGAGTAGCTGGGACTACAGGTGCACACCACCATGCCTGGGTAATTAATTTTCTTGTAGAGTTGGGTTTTTGCCACGTTTCCCAGGCTGGTCTCCAACTCCTGGGCTCAAGCAATCCATCTGCCTTGGTGTCCCGAATTACTGGTATTACAGGTGTGAGCCCCACTTCCTGCCAAGCTATGATCTTAAATTAATTCATTTATAATGTCTAAAGGTTGGGGGAAGATTCTGATTTTGTTACTTAGACCAAAAATCTCAAGTTAGTCATACTTGTGTTGAGAAACTAAGTAAATTAAATACTTTTTTCTACTTTTAGGCTAGTTTATCCTGAATATGCCTAAAATATTATACTAACAGTTCATTTCAATGTCACCAAATATCCATTAGAGAATCTTTCTCAAGAGTCCAGCTACTGAGTACCATGAAATACATTTTACCTCCTAGTGGTGATTTCTTCTGCACTGCATCAGGTGATGGTTGAGTAACCGATAAAGCGTGAAAGGGAACTCTGCTGGGACTCCCAGGAAGCAGCAGTTTATTTGCCTTCTGTGTTGCTTTCTGATGCAGAGAATATGAAATAAAAGGCTGACACCTGTGTTCTAGATTAAGTAACTGCTTCTTGCTCTGTGACTTCAGAAAACAGGCCTTGGTTTTTACACCTGTCATATGGTGTTGGTGTCATTGCTTTTTTCCCCTAAATACATTTGAATAAAATAGAGTGGAAATAACAAAAAGTTATCATTTCAAGCAAAAATTTTGGTTAATATATTCTGTCCTTCATGTAATCTGTATGAAATTGCTACTCCTTATAAAATTTGAGCAATACATTTCTCCTTTGCATAAGTATTCTTCAACAAATTTTGTAAATAGGAAGAATTAAAGAAATGGTATTAGCTTATCTACGGAGTTTGTTAAAACGTATGTAAAAAGAAGAGAGACTATGATTTTACATGTGGAAGACATCTAAAACAGACCAACTGTAAGGCAGCAAATCAAAGAAGAAAGTAGGTCAGCTAGCCCCCTGGAGATACAATGAATTGCTATTATTTAAAAGGATGGTCAGAGAGTAAAACTGCCTGTGAAGAAGAATGCTTAAGTGAACAATGGTAAATCTGACAGAAAAGCAGGGTCAGAGCAAAACAGTTGCAAAGCTCAGAGTGTAAACTGCATGTCCTCAGGTCAAGCAGAGGATGAAAAGCAAAACAATCTCCTCATTCAAGAAGCTTTCTGGCGGCCAGCAAGCTGAGTAATGAGAAACAAACTGCAGAGGCCTTCCACAGAGAAAGGAGAAGAAAACAGCCTCAGGATATGGAGGGAATCCAGCAGATTTTGAGACTATAAACTCATCAGGATTCACACTTTTAATAAAAGAAAATTTTAAGTAACAGGAGAATCACTGAGGGGACTAAAGTACTTAATCAAGTTCATTTACATTACTTACTTGTGAAAGCCATGGACCTGATGGGATTCATTAACTATGTTTGGTGGTCAGAGAGCATTGTATACTGGGGAAAGCACCATTTCTTACTTCCATTTTTAAGGTTTACTGTGCTTTCTCTTGCCACTAAGTGAAATTTGAGAATCATAATTGCTACGCAAGTATAGACTTGTAAATTAAAATAGTATAGGAGACCAAGATGAACAAACTAACTCCAGACCAAAACACTCCAACCCTCTATTTATCATAGAAGTATTGTAACCACTCAATGGGTCCATTTTGCCCACTCCCCAGATACAGCTAATTTATCAAGACAGAGGAAGTACAATAAATAATTTAATTCACATGGAGCCAGCTGAACAGATGACAGGGTATTTATATTATTCAAATCAGTCTCCTTAAATGGAAAATAGAGTTTTTAAGGATGATTTGGTGGGCAGAGGGTCAGGCAGTAAAAAGTGCTGATTGGTTCAGGCTGGGATAAAACCATAAGGAGTTGAAGCTGTCCTCTTGCACTGAGTCAGTTCCTAGGTGGAGAGGCCACAAGACCAGATGAGTCAGTTTATTGATCTAGGTGGTACCAGCTGATCCATCAAATGCAAGATCTGAAAAATATCTCAAGCACCAAACGTAGGCTTTATAATAGTGATGCTACCCCTAGGAGCAATTGAGAAAGTGTATAACCCCGTGTCCTCTAACTGCATGACTCTTAAACCATAATTTCTAATCTTGTGGTTAATTTGTTAGTCCTGCAAAGGCAGTCTGTTATTCTGCAAAGAAGGGGTTTGTTTTGGGAAAGGACTATTATAATCTTTGTTTCAAAGTTCAACTATAATGTAAGATCCTCTCAAAGTTAGTTTGGCCTATGCTCAAGAATAAACAAGGATGACTTGGAGGTTAGAAGCAAAATGGAATCAGTTAGTTCAGATCTCTTTCACGGTCGTGATTTTCTGATTGTATAATTTTGGCAAATGCAGTTTCAGTATGACGTAAATTGATTGGGCAAAAGTTCCCTCATCTGAAAAAGATTTCACCAGGTTGAAAATCATTCATACTCTGAATAGGGAATAACTTTATGAAAGTGAGACTGAAGTCAGTTTTTTGTTCAACTAAAATTCGTTGAGCATCTGTGAGGTTCAGGCATTGTTCTAACCTCTGCTGATCAGTCACTGAATAAAACAGTATATTGGCTCTGATTTCATGGTGCAAACATTCAGGGTAGTTGTATTTCTTTTTACTTATAGTGAACTATCTGAAAAACAAATTAAGAAAACAATCTCTAACAATAATATAGAAAATAATAAAACACTTAGGAATAAACTTATTCAAGGAAGTACAATATCTGTATGTTGAAAACTATAAGACATTGATAAAAAACTGAAGAAAACACAAATAAATGGAAAGATATGCCATGGCCATGGACTGGAAAAATTAATATTGTTAAAATGTCCATACACAAAGTTATCTATAGATTCAATCAGTCTCTATCAAAATTCCAATGGTAGTTTTTACAGAAATAGAAAATACAATCCTAAAATTTGTTTGGAACCACAACTGACCACAAATAGTCAAAGCAAACTGGAGAAAGAAGGACAAAGTCTGAGGCATTACACTTCCTATTTCAACGTATATTACAAAGCTAAACAAAACAGCATGGTGCTGGCATAAAAACAGACACATAGACAAGTAGAAGAGAATGAAGAGCCCAGAAATAAACCCATGTATATACAGTTAACTAATATTTGACAAAAGCACCAGGAATGCACAATGGGGAAAGGATAGTCTTGTCAATAAATGATCTTGGGAAAACTGAATATTCACCTGCAAAAGAATGAACCTGAACCCTTATCTTACACGTTGCATAAAAATTACCTCAAAATGGATGAAAGACTCAAGTACAAGGCCTAAAACAGTAAAATCTATAGAAAAATGCAGGGGAAAATTTCTTGACATTGAGCTTGGCAATAATTTTTTTGGATTCATCACCAAATGCAAAGGCAACAAAAACACACATTAAATAAGTGGGATTACATCAAACTAAAAAGCTTCTGCACAGCAAAGGAAAAAATCAACAAAATGAAAAGGCAACCTACAGAATGGAAAAAATATTTTCAAACTGTATATCTAACAAGGAGTTAACATCTAAAATATATAAGAAACTCACACAACTCAATAGCAAAAATAAATAAATGAATAACCTGATTCAAAAACAAGCAAAGGACCTGAAGAGAAATTTTTTGAGAGAAGACATACAAAACGGACAACAGGTATATGAAAATACACTCAATATCACTAATCATCAGGACAATGCAAATTATGCCTCAAAAAGCTGGAAAAAACATATAGATTATATTTAAAGCAATGATACTGGATCGGATCACATAGGGAGTTAGCGTAAATAGATAACACATCCAATAACCAAGCTTTAGGGATGTTTGACATGAAGAGGTAAGAACGATTAAAATTATCTAGCAGAAAAGACTGAGAATGAGTAGCCAATGACATAGGTAGAAAAACAGGATTGTTTGGTCATCTTAAAGCTAGTGTTCCGAGAAAGAGAAGTGTTCGATCGTGACGAAGCTGCCAAGATTTTGTATAAAATGGATGTGAAACTGAGCAGTAGATTTTCTTAGATGCATTTTGGAAAATTTAACAAGAACTATTTAAGAAAATTTTGGAAATTTTCTTAGATGCACTTTGAAAATTTAACAAGAACCATTTTAATGGAATAATAGGCATAGAAATCTAATTGCGGGGGGTTAACAAAAGATTTCAAAGTGACAATCTAGTACACTATCAGGGGTTTTGCTATGAAAGGGAGAAGAGGCAGGGGGTGGTGTCTGGAGAGGAACATAGAGTCAAAAGAGGGTGTCCTGAAGTGGAAGATCTTAAAACGTGTTCATGACATTAGAAATATTTTAGCAGAATGGAAGAAATCGGCAATGCAGAAGAGAGTGGCTACAATTTTAGGAGTCCTGCTTTGATAGGGGAAGAGATATTGTAAAAAAAATGAGGGGTGAAAAAAAAACGAGGTTTGACTCTTATGAGATAAGGCAGATATATGGGTTCAGATTCAAATATATTAGTAGATTTGGCCAGGCTGATGTCATTTCTTTAACGATTGCTCAAATCAGCTGAGTTTGAGGAAAGTATGGGAATGTTGTAGATTTGAGGAGTAAATAGCCTTCTGAGAAAATTTAAGAATGATTTCAAGAGGAAAATAGCATAGATTTTTCAGGAAATGTTGAAGCCCATTTAAAAATTGTGGTCAATTATGTGACATCAGTCAGCATAGTTGTAGACTTTTGTCAGTTGTGCTTCTCCATTGGGTTCAGGTATTTTATAATTATAGAGAGGTGGATTTTTTTTTTTTTTTTTGACAAGGAGTTTCACCTTGTTGCCAAGCTGGAGTGCAGTGGCGTCATCTCGGTTCACTGTGATTCCCCGGTTCAAGCTATTCTCAGAGTAGCTGGGATTGCAGGCGCCCGCCACTGCGCCCTGTTAATTTTTGTATTTTTAGTAGAGACGGGGTTTCACCAAGTTGGCCAGGATGGTCTGGATCTCCTGACCTCGTGATCTGCCCGCCTCAGCCTCCCAAAGTGCTGGGGTTACAGGTGTGAGTCACCGTGCCCAGCCTGAGAGATGGATTTTTATCACAATTGTAGTCTTGTCTGATGAGTATCATGGAAGAGAGAAGTGTAGAGGTGTGAGAGTCTAGGTAAGGAAGCTTTATCATGAAAGGAGAGGGAATGGAGCATCTTGGTGGAGACTGAAGTCTTCAAGAATGATTTTAGGAGTACTGGTATAAAGAAAGTTAGGGAGTTACTATAATCTCCAGAGAAGATCATATAAGTATGACCATGAGGTTGGTAGATGACTGCATAAAGGAAAGGAAGAGCTGATATAGTCTGAGAGCAGGTGCTCCGGAGAAGCTGAATGTTTCATTGGCAGCAGGGGGAACTCAGTGGCTGTGTTTTAAATCCAACTGAGGGTGTATCACAATGGTGGTCGGGAGGATGGAGGAGATTTCCTATACGCAATTCAACACTATGGATGTGTTAGTTTCTAGGGCTGCCATTACGATGTGCCATAACAACCACAACTTGGTGGTTGAAACAACAGAAATGTATTGTCTCACAGCTCTGGAGACCAGAAGCCTGAGGCAAGGTGTCCTGAGAGTTTGATTCCTCTGAGGGCTGAAGGAGAGTCTGTTCCATGCCTCTCTCCTAGTGTTTAGTAGCCTCAGATGTTCCTTGGCTTATAGATGGTTTTCTCTGTGTGTTTTCACATCATTTTACTTCTGTACAAAATTGTCTCTGTGTTCAAATTTCTCCCTTTTATAAGGATACAATTGGTACGGGAAGGGGGCAGGGAAGTGCTGAGTACAGAAGGGCGTGTTCCCAGCAAGGGAACACCCTCTGGCCTGTGCCTGGGATCTAAGTGAGGACAGGTACTCCTGCTTTCATGCCCAAATGTTGCAGTTTCCAAGACCACTCTGGCCTGCCACGCCCCCAATCTTGTGCCTATAAAACCCCGGAGACCCTAGCGGGAACACACACAAGCAGCTGGATGTTGAGAGGAGCAGAGAAGCAAAAGAGCTTATCAGCAGGCACCAGAGGACGCTGCAGGCCATCAATGATGTGGACACCAAGGGGAATTTGGCTGAGGGTGGTTGAGGGAGTGCCCAGCCACTGAGTGGCCTGACTCCAGAAGACGACCGCCTTCCCACCCCATCCCTCTTCTGCCTCCCCATCCATCTGCTGAGAGCTACTTCCACCACTCACTAAAACCTTGAACTCGGCCAGGCGCGGTGACTTATGCCTGTAATCCCAGCACTTTGGGAGGCCGAGGTGGGTGGAGCACCTGTGGTTGGGAGTTTGAGACCAGCCTGACCATCATGGAGAAACCCCGTCTCTACTAAAAATACAAAATTAGCTGGGCGTGGTGGCACATTCATGTAATCCCAGCTACCTGGGAGGCGGAGGTTGTGGTGGGCGGAGATCTCCCCATTGCACTCCAGCCTGGGCAACAAGAGCGAAACTCCGTGTCAAAACAAAACAAAACAACAAAACAAAACAAAACAAAACAAAAAACACCCCACAACCTTGAACTCATTCTCCAAGCCTACATGTGATCCGACTTTTTTGGCACACTACGCAAGAACCCCGGGATACAGAAACCCCTCCGTCTTTGCCATAAGACATAGGGCCTAACTGAGCTGATTAACACAGCCACCTGCAGACAGCAAAACTGAAAGACCACCCTGTCATACACACCCACTAGGGCTTCAGGAGCTGTAAACACTCAACCCTAGACCCTGTCTGGGGTTGGAGCCGCACGACTTGCTGGTCTGCATGCTCCCCCTAGAGGTTTGAGCAGTGGGACACCTGAAGAAGCAAGCCACATCCCTACTTCATGCCCTTCAGGGGATAAGGAAAAACTCCTCCCATTTCACAATCATTTTGGATTAGAGCCCAATCTAATGACCTCACTTTAACTTTAGGAACTGTTAAGACTCTATGTTCAAATAAAGTCACATTTACAGATACTGAAGGCTATAAATTCAACATCTTTTGGGGGCACACAATTCAATCTATAACAGTGGGCTTTCTTTAAATTCTTCCTATGGTAATACCTTGCCAGGGGAAAATGAACTTGCCAGAAACTTTGTCTTTATTAATTTTTAAAATTTGCAATCTTACAATATGTCATGATCTGAGCAAAAATTGACTTGTAAATAAAGAAATGACAAATATTGCATAATTCCAATGAAATGTTTTTGCCCATAATTGTAGCCTAGGTTTTAGAATGCTCAAAATCCATCAGTTCTTTTAGATTAAACATTGCCCCCATTCCTGCCATCGTTTAAAATTCAAACATTCCTGCCTTATTTTCCTGGAGACGTCATGGATACGAGAAAAAGTATTTATAAAAACTCTTAAACTACAAAACGTCGTAGAGACAGAATGAAAAACAAATTAACAAGGCTTTGCAAGTGATGAGACCTGGTGTGGACCTACTCCTCACCTTTTTTTATGCAACGGGACACAACTTTATTGACTGGTCTTATTTTAAATTCATAACTACAAAACCTCTGGTGGGCACTTAGTGCTTCCTGACAAGCACACTACATTTCCTTAGTTCATTCTCTCTTCCACTGTCTTAGATATCTATTACACAGTGTATCCTTTCTCTGCAAACCTCCAACACATCGCCCTCTTTCTCACTCTTAGCTAATGAACTTGCTTCCTACTTTGAGAAAACTGAAGCCATGAGAAGAGAACTTTCACAAACTCCCAGCACGAGGTCTCCCCATCTACCCCATCTCTTCCCTTTCATAGCCTGCCTTTCTGCCTGCGATTATAGGTGAATGTTTTGTGCTCTTCTCTAATAGCAACTCCTTCAATCGTGCAATATAGCTATCCCCACCTGTATTCTGAAACATTGCTCTAGAAATTCTTCCTTTTGTTTTCTATGTCGTATTTTTCCTCCTCTTTATGGGATCATACTCACCAGCACACAAATATCTTTTCTTTTTTCCTAGGTTAAAAAATTCCTCTTCAAATGGAAATGTTTGTTACCTCGATTGTAGTAATGGTGTCACAGATGCTAACATCTGTCAAAACTGATAAAATTGTACACCTTGAATATGTACAGTTTATTGCATTTCAAATATACCTCAATAAAATAGAAAAAAATTCAATTTGATCTCACTTTCTACCAGGTAATACAGTGTTTCTTTGCTCTCCCTTGCAGCAAAACTCCTTGGAATAGTTGGCTACATTCACTGTTTTCATCCTTCTCTTTTTATTCTTTAACCTCCTTCCAACTGGGCTTTCACCACCTATCACTCCACCAACACTGCTTTCGTCTAGGTCACAAAGAACTTGATTATTGTTAAATCCTAGGACCTATTTTCATTCACCATATTATTTGGCTTCTCAGCAGGTTTTGACAATCTAAAGTCGTATCACTTGTAAGTATACTCTTTATTCACTTCATTTGCATTTTCCTACACTCCAGGGTTTTTTCCTCTTCATAAAATGCTCCTTGACAGTCTTCTTTTCTATGTCATCCTATTCCCTTTGGACTGGCAATATTGGAGTACTCCAGGGCTTAGCTTTTGAACATGTTTTCTTCTTTTTCTCTTTTTTTTTTAAATTGTACTTTAGGTTCTGGGGTGCATGTGCAGATCATGCAGGATCGTTGCATAGGAACACAAATGGCAATGTGGTTTGCTGCCTCCATCCACTATCACCTATATCTGGCATTTCTCCCCATGTTATTCCTCCTCAACCTCCTCATTTTCTTCTTTACTCACTTCCTTTCTTGGTGATCTTCAACTGTTTAATCGTTTTAAATATTGTCTAAATAATGATGACTTCCATATTAATACCTGAGCCCAGAATTGTCTCCTGAATTTCAGACACGTATAATCATATATTCATTTGAGTATATATTGTAAGTCTCAAATATGTTCAGACACAACATATACAGAGAACAAACATGTTCTCTCCTGAATTTCAAACACATATAATCACGTATTCATTTGTGTATACATTGTAAATCTTAATATGATCAGACTGAACCCAGATATTCTATATAAAACTTTCGGCTGGGCACAGTGGCTCACCTCTGTAATCCCAGCACTTTGGGAGGCCAAGGCAGGCGGATTGCCTGAGCTCAGGAGTTCAAGACTAGCCTGGGCAACACGGTGAAACCCTGTCTCTACTAAAATGCAAAAAATCAACTGGACATGGCGGCATGTGCCCATAGTCCCAGCTACTCGGGAGGCTGAGGCAGGAGAATTGCAAGAACCTGGCAGGTGGAGGTTGCAGTGAGCCGAGATCGTGCCTCTGCACTCCAGCCTGAGCAACCGAACGAGACTCCATCTCAAAAAAGACAAAAACAAAAAAAAAAACTTTTTTCATCTAAATCTTCCCCATCTTAGTTAATAATGATTCCATTTCTTCAGTTACATTGCCCAAAAAATTTGGTGGTATATACTTGACTCTCTTCTTATAATCTATATCCAGATTTCCAGCAAATACTATTTATTTTGTCTTCCAAGGTTTTGCAATTATTAATAAAGCTGCTATAAATATCTATGTGCAGGTTTTTGTGTGGACATCAGTTTTCAGTTCATTTGGGTAAATACAAAGCAGTGATTTCTGGATTGTATAGTATGTTTAGCTTTGTAAGAAATTGCCAAACTGTCTCCCAAACTGGCTATACCATTTTTTAATTCCTGTTGCTCCATGTCTTCACCAGCATTTCTCAGTGTTTCTTCAGGTTTTGTCAGTGTTTTGGATTTCAGCCATTCTCATAGGTGTGCAGTGGTATCTCATGTTTTAATTTGCAGCTCTTAATGAAAGACGATGTTGGACATCTTTTCATATGCTTACTTGCCATCTATCTCCTTGTCTGTTCAGATCATTTTTCATTTTTAATTGGATTGTTTGTTTTCTTACCGTTGAGTTTTAAGAGTCCTTTGTATGTTTTGGATAGTAGCCTTTTTATCAGATGCATCTTTTGCAAACATTTTCTCCCAGTCTGTGGCTTCTATTCTCATCCTTTACACTGTTTTTCACAGAGAAGATATTTTAATTTTAATTAAATTAAAATATCTTAATTAAGCATTAAAAATTTAAATTAAAAAATTAAAATATCTTAAGCATTAAAAAACTGCTTACTAGTATTTTTCCTTCGTAGATTATGTCTTTGCTGTTGACTCTAAAAGGGCATCACCATATCTAAGGCCATCCAGATTTTCTCCTGTGCTATTTTCTAGGAGTATCATAAATGTGTGTTTTACTTTGAGGTCTGGATCAATTTGGGTTTTCTTGTGAAGAGTGTAGCATCTGAACCTAGATTTCTTTTTTTTTTTTTTTTTTTTGCGTGTGATGTACAATTGTTCCAGTTCCCATTTGCTGGAAAGACTGTCTTTGCTCCATTGTATTCCCTTTTCTTCTTTGTCAAAGATCAGTTGACTGCATTTACATGGGTCAGTCTCTGGACTCTCTATGCTGTTCCATTCTTCTCTTTGTCTGTTTTCTCACCACACACTGTCTTGATTACTGCAGTTTTATAGTAAGTCTTAAACTAAAGTAGTGTCACTTCCCCACCTCCAGAGTTCCCTGCAAGTTGCCACTTACTTTGGCTGCTAGCCAGATTCTGTCTCCACTGGGCATGTTCCCAAATGATCTCCTTGATGACTCAGAGTCAGTTGAAGTTAGAATATTTGTACTCAATAAAAAGCATACCAGGACTGATATATACAAGTAGAATGCAAATTTATTAATTCAAAAATAAGCCATATCATCTTCAGGTGAAGATAAGGCTAGCCTAGTCAGTGCCTTCTCTCCTTGTAAGCAAGCTGGTGTTCTATTGCCCAGCAAGTTTACTATAATTAATAATAATACAGAGTATATTTCAAGAGAGCTAAAAAACAGGATTTTAAACAAGTAAATTATTGATAAATATTTGACATAATGGATATGCTAATAACTCTGATTTAATCATTTAAAAATATACATGTATCAAAATATCATTCTGTACTCCATATTTATATTAAAATTAATAATAAAGTTTATTATTAAAATAATGCATTGTTATATGTTAATTAAAAATAAAATATAACTTTAAAAACTGACATAGAAAACTAGAATGTTAATTTATCAATTCAAAATAAATGACTACTGTCAGGTAAAGACAATATTATTCTAGTCTGAGCCTTCTCTCCTTGTAAGGTAGCCCTGCTGCTATCATAGATTTTCCTTCATTAGCTCAGAATCAGAGCTGGGTGATTGAATTATGTGACCGGCACACACACTGGCATCAGCCTATGGTAGCCTGTGATAACCATTGCTTCAATAGGGATGTACCCTGCCCGGAGGACAGAGCCTTCTAAAATGCCAGCACAGGATGTTCTTTCTGGACATGCTAGAAAAACACAGACAAGATTTGCTTCTCTGGCTGTAAATGTAACTCTTCTTTCATTATTTTACTTTTAGTCCTTTCAGGGCTAACCACTGACTCCTGCTGATCGATGCATTCTTTATTTTAGATATGCTATTGTGTTCAATCAATTGCCGTCAAGTCTTGTAGGCTAGGGAGGCATTCTGTCTCTTTCTAAAGTGAAATTGCCTAAACATTGTTTAGCTCCATTATGTGTAGGCTTAAAAATTTGACTTTATTTCTAAATTCATGGGTAATGCATTAGCTTCAGAAGAAAAATGGGTATTAGAGAGAGGGACACTTGACTATGGAGGGCAAAAGAGGCAATCAGTCTATTAAAGTGGCTCTCATCCTAGGCCAAGCAGTAGAATCCTTGTGACGTTTTTAACAAGAGAGAGATGATAAAGATGCGGGCTCTTTACATTTTGATAAGCGATATCATATTACTTTCCAATGATATTATTTTAATTCATATTTCTAACATTAATCTGTAATAGCACCTTTTTCCTTACCTTCTTAGTATTTACTGCTAAACCTTTTATACCAGCTTTGCTATTGGGTAACAGCTTTGGTAAAATATATATGTAAAAATATACAAAACACACTTATGAATATCACATAAACATGTTGTTCCTATTCTTATGGATGATGAAGAGAAAAGTATATTGCACATTTATTCTTCTGCAAAGAAATGATTCCTTAAGTAATGGGGAGTTAAATGATCATGTGTTGATTTGCAGTTTATATTAATTGGCCAGTCATCATATTAGAACAGAGATTAACTGTGCTGTCTACATATAATTTACGTCAAATAAAATAGAAAGGGACACATTTATGATGAGTTCGGGAAATAATATGCTTTTAGTTTTGAAATGAAATCAATATGTCCTTTGATGTCTATGACCCTTGAGTATTAATGCATAGCTGTTCATTATAAATGAATGACAAGAGGATTGAACAATTACAATAAAGATAAAAGCATTTTGAGAAATGTGAAATCTGAGAGATGGTGGGCCTTTACTGAGGGACCTTTCTGTATTACATTATAGATTAAATATTATAGATTAAATTATATTGAGTTATAACATTGTAAATATATGTTATTATACATATTATTATATAAAAATGATTTTCCTAACATTATTTCTGTGATAAGCCTTAGGGGGTCAATACTCAAGGAACCATTAGAAAGCCATCTTTGTAAGGCCACTGAAATCACTCCTTTGTACATAGCGAGATTTCAGAAAACCAATGCCTGTGAAATCTATTTTGCTAATCGTTTTTGCAATAGGCATCGGGTTTGCTGTTTCCCATAAGCTAATGAGCATATTGATTAATAAATGACTGTCCAAATTACTATCCCTTGAGTTGGAGTTCTTTTCTTATCAGGATTTTCCTAATGCATCATTTGTTTTACTGATCCATAGCATTTCTTCACTGAATTAGCTTCATTATAAGCACACCATCACCTTTTGGCCTATATCCATATATGATTTGTAGCTGTTTCACTCTCATGCTCAGCACACAGTAGGGGCTTTATAATATTTAACACATACTGCTTGTTGACAATGTCTCATCTCTACCGACTAGACCACAATAGTTTTTCCTGTGTTTCCCAGAGTTCAGTCCCAGGTTTGGGAACAACAGAGAGAAAAGCTGTCTCTTTTTAAATGATCTAAATGCTATTTGTAACTTTTTTTATTCTGGGAGTGTTCCTGGGCAAGGTCAAATTCTATTATCTTTTTGACTCCAAATTCTATTAAAAATAATAACAACAATAACAAAAAGATTGAAAAGTTAAAATCTACCAGCTATGTAAAATCCTCTGATAAGGAAAAAGACGTCATGATACTGAGTCACCATAGTTTCGTCAGATTCTAACTTTCTAAAAAATAAATAACAGTGGGAGATTAGGTCCTGGTGACCCAGGTAAGGAGGCTCCAACAGGAGGCAGGGGCTAAAGTTTGTGTCCCAGCTCAGCCAATAACCACTGTGGGAAATTAATCAAGTCATTTCACCATCTGAAACTGTTTATTCATATTTAAAGAGATCAGAATTCAAATTCACAATTACTTGCAGATCAGAGACCCCTCTGAGATTGTGCTGAAAACTATTGACCGCCTTCCCTGAAAAAGCACAAATAAACTATAAATAGAATTCCAAGAGGGTTAGAGCCTCTTTAAAATCCACCCACAGATTCCCTAGAGGACTTTAAAATGATTTACATGGTCTAAAATATGTAGTTGAAAAAATAAAATGAATCCAATTACATTTACTATTCCCTATGAGAATTAGTTTTAAAATGTGAATTTGGGCCATTATGTCATTTGACATTATAATTACTTTTTTGTAATTTATACTATGCACAATAGAGCTAATTTTTCGATAGTACAGAATATTTCCTTTGTGGATTAATAGCATCCTAGGATCTGCGAGGTTATGAGTTCACCCTGCTACTCAATGCAGGAATCATCTGTAACCTGCCTCAGAGATGAAACTATGGCTTCGACTTGAACATACACAATGATGAGAAACTCACTCATTTGTTTATTTCTGGGAAAACATAAAGAATATGGGAATTTTCTTTTTTATATTGGGCTATAATCTGCCTATACACATAAATGTCAGCCATTAACCCCATTTCTGCTCTTAGAAGCCACATAGATTAATTTTCTTTTTCCAGTATTTTAGGAATTCAAAGTCAGCCTCTATTGTCCTCTATTAGTTTCTTCTATGCTAAATCTTCCAGTTTCATCTATAATTACTCCAGAAAAGTGATGTCATAAAACTACTTATAATCCCAATTCCCCTCTGAATTGGTCCTCTCAAAATGCAGATGATAACTAGGCAGCATGTTGCAGGAAAAGAATGACCAACACATGGTTAGAGAGCAGTTCCCTTTCTTATATGGCCAACTTTGCCACTAGGAATACCACCAACACTGCCAGGAGCTCTGTGCCTAGAAACTGGTAGCTCTTATCAGGTCAAGTGAAATTGTGGTCACTTAAAATCCCTAACCATAGTTAACTAAGGTTGCCCTCATACTCTATTTTTTTTAAGAACTAAATTAACCTTTCCAAAAACAAAAATTCTGTTGAATTCCACCTTAATTGCTTAGGCCATCATTCCAGCACTTGGAAACCTTTACTTTCTGCCACTTATGTCATCTTTTCTTCCAAATTTTGTGTCATCTACAAATATAATGAGCCTCCTGTCTTTTGCTTCAAATTAATCGATTAAAAATATTGACCTGTGGTTTGCCAAATATAAACCTCCGTGTATGGATTCAGTATTCAAAATTCTTCACTCAGTTACTTTACAACTTCATTGAATCCACATTTAACCATTTGATCTACAGAATGGAGAAGAGAATAAGTATTATAGTCTGCTTGGGATCAACATTTCTTTCTTTTCCTTTTCTTCTTTTATTGTCTACTTTCTTTTCTTCATTCCTGCACATTTTTATATGGCATAACCTTGTCTTCTACATGGTTCCTTTTCCTGTGTGCTCATTTTGCTTTGAGGAAGAGAACTCCATGGTGTTTTTTTGGGATTCCTTGGCCTTCTGCTCATATGCAGCCCTGGCTGAGTCTGTGCTTGCTACTGGGGCTGTTTGCCATGTGCCAAGCCTCAAACCCTGTGCAGAGGAGGGATTTCCCTGATGCTCATTAGCATCTGGCAGAGAGGAGGAAGCTCTGAGAATTTCAACAACACCCCCAGGCCAATTCATTTTCTTCCACCTCTAGAATTACATCAAATGTAACCCTCCTCAAAAATCAAATGGGGGTTTAAAGAAAATTAAAACACAAATTCTACATGTGTTTTGGGATGCAGGAGAGGTGTAGGGAGAAAGAAATCTATACATAGCCCTCAGCAGACTTCTCACTTTAATCTCAGCATTATTGCATCCATAATCAGGTGAATATTGATGACAGAAAAAGAGAAAGATTACCTTGAAGACTACTTCAAAGCACAAATTAAACAATTGTTCATTATCCAATTGAAAGATGGCATTAGAGTAAACTGCTTTGGGAATCAAAGCATTTGTGGTAGATATTATACTGAATGGCTCTGTGGTAACATGTCACCAGCTCCTGCCTCATCAAAATGTTTCACCTGGAAATAATAATGTCACAATTCCATAGAGCTAAGGAAGACTTTCTAACACTTGTCCAAGTGAGTGATTTTACTTTTAAAAAGGTTTGGTTTTTTCATATAACTTTGTGACCATTATTATTATAAAATAAATTAAATGTGGATCAGGGTAAACAAGCAGACCTATTCTCAAGTGTGGAAAGTGGGTGATTAATGGATTAATGAGTTAGACATCTTAATTACTCATTTTTTTTCCCTTTACATTTGATCTTCTCATTTAGACAAATCAATGTGGACATTAGATCATTACCTCTTATTTAAAGAACATTATCTTAAACACAGCTTTATTACTTTGTAGTCACCTAGTGGATGAAAAAGATGAGCTCTAGAGCCATTAGAACATGTGCAAACCTGGCGAGATATAGTCAAGCTCAGCTCAGGAAGAAGAGTGGCAGGTGGCTGAATAATTACTGTGCCTTAATATTTCAGAGGGAACCCCAAGACCTCGGTGCCAGGTTAATTAGTAGTCAAAACCTGTGATAAATCCTAGAGAATGATAGAAAGTTTGGGTATGCAGCCAAAAAGCTAAAGGTGAAAATGAATCAGTGTCTCTTAATAATGGAACTTTATGACTTACTCATTCATACCCTCATTAATTCATTCAGTATATACTGAGGGACTCTGATTCGTCAGAACTTCTCTTAGCATCACAATACCTTTATAACCTTGTACAAATCAGATATCTTCTCCAAGTCTAAATTTTACTATCCAGGTGTTTACCACAGGGAATACTGAGGTTTAGTGACTCATGCATGTAAGACTCCAGCAGAGTGACTGGTTGGACACTCAATAAACACTCTTCCCTTTCCCTGAGCACTGAGACCTCTTTTTCAAATAATTTATGATGGTATGAAATGAATTCCATGTCTTGGTAAAAAATTTCTCCCTACAGTCTTAGGTCAAGAAGAATTGTGAGTAATCTGTGTTTGCAGATGAAATTAAGGTATTTAAATATTATTACAACTGATAAAATATTTTTGCAAGATAATCCATAAAGCCCAAGGATGTCACTCTTTGCCAAATAGCACTCTGAGGCTTGCTGACAGCAGTACATGCGAACTTACACGTTTCTTGAGACTCTTTGCTTTATAGCAAGCATGAGTAATGACTTCCTTTCATTTATCAATTCTTACTGGAGTGTTTTTTAGTAATACTTTAAAAATCTTATAAACCAATTTTATAAAATACAAAAAAATGGTCCAGGCACAGTGGCTCATGCCTGTAATCCCAGCACTTTGAGAGGCTGAGGCGGGCAGATTACCTGAGGTCAGGAGTTCGAGACCAGCCTGACCAACATGGAGAAACCCCATCTCCACTAAAAAATACAAAATTAACCAGGTGTGATGGTACATGCCTATAATTCCAACTACTTGGGAGGCTAAGGCAGGAGAATTGCTTGAACTTGGTAGGTGGAGACTGTGGTGTGTGGAGATTGTGCCATTGCACTCTAGCCTTGGTGACAAGGGCAAAACTATGTCTCAAAAAAAAAAAAAAGTGTAAAATTTCCTCCACCCACCCCATTAACCATCACTATACACATAAAGTTTCAGCTAGTCTGATGTCTTAACAGAATAAACTCGAGGGAAATGAAAGATAATTTTGTAGATTGAGTGTGGTTGTAGTAATTGTCTTCTGATTTATACTCTAAATTTTAAATCATCTTGAAAAACATCTAAAGATGGATTATTGTGGAACTGCCAAAGGCATATGCCAAATTGTTACTTCATTAATTCAATCAATCATTTAGACAATAAATATTAATGAGTACCTACTGTTTGCTAGGCACTGTGCCTGGGACTCTAAAATGAAATTATGTATTTTAAACATCAAGGAGTTTTCTCAAATTAGAAAGATATGTAAACAAATACAGTCCTATAAGGTAACTGACAATAGATGTTCCAAGAGCAGGGGGGAACATGAGAAAGTCTACGAACATGGAGAATTGGAGTACCCCTCAGAGAGGAGGCAAGCTGATACCAGAAGGATGAGTGGGAGATTATCAGGTATGTGTGTAGGATGAAGATGTCTGGCAGTGAGAACAGGTCAAGAAAAGTATGGAAGCCTGAGGGAGCATGGAGTGGCCGGGGGAAGAGTAGGTTAGTGTTGTTAAGTGTAAATTACCCTGAAAGCAGGAAAGGCTGGTGAGAAATGGTAGAGAGTCCATATCATAAAAGCCTTGTGTAGTATGTTTTCCCACTGTGTAGGCTGAAGAATTTTGAATAGAGAAGTTTCATAATCACAATGGTATGTTTAGTTACTGAAAGAAGATTCACAATATTGTGATTGTTTATAAGTTACAGAAATGGCACACATGTCCTTTTCTTCCTAGGAGTTTCAATAGTTCTCATTGTAATAGAACTGAGGGATGCCAAAAGCAATATTTGAACTAAGTGATACATGCGAATTATAATAAGAACCTGTGAGCAGATTTTTAGTTAACAGGTTTTTAATAGGCTGTGATGTAATCCCTAATGGAGAAGCTTTAATTATAAAAGGTAGCCCGCCTCTAATGGAAATTCAGCTGGGTGTGTTTTTATTGCTCAGTGAATTAAAAGGTTTATATAGCACTACATTGTCAAGATTCTTGGAGAAAAACACATAAACATCAAATGAAAACTTTCCACTCTTTTCTTTATCTCTTGCAGCACAGTAATCTTCCAGAAATGAAAATCATTTAAATTTTGCATAATTTTTATAATTTCAGGGGCTAAGCATCTGAAAGGCCAGAATGAATCAGCATTCCCTGAAGAAGAGGAAGGCACCAATGAAAGAGAAGAGCAGTGGGACCATTAATTAGTGGTCTGCAGCAAGAAGGCTTCTTGGAAATAACTGAACTATTAACTTTTCTGAGTATACTATGGAATTTCACTGCTTGACTTCCAGAAGCATCCTCCATCTCTGCACCCCACACTCATACAGTAGCTATGCACCTTCCGGAAGTCTCCTTAACTGAACTTTAGAACTAAGTACACGTTGTTCCACATCACTTACCATTAAAGAATAAGCATTCGTTTTACAGTGATTCTTCTTCTTACCTATGTAGAGATTTGCAGACATGTGACTGTTCTAACTTTAATACTGCCAGAGCTTAATCCTTGATGTCCTAATGATAAGGTTTGCATTCTAACAGCACATGTAAATAACATCACTTAAAGAGTAAAAAATAAATATTAAATACATTTAGATATGAGTGTGTGTGTGCATGTGTACGTGTGTGGGTTTAACTTAAAGAGAATTCTCGAATAAAATTTTTAGCTTAAGATTTACATTTGTCATATTTCTGTATCAAGAATAGAACAGTGTTCATTTTAAAATGATGAATAAATACCAGTTTTCTTGATTCAATACAAGAACAATATTAGATACTAAACATCTTTTTCCCACCAATGATGCATTAATGGTTGATTATAAAACTACAGAATTCTCTTTATTTTCTAAGTTGTGAGGTGTATATTTTCCAGCATTTTCTCTAGTTATTAAGAAGGAAAAATGATAAATCTAAAAAACTATTCCAAATCTTCTTACCTTCTTTTTTATCTATTACTTGAAATTTGGGCCATCTATCTCCTATTGCATTTGACAAATAATTAGCAGTTTATAAATCTTCCATATTATAAAGAAGAAATTCCATTACATCCAATCAGGCATATAGATGTTTATTCATTAATTCAATAAATATCTTTTATGAGCTTATACGTAAAAGGATACTCTGCTGGGAATTATAAAAATAAGAGAAAGATAATTTTACCCCTATAGAACTGGCAAAAGAGATAAATCATTAGCATAAAGCAGTATTTTATATGACAGTATATATTTATGGAAAATGGCTTTTTCTTAATTTAAAGTTCTGGGCCTTTTGAACAATTTTAATTTTACACGATTTGTGAATGCAAATTATCTAAACTACAAAATTTCAGGGGGATGGAAGAATATCCAATTTGGTTCCTATATTAATAGTATTAATGAAATTCAAATGTATCATGGATAAAAAATGAAAAGATTTTTCAAAAGTTAGTAAAAAAAAAATGAAGGCAGAAAAAAAAATCAATTGTGAAATCCACTGTGGGAATCTTAATATCAAGATTTAAATACGTAAAATGATTGTTTTTAATTTTGAATCTGAGTTTTGTAATGCAGAAGTTAAGAGAGTTTTATGGAGTTGTAAGATAATACAGTCAGTTGACAACCATTTTCCTTAATATTTGTCCTTAAGAAAATAAGCATGAAACCCATTGGTAAGCCTACCACACGTATAAGTGACTATTTTAGTTTCATCTCCAATTTTACCTTTCTTCCATCTTTCTTTCTCCCTCCCTCCTTCCCTTCCTTCCTTTCTTCCTTCTTTCTCTATCTCCCCTTAACCGTCTCCTTCTCTTTCTTTCTCCACCCCTTTCCTGACATTTTCTTTGTTAAGCCAAAACTTTCTGAAGTTTCTATGTCACCTGATATGACTGTTTGTTTATTTCTCAAGTTTCTCTCTACTTAAAACCCGATTAAGGCCCTTTATTTATTTATTTATTTGAGACAGAGTTTCACTCTTGTCACCCAAGCTGGAGTGCAATGGCCCCATCTCGGCTCACCATAAACTCCGCCTCCTGAGTCCAAGCGATTCTCCTGCCTCAGCCTCCTGAGTAGCTGGGATTAAAGTCATGTCCCACCATGCCTGGCTAATTTTTATATTTTTAGTAGAGACGGGGTTTCTCCATGTTGGTCAGGCTGGTCTTGAACTCCCAACCTCAGGTGATCCGCTCGCCTTGTTCTCCCAAAGTGCTGGGATTACAGGCGTGATTCATCGCGCCTGGCCAAGGCTCTTATTCGTTTTGAGTGATTTTGAATTATTTGTGTTCGGAAAATATCTCAATGCTCTTGAAAGCATTTGAGACACTCCGAGGAACTAAAACATAACACTGCCCTTCCCTTTCCTTGAACAAATACTTTTAAAATGCTTTTTCGAAAGGATCCAGGCAAACAAAAAAAAACAAAGCTTTTGCTGATTTTGTAATGGTAATAAACAGAATACCTTCTGGATTTTTCTTTTCTGTTCTCCATTGCTAAAAACACAAAAGAAATCAAAACTAAAAGCATAAGTTTTCTTTGGGAAATGTTGGTTTCTTCCAAGCTGTTCTGTTTTCCACTCTCAAAACACAAAGAGATCACAATTAAAAGCTTAAGTTTTCCTTGGGAAATGTGTTGACTTTCTCAGAAATTTGAAGGAAACCAGCTGAGATAATGGCTTTTCACTTTCCTTTCCACACAATTATAGTTTACAAATTTTTTTTCTAGAAGGCAACTTGGCTTCAGTTTCGCAGAATAGGCAAAGAAACTGACCAAAACAAAACAAAGTGAAACAAAACAGAAGCTATATTTCCCAGACAACATTTATAATACAGTTGTTAGTAGCTGGGCTTTAAGTCATTCTGACTTGGATTCAAATCCAAGTCCTACCAGATTTCAGGCTCAGTTTCTTCATTTGTAAAATGAGTACAGTCATACCTAACCTACTGGGTTGTTATGAGATTTAAATGATATAAGACTTATAAAATATTTAGTCAAGCTTAATGAGCATTTAATAATTGGTGTATATTATTAGAGTTAGAAGGGACCTTGAGGCCTTCTATCTTAACCTTATCTAATTCATGATCCTCTTCAACATGATGAACAAGTGCTTAATCACCCCACTTATTCTTGAATAACTCCAGGTCCAAGCCAACCAAAGAGCTTTCTCTGATTGTTCTTCTGTATATTAAACTCTCCCCTTCTACACCCTCCCTGTGTCCATGTGTGCTCATTGTTCAACTCCCACTTATGAGTGAGAACATGCAGTGTTTGGTTTTCTGTTCCTTTGTTAGTTTGCTGAGAATGATGGTTTCCAGCTTCATCCATGTCCCTGCAAAGGACATGAACTCATCCTTTTTATGGCTCCATACTAATCCATGGTGTATATGTGCCACATTTTATTTATCCAGTCTATTGTTGATAGGCATTTCAGTTGCTTCCAAGTCTTTGCTATTGTGAATAGTGCTGCAATAAACATATGTATGCATATGTCTATAGTAGAATGATTTATAATCCTTTGGCTATATACCGAATAATGGGATTCCTGGATCAAATGGCATTTCTAGTTCTAGATCCTTGAGAAATCGCCACACTGTCTTCCACAATGGTTTAACTAGTTTACACTCCCACCAACAGTGTAAAAGTATTCCTATGTCTCCACATCTTCTCCAGCATCTGTTTTTTTTGTTTTTGTTTTTGTTTTTTTACTTTTTAATGATCACCATTCTGACTGGCATGTCATGGTGTCTCATTGTGGTTTTGATTTGCATTTCTCTCATGACTAGGGATCATGACCTTTTTTTAATCATATGTTTGTTGGCCGCATAAATGTCTTCTTTTGAAATGTGTTTGTTCATATCCTTT
>NW_016107393.1:5458936-5509990 GCF_001604975.1 Cebus imitator
CTTGTAGTTTGTTTAAGTTCCTTGTAGATTCTGGATATTAGCTTTTCATCAGATGGATAGATTGCAAAAATTTTCTCCCATTCTGTAGATTGCCTGTTCACTCTGTTGATAGTTTTTTTGATATGCAGAAGCTCTTTACTTTAATTAGATCCTGTGTGTCAATTTTGGCTTTTGTTACCATTGCTTTTAGTGTTTTAGTCATGCCTATGCCTATGTCCTGAATGGTATTGCCTAGGTTTTTCTCTAGGTTTTTTTTTTTTTTTATCATTTTAGGTCTTACATTTAAATCTTTAATCCATCTAGAGTTAATTTTTGCATAAGGCGTAAGGAAGGGGTCCAGTTTCAGTTTTCTGCATATTGTTGGCTAGCTTTCCCAGCACCATTAATTAAATAAAGAATCCTTTCCCTGTTGCTTGTTTGTAATGTTTGTCAAAGATCAGATGGTTGTAGATGTGTGGTGTTATTTCTGAGGTCTCTGTTCTGTTACATTGGTCTATATCTCTGTTTCGGTACCAGTATCAGGCTGTTTTGGTTACAATAGCCTTGTAGTGTAGTTTGAAGTCAGGTAGCGTGATGCCTCCAGTTTTGTTCTTTTTGCTTAGGATTGTCTTGGCTATACAGGCTCTTTTTTTGGTCCCATATGAAATTTAAAGTAGTTTTTTTTTTTTTTTTCTAATTCTGTGAAGAAACTCAATGGCAGCTTGATGGGAATAGCATTAAATCTATAAATTACTTTGGGCAGTATGGCCATTTTCATGATATTGATTCTTCCTATCCATAAGCATGGAATATTTTTCCATTTGTTTGTGTCCTCTCTTATTTCCTTGAGCAGTGGTTTGTAGTTCTCCTTGAAGAGGTCCTTCATATCCCTTGTAAGCTTTATTCCTAGGTATTTTATTCTCTTTGCAGCAATTGTGAATGGAAGTTCAATCATGATTTGGCTCTCTATTTGTCTATTATTGGTGTATAGGAATGCTTGTGATTTTTGCACATTGATTTTGTGTCCTGAGACTTCGCTAAAGTTGCTAATCGGCTTAAGGAGATTTTGGAGTGGGATGATGGGGTTTTCTAAATATACAATCATGTCATCTCCTGAGACAATTTGACTTCCTCTCTTCCTATTTGAATACATTTTTTCTTTTTCTTGCCTGATGGCCCCGGCCAGAACTTTCAATACTATGTTGCATAGGAATGGTGAGAGAGGGCATCCTTGTCTTGTGCTGGTTTTCAAAGGAATGCTTCCAGTTTTTGCCCATTCAGGAGATATTGGCTGCGAGTTTGTCAAGCTCTTATTATTTTGATATACACTCTATCAATACCTTTTTGTTGAATGTTTTTAGCAAGAAGGGGTGTTTAATTTTTATCAAAGGCTTTTTCTGCATCTATTGAGATAATCATGTGGTTTTTGTCTTTGGTTCTGTTTATGTGATGGATTACATTTATTGATTTGTGTATGTTGAACCAGCCCTGCATCCCAGGGATAAAGCCGACTTGATCATGGTGGATAAGCTTCTTGATGTGCTGCTGGATTCGGTTTGCCAGTATTTTATTGAGTATTTTCACATAGATATTCATCAGGGATATTGGCCTGAAATTTTCTTTTTGTGTGTGTGTGTGTGTGTCTCTGCCAGATTTTTGTATCAGAATGATGCTGACCTCATAAAATGAGTTGGTGAGGAGTCCCTCTTTTTCTATTGTTTGGAATAGTTTTAGAAGGGAAGGTACCAGCTCCTGTTTGTACCTCTGGTAGAATTTGGCCGTGAATCCATCTGGTCCTGGGCCTTTTTTGGTTGGTAGGCTATTAATTACTGCCTCAATTTCAGACCTTGTTATTGGTCTATTCAGGGATTCGACTTCTTCCTGGTTCAGTGGGAGGGCGTATGTGTCCAGGAATTTATCCATTTCCCTAGATTGTCTAGTTTATTTGCAAAAAGGTGTTTACAGTATTCTCTGATTGTATTTCTGTGGAATCAGTGGAGATATCCCCTTTATCTTTTTTTTATTGTGTCTATTTGATTCTTCTTTTTTTATTAGTCTGACTACTGGTCTATCTATTTTGTTAATCCTTTCAACAAACTAGCTCCTGGATTAATTTATTTTTTGAAGGGTTCTTCATGTCTTTATCTCCTTCAGTTCTGCTCTCATCTTAGTTATTTCTTGTCTTCTCCTAGCTTTTGAATTTGTTTGCCCTTGCTTCTCTAGTTCTTTTAATTGTGTTGTCAAAGTGTCCATTTTAGATCTTTCTGCTTTCTCATGTGGGCATTTAGGGGAGCACTACTTTTAAATATTGTCATAGCAAACAAGTGTAATATTACAAAGTTCATTTAATTGTGATACAGATTTACTCATTCATAAACCATGTATACTGTATTATTTTTTAAAAGTCTTTATATGTTTTTTCAGCCACTATTTAAAAGCAAACCATTTAATTGCAAAATGAATAATAGAAAAAGCATGTCTACTTACATTAAAGTGTTTATATACATATGGAATTTTTAGTATTTGCTTTCTCTGAGTAAGCAGAATGTGGAAAGAAATTCCCTTTCTTATTTTCTAAGTCAGTAATTCCAAAAACCAGTCCTCAAAGCCCCATTAGGTATATTAACTAATAAGAAATGTCTGCGTTGCCGAAATGTCTGTTGTCTATGTTAACAAAATTAAATTGTTAGATTTTATAACATAATCACATTTTGAAGAACTATATATCAGAAAAGAGCTTTATAAAAATTCTGGGGGGAATGTTCAGTTTTAAATGACATTTTCAGTAAATAAACATCTCATATAATGTGTGAAATGCAAACATCTAACATAATTCACACTGCAATGGAGCAATGTCCTATAAATTCTGAAATAATCTACATGAATGATAGGTGCCTGATGACATTTTGTAAAGAGGCTACCACTCAACTGTAGATCTTTCCTTCACATTCATTTTGTGGACACAGACATTGTGTGTAAGCGTGCAGCCACTTCCCCTACTGAGTATAATAATATGCAAGCAGCGGAGACCTGGTCTGTAGAGGGAAGAATAGTATGAGGGTGGATTAGAGAGAAAAGTGGGCAAAGGAGAAAATGTGTAACTTGGAGACAAGGAAAAAATTCTGGATGAAGTAAATTAAAATGATATTGTATTCATCTTTGTTTTTAATTTCTTACTGTACAAACTCGACTTAACAGGGTTTTCCCTTTTCTCTGAGTTTCGGTAAGAATGAAGCTAATTTGAAGGAATGAACATAGTGAGACTCCCAGGAGTATATAAAATTACCATGTTGGAATCCTAAGAGCAACAGAATATTAGAGTATATTCAGCAAATAATTCTTCAGAACAAGTGTTAACTTACAAAGGCAGACGGCTACCAGAAGTCCAGCTGAAGTTTGGTGAAATAAACTCATAAGGTTTGTCAAGGACATTACCATTTCTTTGTTTTCAAGAGGTGAGAGCAGCCTAGAGGTGCTAGCATTTTCTGAGCTGGAAAATGAAGCAGAGTTCTGGTCTATGTCCTTCATTTCACAGGAAGGAAAACTGAGGCCTAGAGAATTTTTCTTCAAATTTACACCCAGAAAGTTCAAATTATTTGGCAGCAAATAAAAACCAGCAAACAATGGTGTAGATTGTAGAGGTATGTTTATGTCAAGAAATAAAATGTCTAGGACTCGAACAGTGAATCAAGACATCAACAAGAAACAGCAGGTTTTTATTGTCCTTAATATTCCCAGAGTTGTAAACTCACAGCTCAACCAAGCTGCTGCTCCAAGCATCTGGTTTGTCCAAGTGGAAAGAACAGTTGGAAGAAAAAGGGGAAGAACCTGTAGCAAAGAAGAAAACTTTCCAGAAACCCTCAAGTAATGTCTCATGCATTAGCCTTTGTCACCAGGCTATCCCTTAATGCAACAGTGCTGGAGAAAGTAAATATGTGTAACCAGGTGTCTTGTCAAATCCCAGCTAAATTAGGATTCTCATCATGAAAGTGAGCATGGGAGTTTGTTGAACACTCAGCAGTATCTGATTCCCAAATGAACAGAGTTTTGGGATTTTCTTCTTCCTTAAGGCATTTAAAGGAACCACAGATCATTTACACATGTCAAGGAGTTAAAAATATTAACATTCTGTAGATATTTTTGCTAATTAAAAATGCATATATTAGGTAATGTGGCTGGATAGAACCGGTCAGATATTATTAATTATTGTATGCTGCTTTTCATATGATTATTTGGTGAAGTTTTAAAAGCTATCCTTTACAAACACAATACCAGAATTATAGTTCATTATTCAATTAATATGTATGAATAACCATGACATGTTAAACATTGTTTAAGTGCTAGGGATTATAGGTATCAATAAGATAATGAGACTCCTTAAGCTCATGGGTGTAAATTTTAATGTTTGAAGACAGTCAAATACAAAATACAAATACAAATACAGTCAAAAGCTAATAAAGTAATGAAATCATTTCTAATAATGATAAATTTTCAGAAGGAAATAAAACGAGATAATGTTGCAAAGGATAGTGTCTCCTTTTTATTAAAACTGTGTGACACTGGGCAAGTCCTTTAACCAGTCCAGAACTGAGTTTTCTGCGCAGTAAAATGTGGAGAATGATAAAATAGAGGATCAGATAATCTTGTCAGGGCCCCTCTCACTCTAAGATCTGTTTCTCCTTTCTAATTTTCTTTCAAGAACTGCAGGCAAGCTGTAAAGGAAAAAAGAAGAGATGAGAATAGACAGAAAGCAGCAGTATTGTGAGAATATGGGCTCAGAGGAGAAAAGATATCTGTGTGCTTCTATGACAGCCAATGGAATAAAATTGCTTGAGTTAGAAATGCACAAACACACACATGCATATATATGTATGTATATAATAAAATGAGCATTGAACCAATTGATTTCTGTCTTTTAAAATTTCCCTTTAGAAAATGACCTAAATAGTGGAGACCGGTTTTTTGTTTGTTGTTTTTGAAATTTAAAAGTTCTTCCAGGAGAATTTTCCTCTTACAAATCACTAATTGGATAATTGACTCTATCCTACCACACAAGCTTTGTTGCTCCTAAGTGCTGCATAGCAGATTTTTCCCTTTACCGAGATTTATATGACATGGTTTTAAATTCTCTGGAAGGTTTCCACTGTGTTCTGAAGTACTTTCTTTTTCTCCACCAGGTGCAAAATGAGTTGATAACAACCAGAAGTTGACATGTTAGTGCTGTGCTTCTACTTGAGCTTGGAAAAATCTCAACAGGAAACAAACACCACCATCACCACCACCACCACCACCACCACCTTCGATTGCATCATGGCACTGTGTTGCTTTCTACTGGATTGCCTCCTGAAGCACTTTAGATATTTTATACATAAGTATTGACATGTTTTTGAGAAGGTGTTTCTTCACTTTACGTTTTTCTAATAATTTATGTTACACCATTTCTCAAGTTCTTCTCTTTGGTTTTAATTTATTTCTCTCTACAACTGAAAAGGGGACCTTGATTTTAGGTAAATTTTAAGTGATTTATTTTTCCTTTTCTATTTTGGAATCTGAGACTTGTCTTACAACAGGGAGTTTTTCAAACACATTTCCTTCCTTTTTCAAATTCCAGTGTGTTTATTTATTGCTTTGTTTCTTTTTCAAATTCCATTGGTCTTGATTTAATTTCATCCCACAAATTTTATTGATAGCCTACTACCTGCCAACTACTGAATTAAGCATTGAACTTATAAAAATAGAAAGGCTATTTTATTGTCATTGCCATCCTGCTAGTAAAAATTTGTTCAATTCTTTACAATTAAGTGGCTTCACCTATGTTTCTCTGTTAATAATCACATTAAATATGTATGACAGGTAGGATTTATGTCATAGATAAGAAAACTAGAGTCCAAAGAAAATAAGTGGCCCCAAATGAACCAATAATCCAACAAACCCTTCCACTAGCTAGCTTCTGATCTGGTTGAGTTGTGATAGACTTTAGGACAAAAAAGCCCATCCGCCTTAGGAACCATAGACTTGTGCTTTCTTATACTGTCTTATGTATTGAAACTTCCTGCAATTCAGGCATAAATTTAGTGTAGGCAGATACTTTTGCTAATAAGGCTAAGGTGGGAAGAAAAACCTGAGTTCTACTTTAATTCTTGGACATTGACTTCAGAGTAAGATGGCCTCTAAGAAATAAAAGCAGTAAATTTGAAACTTTAAAAAAAGTATTTGGTTCACTTAAAACTGTTTCCCATGTTTAAATTTATATTTTTAAAATAATCTTTATCATGTAAAATGAGAGCATTGCTGAGTTTATGACAATCTTAGGTATAATCTTTTCTTAAAGAACAAGGCATCAATCTTTAATTTGTTTCCCTTTCTTGATTTCTCATAAGTTTCAAAATAAAAATAATTTCAAAAATTGTTTATTGTTATTTTCCTCCCTACTTGCCCTAGGACTTAAGTACTAACTTTTACTTCCTACTCCCAGACTTTGTATTGCTAAAGAAATAAAAATAATATGAAAAAGCTTAATCACCCAAACCTACATGTGGAATTATGGATTATGCTGTAGATAACAGACCATTGAAAGGAACAAATACTACTTAATGAGGAGCCAAAGACAACATTCTTCCTGCTCCTCTCCTCAAGCTGAGGAATGAGTTTGATTGACTTCAAATCCCATTATTCTCAAAAGTATTAAAGGTACAACGTGGCTTTATATGAAGCAAAGGAAGGGAACAACAAGAACTTTAAAAAAAGTTTGTAGATGGTTGAAAATTTCTTTCGTAATTAGAGAAGAATGTATTTTCTTTCTGTATTGTTTACAGAAGCCAACATTTTTCAAGGCCTAGCAGTAGATGAGTGAGTTTCCTGTTACATTTCTCCTGCAGCATATATTCTGTGGGTGTGTTTTCCTGCCCTAATGAGACATACATAGTTTGTCACTTGTTTGTTACATTTTCAAGTGCTTTAAATATTACATTGGTCATTTATTTGCTTTTGAGAACACCCAATAGTCTAAAAATTAAAATGACATGAAGGTCAATTGTAAGATAGGAGTTATACTACTAAATCCTGGACTTGCATATGATAGCAAGGTTGAGCTACACATTTTCATTGTCAGAATAAATGGAATATATAGGAAGGAGTTAATTGGAACTGGTTGGTAACTAAATAAGATTTTTAAAGTAATTTTTTTTTTAGTACTGGCAAAACAGTGTTAAAAATAATACATTATCATTATAAACACCCAAAACTATATCTGTATGAGATAATTTAATGCAATATTTTGGGGAAAATATAGTTGCCAAAATTAATCTCCTTGTTTTCTTTCATTGTGCAATATGCGGTTAAAATTTTTTTCTATTGACCAATGTGTGTGTGTATGTGTGTGTGTGTGTGTCTATAATTTATATATGTGTTTGTATATATCTCTATATACACATATATGTGTATGTAAAATATGTATATACACATATATATATAATGTACACTAAATATGTATATATGTTGTATATATCTCTATATACACATATATGTGTATGTAAAATATGTATATACACATATATATATAATGTACACTAAATATGTATATATGTATATACAAAAAATCTTTTGCTATACTGAAATAAAAAAGAAGGTTTTAAAAAGAAAGATAGAGAAGAAATTTAACCTGATTTCTATTAAATTAAGCACAAAGAATTAAAACTTTACTAAAGGGCCAAGTGCGGTGGCTCATGCCTGTAATCCCAGCACTTCGGGAGGCCAAGGCTGGTGGATCAACTAAGGTCAGGAGTTAAGAAACAAGCCTGGCCAACATGGTGAAACCCCACCTCTACCAAAACCACAAAATTTAGCCAGACAAGGTGGCACTTGCCTGTAGTCCCAGCTACTCTGGAGGCTGAGTCAGGAGAATGGCTTGAACCAGGGAGGCAGAAGTTACAGTGAGCTGAGGTTGCACCACTGCACTCCAGGCTGGGTGACAGAGCCAGGCTCCATCTCAAAAAATAAAATAAAAAACAAAAAACAAAAACAAAAGACACTTATACCTCCCACAGTTACAATTTTCATATTCTCTTCTGTTAAGGAGAAGCCAGGTGAGAATGGAAGGGGCCATCCAGAGTAAAGAGGACAAAGGAACAGAGGTGAGGACGTTCTCACAAGGGGCGCCTCGGGTGAAAAGAGAAAGATGGCTAGAGGGAGAGGACCTGAGGAGGCTCAAGGTCAGCTCTTTCCCTCTTCCTCTCTGGCCACACAACTTGTTCTTAGCAGCTTCCTGTCCACTACTGCTAAGTCATTGCCGCACGAATGCATCTTTTGCACCATGGCTGTTTTCCTTTTGCCCCCATTTCTCTCTGAGGGAAGGTTTGATGATGATTTCAATGTTGACTCACTCGACTTTTAGAGTGTATCTGACTTACTGTGCTTGTTAAATGCGTCTGTTCCTCTCACATGGATAGTTTCTACGTTATGAAAAGTCCTCTCCTTTTTCATTTCCTCTTCAGAAAGCTTGTTTTGCTAATGAGCAGTCTGTGAAATCTGGGGAGATTGCTGCTCTCTCTCTCTCTCTGTGTGTGTGTGTGTGTGTGTGTGTGTGTGTGTGTGTGTGTACATAGTTTCCCTCTTTGAGAAACTGCTATTTTTGCTTCTCAGTGCACCTGGATGTCTGATGATATTTTTTATTTAACAAGCCATCTATGAAATCTAAAGGTTAGTGTTATTTTGTCTTTATGTTGATATTTTTCTGTCTAATATTTGTGTTAAAATTGTTCCCCAAATAGAGTATCTACATGAGATAGCAACCAATGAGCAAATCAACATATCTACCTACACATATATAGAAATCTATAAATTTATATCTTTTTGTATCTAATCTATATGTATAATTTTGCCTTTCCTCTCAAGCAAGGACATGCGTGGTAAATTAATGATAACATGATCTCTACTATGGAATGGCTGGTCTACTCTGCGTGGAGCAACTTCTCCATCATGTGGACTTTTAAGATATTGCTGCTAAAGTTAAAGCCATGCTATGCTCTTGAAACTGTAAATATCAACTAATTTTAAAAGAAAAGGATGAAGCTCTAGGTAGGTTATTTGTATAGCTCATATTATTTCTGTTTTTCTATGTGTCTGATGATATTCTCAGCACCTTATTCATTTAGTCATTCCAAAAGTACCTATTACATAGGCACTCTTACTATTTCCATTTTATAGATGAAAAAATTTAGGCTTGTCCAAGAACATAGCACTGGTAAATGACAAAGTAAGTCCAAAATTGAACAGAAGGCCAAATTTCATAAGATATCTTAGGTGAGATATTTCTTGCCTTAGATCTTCCACCTAAAATGTAACAAATTTAATGGTATCTGGATAAATAAAAAATAATATTAATTTCTCTTCATCAAGGCCAACAATGTGTCAGGTACTGTCTGGATCTTTTAAATATTCTTTGTTATTTATTTTACCATTCTATCAAAGTATTAATGGTTAAGAAATGTCTTCAGATTAGGAAATATTAGGGTTAGCAGCTACCAACAACCAATGACAAGAGTCACTATTGTTCTAAATCCTATATGGTTCCCACTATTAATTGTCAAGGCTATAGGAAATCACCTAGGATATGTGAGCTTTTCTCCTTCACAAAGTTTAGGATTTGCTGTTATGAACATATCTCTACACCAGCATACCCATCTCCCCATCATAGAGGCAAGAGAGAGATGAAGAAATCTTATTATTTCTCTCACGTAATTCAGATTTGCTTTTAGTATGCTATTAAGATTAATGCACTCCCCATTTTTCTGCTCTGTGAAAAAAAAATAAATGGCTTTTAGGATTCTACATAACTAAAGTGCTTGAAAAATGGGTTTTATTTTGACTGAGTTAACTGGAGATATTATCTGAAAAGGACTGACTCACTCATATACCAAGGAGGACAAATAATAATACACTTTTCCTTCCTGTCTTCATTCATTTATTCAATAAATATTTACTGAACACTTACTATGTGTAAAATCTAGCAGCAAGTGTATGAAAGAGGGCTACAATTCTCTCACACAGAGGAATAGCAGATCAGTGTTCATCCAAAGAGTAGACGGAGTTCTGGAGAGGAATGACAAGAGGCTTTGTGAGAGAGAGGGCAAATGCATACATCCTTAGAGGAATGAGGGATGGGGACAGGTAAAGATGGCGAATGAAGCAGCAAGACTCAGTCAGCAGAGGCACTCAGTGCAAAGGCACTCAGGAACAGTGAATACTGTAATGAAGGCTATGACTGAAAATGGGCTGGGTTAGGCTGTGAGGGGCTTTGAACATTATACTAAGGAGTTTAAGATTTACCCGCAGTCCAGTGGCTCTCAAAGTGAGATCCTCAGTTTACTAGCATTAGCTTTGCTTCAGACCCCATCCCAGACCTACTGAATCAGAATCTCTGGGGAATGGGACTTAGACTTCTGTAGTTTAACAAACAATCCAGGCCGTGCTGATGCATGGTAAGGGCTGATAACCAGTGCTGTAGCCAGGCTTTCCAAATGGATGTGTCCACTGAGAATGAGTGGCAGGTGTGCTGGAGATAGATAGTGACCTTTGCAGTCCTCCGGGTGGCTAGCAAGACCTGGGGAAGCTGGAGCTCTTGGGATGACTGTCACTTGCACAAGCAGCCTCATTCTTATTCCTAGGGCACCGAATTCTTTGTGCTGAAATGGTAGTGTTGTGCAGAGTAGGCCTGTGGACAAATTTGCCACGTAACCTGTTTTTGCATGCTCTCTCCCCACCAGCTAAGAATGGTTTACATTTTTAAAGGGTTGTAAAGGAGAAAAGGAAGATAAAGGAAAAGGATTGGAAGAAACAGAAAGAGGAGGAGGAGAAGAAAATGATGAAGGAGGAGGAGGAGAAAGGAAAGGAGAAGAGAGGGAGGAGGAGCAGCAGGACGAGGGGTGGTTTAATGGTATGTGGCCTGCAAAGCCTAAAATATTTACTGACTGACCCTTTACAGAAAGTTTGCTGACCTCTGATGTAGACAAGGAGAAATTGTTTTTAAGAGGAGCAAAATGTCCAAAGAACTCATTAGGGAGATTTAACATAGTAACAGTATGCAGAAAAGACAAAGTAAAAGGAGCTGGAAAGAGAAGCCAGATGTTCAACACAGGTAAAGTGGTAAAGACTTAATGCAATACTCTTTGAATGGAAAGAAGACATGAGTCTGTAATCCTTATAGAAATGATATGCTTTAACTTTAAATTGACCCAACCACAATGCCACGGCAAGGTTCTCAACAGTTGAAGATATCATAGATTCTGTCAAGTTCAGCAATCTCTTGGGGTTTGGTTTAGTTTTGAAAGAGTAAAACAGTGCTGAGGACATGAACTCTGAAATCAGAATCCTGCATCTTCTAGGATGGAAGACCTTGAACACATTGATTCTCCTGTCTTTGTCTCAGGCCTCTTCTTTATAAAATGGATATAACAGTAATATTTATCTCTTAGGGTTGCTGTGAGAATTAAGTTGGTAGAGACAAGAAACTTAGAACTTAGCAGACTTATGTATGCACTCAATGAATTTTAGCAATTATGTGTTCATATATAAAAACTGGAATTAATTTTGCACCAGCCTAATATATTTGCATCACATAGTCAGGAACAAATGCTAACATAAATGAAAAAATAATAGCTAACATTCACTTAGTACATGAGTCAATAAGCTCTAAGTTCCTTATCTCTATCAATATGCTTAATTCTCACAACAATCTTAAAAGGGAAACCCCAAAACGCTTCAGAAAGATGTAGCTGAAGTCAACTTAACACATTCTGTCCAAAACAGTTAGGCTATGCTGTATGCACGCTGTGTTAGGCTAGACAAAACAAGGCAACAAAACTACACCCCTTACCCTACGGAATGCCTAGTCTACTTTGCAGACTAAGTGAAGAATGCTATGTAGATGTTATCTGTAACAAAAAAAAAAAAAAAAAAAAAAAAAACAAAAAACGGAGCTTGTTTAAAAATAAGGGATTAAATGCATACTGGTTTTGTAATCTGAGACAAATATCATTAAAATTATTTAAAATGTGCTGTAGCTGTCATTTTCTTCTGTTTCTCAGTGGGAAAATTGTGATTTTAATGAATGGAGCAGGAGTTAGAAAACAAGGAGTTTGGAAACTTGAAATCTTGAATTTAATATTTCATCTGAAACCATCAAGTTTTATATGCCCAAACATACACTCATACACACAAACACATACACATACTAAGGTAAAATTAATTCATACTTGATGCACAGGAATATTCTTAATTCTAAATAGACATTTTTATCTTCACTTGTTCATATACATGTATGATATTATTCATCAGAAAATCAATTTTTAATAATGAACTCTAGTGCAGTTTAATACCTTACTCATTTTAGGATGAGTACATTAAAAAGAACATATTTTACATCTATGTTTATACAGTAATTTAGAAATGGTAAGATGGAATTCCAATGAAGCTGTGGGAAAAGTCAAATATTCCATCAACATCCAAAGTCAAGGATTTTGAAAAAAGCTTTTTTTTTTTTTTTCTTTTTTTTTGCGGGTTGGGGGAAGCAGGGGTTCTTTATATACTCTCTAAAAGATAATTTATAGGATCATATCTATAGGAAAAAGGTTTGACTTGGAAAAAAATAGATTCTTGCTCTCCATATAAACTCTCACTCACTACAGATCATCATAATATCAATTTTTTCTTCCATATGATATGAGATCAGGACATTTCATATGTGTGTGTGTGTGTGTGTGTGTGTGTGTGTGTGTGTTTGTGTGTGTGTGTATGTGTGTGTATACCTCAGCTGTATATTTCAAGATATAATATTATTTACTGGCTATTACTATTTACCTTCCAGAAATTTATTAAACATGTCTTTGGTCTCTCTGTTATATTAAAATTGAAAATTACAGTTCATGGATTAATACCACAGCCCCTCAGTTTTGTACCTCCTCACAGGCTTAGTTCCCATTACCTTTGGAGCATCTGACTTCTGAATAGGTTGGTGCATGTCTAACTCTGTGCTCTAAAAGCACGAAACACCTGAAGGTGTGACATTGCCACATTAGTAGGGCTTTCTGAGCCTGGCTTTGCCTAGAGGAAAGCTGAATGTTGTGAGTTTTATATTCAGTTAGAGTAATTTAAAAGTCCTTCAGGTCAGGGGAGGCTCCTGAGAATCCCATGCATGCTTCACTTCAGCCTTTTCAACGTGCCAATCCTAAACAGAAAAATAGACACCACACAAGAAGCGATTACGCTGCTGGTTGGCTTATGATGGGATGTGAATACAGGACTCAAAAAAACAGAAAGTTGTATCATATGCAGAAAAGTTTGCCCAACCAAATTCAGTTGCCCAAAGCCAATGCTTCTTTGGTAAACCAAAGAACAAATGCTATCTCACACACTGCCCGTCTTTCTGTCCTTTCAGTTCTCCCTCATTCCTATTGCCTAACACGAATCTTTTTCTCACTCTCTGCATCACCCCACAGTCTCAGACGGAATGAGGCCTCCCAGCTACCCATCCTCCACATTCTCTGGGCTTATGTCGCTGTGAAAATACACTCAGCTCCCTTTTCTTCTATAAACCAATCTCCGCTCCCTGTTTTCTCTTTTTTTTCCTTGTATATTTTGTTTCTGAACTCAGATGGCTTGCTACTTCCAAGTGAACACAAACTCTTTTCCTTCCACCCTAGGCTTGACAATTAGCTCTAATGTTTAATGTCCTCTCCCTTATCCTGCCCAATACATTTCAAGTATATTCTCCATAAATTTTTCTGTACTTTAAGGTTTAAAAAATGCTGGCAGATAAGAATGAAACACATCAAACTATGTTTTTAGGTTAACAGTTATGTATTTATCACTTGTGTAAGGTAAAGTTGGCTTTTGTACACGACATGATTCAATTACAATATTTTATAGGCCGATGAAAACAGGATCAACCAACTATGTTAATGCCTCTTATAAAGGATTTTGCTTTCAAAGATTTTTTTTTTGCTCTAAAAGCCAAATGGTCGTGCTCACACATTTAATGTCTTTTTTCCAAGCCTAATGTCTTTCTTCCAAGTCCTCCTCTAATTATTCATGTAAGGAACTACATTTCATCAATACAGATATATACGCCTCATTAAAAGACAAAAGAGCCTGAACCTTTGGCTTTTGTCCCATGATGTTTTCTGATAGATCTGAGAAAGGGTACAGGAGTCAAAAGGCACTTATTAAGAACCTCTACCGTGAAGAAAACCTTGTATTAAAGTGCTTAGTAGGTACTTAGAATTTTCTCCATATTATGTAATTACTGTCTAGAACAGTGATTTGTATAGAAATCACCAAGTTTTCTTTGCAAAATGCCAATTCCAGTTTAATATGAAACCTGAGATAATTTTTAAGAAGTTCACAGGTGTGGACCACATTTGGAGTAGCAAGGGTCGAGAGTGAGCACCAGTGGTTACTTGAAAAGCACATTTTAAAGTCATATATTAAGCATGGAAAATGGTTCCTCCCATTCACAAAAATCGGACACCTTGTCTACAGTAATATATGGTTAAATTGGTCACCAAAGCACACACAGTCCTGCTATGGGACACTGAATATTCTTCCCTCTCAATGTGGTAGTTTTTAGGGACAAGAGCCTGCAAAATGGAACAAAGAGTAAAAAGGGATGGCAATGAATATCACAAATAGAAAAAAAATGACAGATCCTACTCTGTAGGGAGCCGGGGTAGCATACTCGCTCCGGGGGAATCAGCAGCAAGGCTGCTGTGAACTTTCGTTGAACTTCAGGGAAGTGAAACCACAGTAGAAGTATGTGTTTCTCGGCGAGAACAGATAGGCCTAGAGAGATAACCAGCTTTCACTGACCTTGCTGCAAGATAGTTTTTAGCTGAAGTATATTAACTGAAGTATGAGAATAATAACCACGGGCTGTTCTAAGTAACTGCACCCTCCCTCCACTATGTGTTTTGTGAACATATAAAATATAGTACACTTAGGTTGAGGTCAGAGAGACTGACATCCTCACCTCCTGGACCACCTGGCCCATCCAGCTTTCTGTTTCTATGTCTGCGTCTGTGTCCTTCTTTATCCCCCGCCGTTCCCTCTTAGGTCCTTGAACTCTTGTGCAGCGCAGGACGTGATGCGTGCCGGACCACTCCAGTGGCCAGAGGCAACCTAGCCTAGTGGTTTTGAGTCAGACTCCCTCAGACTTCAAATCTGGGTTCCTCCACTTACTAGTTGCCTGACCTTACACCAATTATTTTATCTTCCTCTGCCACACTTCCTTACCTATAATAAGGAATGATAATGCCTTACAGAGTAGTCGTGGAAAGTAAAAGAGATAATGTAAGATAATATCATGCACTAGTATGACTACAATAAATTAAAACTATGTAACTATACTCTTTAATTGTTAGAGATAAAAATATATCAACTGGAGATGCAAAGGAAGCTCTCCAACCTTCATACATGTTAAGCAAATTATCTAGAAATTAATTAATATTATTAAGGAATAAAAAGACTCAACTAGAGCTTTAAACACAATGTTGGCCCATATATAGAAACCGTATCTTAAATATTGACAGTACCTTCAAAGAATTAAGAATGTAATAATGCAGGATATTATTAGGTGTTTGTTCTTTTGACTTTAAAATATACATTGTCTTTATTGTCTAGGACTTGTCCTAAATGGCAGATAAGCTTTGCCATATTTAGAAAAGCAATTAAACAGAGAACAGAAGGCTAATATATTATAGCTTCCAAAGGAAATACACGTTTTATATCTAAATTATATTTCTAAATGTAAAAATGAACTTTTATATTTGAAATATAGCATTTGAAACCTTTTTGATATTAGATGGAAATTTATCATGTACTCATACTCAAAGTAAAAAATTCCACTAAGTTTCATGTGTTTGATAACCAGTTAAGTTTTTCCACCTTCTTCCAGAACTCATTGGCTTCATAGAGACACAGCTTAAGGGCTAACACATACCATGCCGATTACTCTTAATTCAATTAATTGAGACTCACTAGTTCTTCATCTTGACTCAACACTCTGCTTCTTTATTATTCTCTGGTGTTGCCTTATTCTCATTGCTCTTCTTCACAGAGCTTTTTCTTCTGATGTGCTTCTGCCCAGCCCCACGTGGATGTTGTAGAAAGAAAACAAGGTGCTGGAGAAACCTGGAACTAAATCCAGTGTGGAGTCTGCCAGCGGAGACCTGCATGGCCTTGGACAAAGCTTATTCTGTGAGACTTGGTTTCCTTTGTTCATAACAATACCTTATTGTCAGGATTTGAGATAATATTGTTAAGCATTTACATGGAGGCCGCACATGGAAAATAGGCAATGTTTGTAAGCTTTTGTTTTATTTATTAAATGCCAACTGATGCACCACTTAGTCTATAAAGCTCTGAAGACAGAAGCAGTTTTTTACCTCCTCAAATATCCATTGGTGCATTTTATTTGCAACTGGTTACTTTTTTATGTGATGTCCTAGTTATTATGTATAAATTATAGTCTGTGTAGATTTTCTCCTTTATGAGACTTGAAATTTCTAGAGGAAGGGTTTCCATATTCATATATGCACCATGCTTCCAGCCAGGAGCTTAAGAATAGCAGGTATAATAATAAGTAAATCAATAAGTATTTCTTCAATAGAGCAAAAAGCACTTTCTCACAAAACTCATATCAATTTTTAAGTTGGTCTCCTTTAGGTTTTACCCAATTTCTCCAACTTTTCAATGCCCCACTAAATTAAATTACATAAAACACCAAATGTTTCACAAGGTTTTCCCTCAAATATGATTTATTTAGCAATCACATGTAATAAGAAAAACAGAGAAATACACCATAATAAAAACACAAGAATTGTAGGTTGTCATGTTAAAAATTAAATAAAAGAGGTTTTGGTTAAATGAAAAGGCATATAAACTTGCAGAATACATATGTTGGGGAGTTGAGGTTAAAAATGCAAAGCAGGACATTCAAGGTGCAGCAGCCTAACTCATCAATCCCTCTCTTCAGATGGGCTCAATATTAATGTTTGCAGAAGGGACAGGCACAGATGACCTCCACTCTGACTTTCTATTAATTAGTGCTTAGTAGTAGCTGTCTTACAGAGAGGATAACAAGGGAAGGAAGAAATATGAAAGCTTAAAAGAAAAAGAAAGAGGAGGGAGTGTAGCAGATAGAGATTAGGAAAGTAAGTACAGCAGCAGTGTGACAATTCTTCTGAAGGAGTGAAGCTGTTTTTGTTCTGCACTCTTTCTGGAAATTTGGTCACAGTGCTTTATAAGTAGCAAAACCTGGAAAATTAGGTTAAATCCCAAGTACATAAATTGATGAATTCTTTATATTCTATTATTTTAGTAATAAGGTCTTATAGATACTAAAATATTAATAGAAACAAAGTGGATATGCTTCCTATGACATTTGAGAAGTAGCATTTATATTTACTCCTTCTTCAAGAGATTCTATAGCTTTACTGAAAGACAGCTGGCTCAAATAGGAACAATAGTAATTAGACCCTCCAGATAGATTCTATTAAATGCACAATATTTTCTAGCTGGTAAATGCCTTGTTTTAAAAAGACTTTCAAAGCAGTAGTTACAGTCTTTCCATAAATAGAAATAAAAAGTCCATTTGAAAGGATAATAAGTCACCATGATGTACATATCTATAAATGTTTTCCCCCAGCACGTTATTATAGATCAATCTTACTGCTTACGTTTAAAATATCAATTACATTGTAATGTCTATGATACAATTCAATTATTTAGCTGTGTTTTGCACGAGATTTTGGTGAAACTAAAGCTAAGGATCTATTCACAGAACAATTAAAAGCATTTTATACAGCCTATACCCAAATATATCTTAAATTACAATGAATGATGCATACTAAATATGCATATAGAATATGGCTTACACATTGAGAGAGATCTAAGTTATGAGTTATAAAATCTCACCACTTAGGCTTAAAAGCTTCTGAATGTATCCTTTTCTAAAATATTGCTTAGCATTGTGGAACCCAGGAATGAAGCAGGTGCAGCAGAAAACTTGTTAGGATGGATGGATCCTCCTTTGCACGATTTAATTGATGGCTACTCTTGATTCTTTCCATCCAATTTCTACCTTTCACAAAGACAAATTCACTGAAGCTCACAATCATTGCAATGCTTGTACAGTGAAAAGTTACCACATCTAATTGTGCTTGAGATTTGTTGTCAGCTAATAATACATAAAGGTAGTTTTTCAGCTTTGAGCAAAGGAAAGACTTTGCACATGCTCAGGCAAAACACGACAAGGAAGCAGGGCCTCTGAGGGCTGCAGTTTGTTTCTGGGTAGTAAAATATAAAAGTCACGTCAAATAATGTTATCTGTACAGAAAAGTGTGGGCTTTCATTTTCATAGACATTTTTGAACACACATACACATTCTTGTCTCTTATTTCTTGGCTGGTAATATGTTTTGTTACATCCTGATGGGATAAACACCCCACAGGCAAATTTCATTTTCCATTCTAGTGTCTGTCTCCACCAATGGCTGATGGTCCTATCATGAACTGCAGATAGCATGTGACTTGCTTGTAACCACGCCTATGGAGATTATGCATTCGTGCTTTGAAACCACGGGGATGGACACAGGCTGGCCCACAGGGTTCAGAGAAAGGTTTCACTGCTATTTCTTAGCATGAGAATTTACCATGAAGTGTTCCTCAGGGCACCTAGCTGGGGTTCTGATGCTCCATTGTTGGATTGTAGAATTGCTCTGGCATTTCAACCAACTCCTCGGCAGTCACACCTGTCATTTTGCTCCTATGCATTTGAAATAAGAAGGACAATCTAAACAGTCCATTCCCCATCACTGCAAAAAGATTTTTTTTCCATAATTTTGTTTTTGCTTCCTTTTATTTAAGACCTTGAAAAATTATAGTTATAGCACTCTGTAAGACAGTGCAAGGAAGTAAATTTTAAATTATTTCATCTGCTGCACATGCATTGCACAATCATTATGACTGGGTCCAGAGCAAGAAAAATTAAAAACTGTCCGACTTTTGTCTCAAAAATTTCTCTGGCTTGATTGAAGAAGGCCAAATTGCGGAGGGAAAAAAATGGCAGAAGCACTGGCCAAAAACTCTGATAAGAACTTGAATGTATTTATTTGGCCAGAGTTACTAGCTCAGAATTTATGTTCTTCTTAATTCCTTGTATAGGGGTCAATTAAAATGGCCCAATCCAATTCTGTGTTGAAACAGGAGCTATAGCTTTGTGGAAGGTTGAGACTTTATGATGTTTTCATGCTGTTTTCATCGTCCTGAAATAAAATCCAAATGAAAATGTACATCAGAGAAGAAGGAGTGGCTAGTGGTTGGGCAGGCTAGTCAAAGAGTACAAAATTTCATTTAGATAGAAGGAATCAGTTCAGGAAGTCTACTGTAAAATGTGGTTACAGTAGTTTAGAAACAATGTATCATATTCCTGAAAACAGCTGCTAAAAGAGTAGATTTTAAAAGTTCTCCCCACAAAAAGAGATGAGCATGTGAAGTAATGCATATGTTAATCAGCTTGATTTAGCCATTCTACAATTTCAAAAAAACATGTTGCACACCATTTTTATTTGTGAATTCAAAAATAAACAAATAAAAAGAAAAGAAAACATAGAAAGAAGGTCATCATTTACTCACATACAGGTATCAATTACTGTGTGGCAATTCACACTGTAGTTTATATACCTCGTCAAAAATAAGGGCTTTCTCAGCATATATAATAGATAGTGGTTTTATATCAGTTGGAATTTCTCTTCCTATTTCTGCTCTGGGTGTGTGCATGTGTGTTTGGATATATGTGTATGTTCAATCCCAGTAAAAACTTTGGTTCTCTAGATCAGATGGGCATTTAGGCCTGGCAGGTAGTGTAAATGAGTTAAGTGAGCCTGGCCTGTGTGAGTGTAAGACAACTAGACTCACAGGGACTAGAGTGAACTAAAGAACATAAACCGTGTCTACAGACATTCCAAAAGATACTTTAAATCAGTGTGAAAGTCAAGACAACTCTACTGACTAAATACATCCCACAAATCATCAATTTTTGATCTCTTGTTAGATCGTACACTCGACGTTAAAGCAGGTGCAGGTATTGGTCGTGATAGGGAACACTTTCCTCCCAGTGAGTAACAGGTCTGACAGTGACTTGCTTTTAAAATGCCAGAAAGATAATGTGATAAATGATATGCCATTTTAAATAATAAAGCAGCTTGGCATTATATATCCAACCATTCTATTTTATTTTCTTTAATAAACAAAAACATTAAAAAATTTAAACAAAACAAAACACTTTCATGGACTAAAATGTCTTAGAAATGATGGTGAAATTATACAACAATGTGAAAAGTAGATTTTAAGGGCTTTTTTTTTGTTTTAAGTGTAGTGTTGCACATTGATTTATAAAGTTTCAATATGGCACAGACTTAATCAGAGCTCAATATTTTCTGGGAAAGTGCCTCACAGTGGGACCTACACATTGAGAACAAAGCAGGCAATGGCTTTCAGAGACGTGGCCAGGCTACCATAATAGCTACACTTTCTTTGATGGTGGCCAGCAAAATAATTAGCTATCACTCACAAAGAAGGTATGCTGAATTTGCAACAGGAAGCCTGCAAGCCAAATCTGACCCTCAGACATATTTTTCCCTTGTCCACAAAGCATTTCAAAAAACTTCGAGCCAACAGGAAAAATTGGAAGAGTTTACATTAAGAACCTCTCTTAACCACTAGGAACAGCTGGCAACACTGGGCCCTCATTCTTTGAGTGAAGATCTGCCAGAGCCCAAGAGTGGCCAAATGTAGCCTTCAGGCTGGATATGCTGTGTCCTCTCTGTTTCCAAGACGATCACTGCCCGTTGTCTCCCAGGCACCATGCATGAGTCACAATTGCCAATTGTTACTCCTCCTGTTGTTTTTAGACCTTGCCCACTTCCCTCATTTAAAGGACCTACTTGTTTTTGGAAGGCATGTGAATTTCTGTCTGAAGTTTGAATAAAGATATTCCAACAATTAAACTCTGCACCAATTAACATTGAGATAATTCCTTTAACATATACTGCAGGACTGTATCAACTCAGTTGCAGCAGTCTTCTATTGAGGTTATGTAATTAGTAAACATACAGAATTTATAAGGTGCTACTGAAGACCACATTTCCGGGAAGACTGAGCACCAAAGGCAGGGCTTTCTCAAACTGTGAAAAAAGCTGAATAATTTAATTGGCCCTGACAGAAAAAAAAATTGCCAAACCGTCTGCTAGGGTTTAAATATTATATTTAGTTTGAGGGGGCCATAAACTGTTCTGGCTTTAGGGTCTTTTTAATTGAAAAATGAAAAAAGACACTTCATTAACTGCCAAGTGAATCATATCAAAACCTTTTACTGATGAAATATCAGTTTCTTACTTACAGATACACACACACACACACACACACACACATACATGTATGCATATAAATTGCCTTGGGTATTTTCATACAATGAGCAGTTATTTTTACAAATGTATTAGTAATCTATTATCTACACACAATTTTTTGAAAATTTTCATAAATATTCAAGATCCATTATCATAAATGTCTGGAAAATGCTAATCCTAAAATTTTGTTTTGATGATATCTGGCGTACACTGGCTTGGAGATGACCCGTAGGAAAGTATCTTGCTTAATTTTGTTTTACCTGGTTTTCTAAAGACATACATTTGCCAACGAAACTCTGTTACTTAAAACATCTATAAATCTTCCACTAAATTAGTTTTCCCTAAAATATACTTCAGGGGCTTTGCTGTGTATCATGAGAACACAAGAAATGATCATGGGCTCTAGAGGTAATAAATTTATAGTTTGAATAGACAGTAGGGAGAGGAACTGATGTAGTACATAAAACAATATAATTGTTAAACATAGAGAGGGGTTTTCATTGCTGAACAGTCACTTTGAACTTGATTTCTCCCCGAGCTTTATAAACAAAATAGGGATCACACTCACTAACTCTGGAATTGTTGACAAGATTAAGAGAGATAATATATGCAACATGTTCACCACAGTCCCTGACACTTTGTTGCTATTAATGAAACTATTCTTATGAATAAAAGACAGTCTTACAACTAGCTGTCTTTGTAACTCAAGAATATTGAGGAAGAAATTATTTTAAAAGTGAATCACATTTTAACTCTTTCATATCTAAAGTAACAGCTGTGGAACTAATAACATCTCTAGGGTTTGAAATGTACCCTCAGCATTTTCTCTTGCCTCCAACATACCACCCCAACAAGTGTGTTTTGTTCTTGGGTTTTGTTCTTTACATCTTTTTCTTTTTAGTAGATATTAAGACATCCTCACTGTAAATACACATTCCTCCTAACTGCCTACATATTTGTTAGCAGTTCATGACAGGGGTTCTCAATTTTAGTGGACAGAAATATCAACAGACTGGCTTATCAAAAATTCAAATTTTCAAGGCATCACTCCCAGAGTTAATAATTTGGTAGGCTGAAAACAAGCCCTAGAAGCTAAATTTTTACAATGAGAACCACAGATGCACATGTGCACAGATTTTAACAAACATGATAGATACTTGCACTGTTTTAATTACTGGGTATAAACATTCATATTTTTACATGAAATAAAATAAGAAATCAGTCTAAAACATTTCCTACATGACGTGGAAAAAGAAATGAGGATTAAATATCCCCATGAACTTTATTATTATTATTATTTGAGACAGAGTCTCACACTGCCGCCTGGGCTGGAGTGCAGTGACATGATCTCAGCTCACTGCAACCTCCACCTCCCTGGTTCAAGGGATTCTCCTGAGTCAGCCTCCCAAGTAGCTGGGATTACAGGTGCCTGCCACCATGCCGAGCTAAGTTTTTGTATTTTTGGTAGAGACAGGGTTTCATTATGTTAGCCAGGCTGGTCTCAAACTCCTGACCTCATGATCCGCCTACTTTGGCCTCCCAAAGTGCTAGGATTATAGGTGTGATCCACCACACCCAGCCATTTTTTTTTTAAGGATAAAAATTTCAGTCCCAGTAAATACATTTTTTGTTGACTAACAAATTAAGTACTCTTTGAAAAGGTAAATATTTAAAGTTTACCTGTTAAAATTTTGTCTCAAAGGATTGATGATAGAGATTTTTTAAAAAGTCCAGGAAGGCATTTAAATAAGATAACTTCATCTCTAATGGTATTATGCAAATCATTTATTTTAGAAGCTAAGTTTCTTGTCTATAAAATAAAATTACCTCTCATGTTTAAAATAACAGAAGTCTTTAAGGTGTTTCAGGCCTATGAATGTGTCTCAGCATGTTTTTCTTCAGCATTTACTAAGTCTTCTGAGTTCGTAAGAAGATCAGATTCACCTAAAAATATAAGGAAACAAAAACAAAACAAAATAAAGGCTTTGGAAAAAACTAATAAGGTTAGGAGACTGAGGCACTTTGTAAAATGTTGAAGGCTGGATTTTACAATGGATTTCGTGGCACATTTTTTCAAAGACACCAAACATTTTCCTTTAGCCTGTGGATCTACAGAGCATAACAAGCTATCTTCTGGTGGTTACATAACTTTCTCAAGCTGCAGTTTAATCTGGAAATACAGAAATTAAATAGATGAAACATGTTTAAACATCTATTAAATCTCATGTAAAAAATCATAATTTTTTTCTGAATATTTTTAATTGGAACAAATCCCTTTAAATAAACCTTCTAATGATTGATGTCTTTTACCATATATTGCTTAGTTGCCATGAATTTTAAAAAATGAGTATGAAAGGATAGTAATGTTTAGGATAAGATGCAATCTGTCAAGACAAACTAATTTGGAATCACTCAGTTTCCATATCAACTTTGAAGAAAAAATAAAATATTAGCATGGGAAATCTTTCAACATTTCTGGGAGGTTGTAAAGAATCTAGGAAAATAGAAATATAAAGCAAAATGTATAGATAAAAAGTGTCTTATTACATAAGTAACGAATTAAACAAAATTAACAGAAATTAATTTTTGAGTCAATTACTTGAAATATCTTGATATTTCAGGAAATAGTCATATACAATGGAATATTCTTTGTGTCTGAAATTTGAGTAAAAATATCCCAACGATTAAACTTTGTACCAAATAACTTTGTTATAATTCCTATAACATATATTATAGGACTGTATCAACTCAGTTGCAGCAGATTTTTGTCTGAAATTTGAGTAAAAATATTCTAACAATTAAACTTTGTACCAATTAACTTTGTTATAATTCCTTTAACATATATTATAGGACTGTATCAACTCAGTTGCAGCAGATTTTTGTTGAGGTTAAGTAATTAGTGAACATACAGAATTTATAAGGTGCTATTACAAAGCAATTTTGTCTTTAAAATGTGGAGAATGGGGACTTCTTAAACAAGATCAAAATGTCAGGTAGTCTCATTACTTTCCTGATCATTCTTAGAGAGCTAAAAACATCCTGTGATCACATTAAGTTGCCTAAGTCTCAAATCAGACAATAGAAGGTCTGGTCCCATGTAATACATATTATCAAACAAAGATAAGACTCCTTTTCCACCTTGGGTTTGTTATAGAACCCAGAAATGGTGCATGTGTGTGTGGAGCGGGATGGGGTGTATATGGTTGATGTTTCTCTCATTTGTTTGCTCTCCCTCCACTGTCTGCTTTGGACTCCTGAGCAAGGGAGAGAAGAAGGCTAAGAGGAGCAGCAGTGTTGCAGGATGGCTTTGCACTCACTAGACCTGGCAGGTGTTTACAGCTGCCTTTATTTTATTTTCTGTGATCACAATCATGGGCTCTGAACAGACTTCTCACCAAGGACCATGGCTTTTCACTGGCTTAGTAAGACAATGAATCTCTGGCTTCTTCTTTTTTTTTTTTTTTTTTTTTTTTTTTTTTTTTTTTTTTTTTTTTTTTTTTTTTTTTTTTTTTTTTGAGATGGAGTCTCACTCTGTCGCCCAGGCTGGAGTGCAGTGGCGTGATCTCAGCTCACTGCAACCTCTGCCCCATCCTGCCAGATTCAAGTGATTCTCCACCTCAGTCTCCTGAGTAGCTGGGATTACAGGCACCTGCCACCACGCCTAGCTAATAGCTAATATTTGTATTTTTAGTAAAGATTGGGTTTCACCTTCTTTGCCAGGCTGATTTTGAACTCCTGACCTCGTGATCTATTCACCTCAGCCTCCCAAAGGGCTGAGATTACAGGCATGAGCCATTGTGCCCAGCCAAATCTCTAGCTTCTTTACAATGTCCACAGCCGCTGGAGATTTGCTGAGACATTTCCAGCTTTTGTCTGCTGAGGTCCCATCACCCGTCCAAATGTGGGTGGGTGCAATTAGTTCATATGACACACTCTTGAGGTATTTGTTTCCATGAATGACTGGAAAAAAAGCTGAAACCTACATTGCCCTCTCTCCTTTGGCTCACCTGCCACCATTTAACTCTTTAGATCTCTCAGGTAGGAACTAAATTACATTCCCAATATACTCTTAGCTTCAATTTCTCCAATAGTCTGGGTTTTTTCCTAGATTTAAGGCGAAGAAGGAAAGATTCTACACTTTTCCCGATAGCAGAGATTTCTTAAAGGAATCCTTTTCATAAATCTTTTTTTTCAAGCTCAGTAACCTGACCCTTTCATTTGTTTGAATTGGGTAAGGGTTTTATGCATCTTATATACTGGCTTTTGAATCTTCTTTGAAATTCTTGTCTCACAAATCAGCTTTTTTTTTTTTTCTTCTGACATTTATCATGCTAAAGGAGTCTTACATTTATCATGTTAAGAGTCCTGGCTTAAAATTCTGATTTAATATTCTGTTACTTAAGACTAGATTAGAACAGAACAAAACAGTCTAGAATAGAACAGAACACAGTAAAAGGAACAGACTGAATTACAAGAAAGGAATAGAAGTAATTAATTCACTGGTTCTCAAAAATTTTTAGAGAACTTTTTTTTGAGACAGAGTTTCGCTCTTGTTGCCCAGGCTTGAGTGAGATGGCGTGATCTCGGCTCACTGCAACCTCTGCCTCCTGGGTTCAAGCAATTCTCCTGCCTCAGCCTCCCGAGTAGCTGGGATTACAGGTGCCCACCAACGATGCCCGGCTAACTTTTGTATTTTTAGTAGAGATGGGGTATCACCACGTTGGCCAGGCTGGTTTCTTAACTCCTGACCTCAGGTGATCCACCAGCCTTGGCCTCCCGAAGTGCTGGGATTGCAGGGGTGAGCCACCACATCTGGTCTAGAGAAGTTTTTAGAATGGGGAAAGGACATCAAGGTCCATCCACCACCGAATTATTTATCTTTTTTTTCTAGTGGATAAAGAACTCAGTAGTAATAAAAGAGCAAAAGAAAACAAAGAAAGTAATCAAATGGTAACAAGCCAGCAATTATAAAAAATAACAAATCCCCAAATGATCCGTATATTATACCCAATAGTAATTCTGTACATGTGATTAGAAACAACTAAGAACTCTGATGAACTCAAGAAAAGAGTTTTGTAGCACTGAAAAAGGGTCTTCCTTAAAAACTAAAATTCCAGCTTTTTACAGGTGTAGACACACAATTGCCAAGCAATTTTATGACAGCCAAATATTAGAGTCCTCTGCAAATCCAAATTACATTCCTTTTAGTTGATAAATCTTTAGCTGTAGAAGCTTTCACAATTAACTTGGGCAATACTAGTTAGAGACTCTTAGTACTTCATTAAAAAAAAAGTTATATTATTCTGACATATCATTCTCCCATAAAGAGGAAATAATTTGCATTTTCAATCTATTAAAGATAAATTTTAGATGACCTTCATGGCCCAAGAGTGGGTCATGTAGAAGGCTCTGAGAAACATCCATATACCAAATTTCCACACGGTTTTGAATCATAGGCTCCTCCTGTAGTCTGGTGAATCCTATGCCTACCTTTCCAAAATGTAGTTATCAATATATGTAAGTAAACCTAGTGATGTGTGCATTAAATAAAAAGGTCTAATATCTATGTAGTTTTGAAATAATAATATCAAATAATACTTCAAGGTTGCTATACTAAACTTAACTGTATAGTAAGTAGGTAATAAATAAATATATATTGTTTCTATTGATGACAAAAATACCATAAATGTTGGTGTGTATTGTTTCCTACAAATGAAGGAAATTATCCATTTCAGTTAAAGACTAGTAAAAAGAAATCCCTCTCTAAGTACCCTGACCCCATTTATATAACCCAGGATTAAAACTTGATCTAGTCTAACTTCAATTTTCAGGCAAGAAATAGGCCCAGAATATCAGTTGACTTTCCTCAATGCAGATCATAAATAGATAACCTGAAGTCAAAATGGCTGGCTTTTAATTCACTGGTACTTCAAGAAGACCAGTAACGTGACCTTTGAATTTCATTTTACTGAAAGGATTTGCAAGGTCATACATATAGAAAGCTACTTTTTAGGAATGAATGCAAGTGGCCTGTTAAAGAAAGTGCATATAAACTTGTTTGTCAGCCAGGAAAAAGAGTGAAAATAAAGGACCACAAATAATTCTGTTCATTTCAAAGAGCTTTATGTGATCATCCCAACCAGTTTCAAAAGTTCAAATCTAACAAAAGTAATTTGTAAAATGGTAGAAATATTATGGGTTTGCTTTATAAATAGTCTCAGTTCTTCAGGGAGCAGGGAGAGGATGGCTGTTATAGGAGAGACAGACCTACCAAAACAAACAGAAATCCTCTAAATTTAGCTAATCCAGGCTTTTAGATTGCATTTTGAGGTCACTTTGATCATATTAGAATCATTTGTCATGCTCCTGGTGGTGTAAATAACACTTGTAGGGAATTATGCCAAGCACACTATCAAGAGGATACTGGGGACTTTTGTTTTCCAGTCAGGGTTTCACTAGCTATCTGAGAAATAACCTGTTAGGATAAATTATTATACAATTGAAAATATAACAATAATACTCAATACTTTGTGAACATCTACTAGGTGGCAGGCACTATTCTAAGTGCTTCACTCACCTCACTTCCCTGAATCCTTACAGCAACTTTATTATTATTATTATTATTATTTTGAGATGAAGTTTCACTCTTGTTGTCCAGGCTGGAGTGCAATGGCATGATCTCAGCTCACTGCAACCTCTGCCTCCTGGGTTCAACTCATTCTCCTGCCTCAGCCTCCCAAGTAGCTGGGATTATAGGTACCCACCACCATGCCCACGTAATTTTTTTTTTTTTTTACAGTGATGGAATTTCATCATGTTGGCCAACCTGGTCTTGAACTCTTGACCTTCAGGTGATCCACCCACCTCAGCCTCCCAAAGTGCTGGGATTACAGGTGTGAGCCACCATGCCCAGCCTCCCTCACAGCAACCTTATAAGGTAGGGTTGAACAATTGTGGAAGCTGAGACACAGCTTGAAAGCTATCTGCCCAAAGTCTTCAAGTGGCTGGATCCCTCTGACAAATGCCAACCAAAATCTTGGTCTCTAGTTCGTTTCCCAAGCTACAATCATGAGTAACCTACCCTCACCAATTCTGCCATATTCATATGCCACCTATCCTCTCACATGCCTAATATTTTTCTTTAAATAGACTTTAAATATACTCCTTTTTTTATTGTACTTTAGGTTCTGAGGTGCATGTGTAGATCATGCAGGATTGTTGCATAGGTACATACATGGCAATGTGGTTTGCTGCCTCCATCACCCCATCACCTATATCTGGCATTTATCCCCATATTATCCCTCCCCAGCCTCCCCACCCCCGCTGTGCCTCCACTAACCCCCCCACCAGCAGACCCCAGTGTGTGATGCTCCCCTCCCTGTGTCCATGTGTTCTCATTGTTCAATACCTACCTATGATTGAGAACATGCAGTGTTAGATTTTCTGTTCTTGTGTCAGTTTGCTGAGAATGATGGTTTCCAGATTCATCCATGTCCCTACAAAGGACATGAACTCATAGTTTTTTATGGCTGCATAGTATTCCATGGTGTATATGTGCTATATTTTCTTTGTCCAGTCTATCATTGATGGGCATTTGGGTTGGTTTCAGGCCTTTGCTGTTGTAAACAGTGCCACGGTGAACATACATGTGCATGTGTCTTTATAATAGAATGATTTATAATCCCTTGGGTATATACCCAGTAATGGAATTGTGGGGTCAAATGGAATTTCTATTTCCAGATTCTTAAGGAATCACTACACTGTCTTCCACAATGGTTGAACTAATTTACACTCCCACCAACAGCGTAAAAGTGTTTCTATTTCACCACATCCTCTCCAGCATCTGTTGTCTCCAGATTTTTTAATGATCGCCATTCTAATTATCTCAATAGATGCAGAGAAGGCCTTTGACAACATTTAACAGAGCTTTATGCTAAAAACTCTCAATAAACTAGGTACTGATGGAACCTATCTCAAAATAATAAAGCTATTTATGACAAACCCACAGCCAATATCATACTGAATGGGCAAAAACTGGAAGCATTCCCTTTGAAATCTGGCACTAGACAAGGATGCCCTCTCTCACCACTCCTATTCAATATAGTATTGGAAGTTCTAGCCAGAGCAATCAGGCAAGAAAAAGAAATAAAGGGTATTCAATTAGGAAGGGAGGAAGTCAAATTGTCTCTATTTGCAGACGACATGATTGCATATTTAGAAGTCCCCACTGTCTCAGCCCAAAATCTCCTGAGACTGATAAGCAACTTCAGCAAATTCTCAGGATACAAGATCAATGTGCAGAAATCACAAGCATTCTTACACAACAATAACAGAATAACAGACAGCCAAATCAAGAACAAGCTCCCACTCACAATTGCTACAAAGAAAATAAAATACCTAGGAAAACAAATAACAAAGGATATAAAGGACCTCTTCAAGGAGAAATATACTCCTTTTGAAAAAATTAGTTTTGTTCTAAATAGTAATTTTCCCACAACAGAAATAAACTTGATGTTCTTTTCGTATTTTTCTAATATATCAAATCCATAATTAAAAGATCATTTCTCATGTAGATATAAAAACCACAATTATTTAATTTAGTAGCTTACTTTGTACTCGCTATTTTTGACTTCTCTAGCCCAATAATCCCTCCCTGCATGTGAGTAGGAAAATCAATTATGATTTTCATTTTAGAGATGAGAAAGACATGATTAGAGGTGTAACTGACTATTCCAAGGCACCACACTCTAGGTGAATTTGGGAGTTAGAATCACAAGCTATTACTCAGAACAATGCTCTAGTTAATTTGTTATATTTATCAGCAATAGTATATGGTGTTTCAAAAATACTGCAGAATTCGTTTGTGCAGTCTTTTCAACAGAAATACTAGTTCTGAGTAACACTGCATTCTTATTTCTTCATGGGAAGAATATTACCTTTGCTATATATAACAGTATTTCCTTAAGCAGGCACATCTCTAAGTTGCTTCAGTTTTATTTTGAGACAATTTATACAGTTTCTATTGCAGATTACTAGAATAAATTGGTGATCAAATTTAAAGTTACAGTCATTGGAGAAATGTAATGTAGGATGAATCAGATATTCTGTTTTTAATTGGTGTTTTGGCATCTGTATAATGTAGTTTGCCTTACATGCTGGGAAAAAGAAATCTGTTTTTATACCAGGGGAAACACTTTCTCTATTTTTTCCTCTCAATTTTAATGCATTTGGAGAATAAACAGTTGTATGTTTTCTTTTACTTTTTGGTATGCATGAAGGCAAACATAAGAGAAGAGAGGACGACTGCCAAAAAAAAAAAGAAGGCTGAAAAAGAAAATTCCACTTAATTCCCAAATGTGCTAGCTGCAACCCTGTAAAATTAGAGGAAGTAATACCTTATTCCATAAAGTGTTACATAAGATACAAATCAAGAAATAGGTAAATTATTTACTGGTTCACTAAAGAAAAACAAAAACCTCTGATTTTGAGGAAAATACAACAGTTTACCTTAGCAAGGTCTAGACTTAATACCCAATGCGTATGTGCTAGGCATCTAGACATGCAGGGAGTTTTACAGGTGATCTATGGAAAATGAAAAATGTATATGTACATTCATCTGCAAATCAGTGAGATTATACTCAACTTGGGGAAGCTAATGCCTTGTCAAATGCCCAGAGATTTTAGTGTTTAAGTTCCACTGAAAGAGTTTAACAATGTGGGAGACAGTTGAGCTGGTTTTTGGAAGAGTTGTCTAAAATTGGGTGTATAGGTTGTGTGTGTTTTGGTGGCACGCAGGTAGGAGTATGCTCTTGGTGAAGGGACGAGGAGGTATGGTGGAGTCTGAGCAAAGGCAAGAGGCTGAAAAGAAAAAGATGTGCCAGGGAAGAAATGAAGCCCAGCTGAGAAAACGACTGGGCTCCAACCCACTGGCTGAAGCAATTATTTCTCCATCAAAGTGTCATTCTTTTCTTTTTTATGGCAATACACATTTTATTTATCCATACCAATTTACAGACATTTGGATTTCTTCCAGTAGTTAATTATGGTGTTAATTGTACTAACTGTAATTGTATTATAGTAAATACAGTACAGCATTTAGCTATTATGAATAATGCTACTATCAAGGTGGGTACAAGTTTTTGTATGAACATGTGTTTTCAGTTTTCTTGGGTGTATATCTAGGATTGGGATTACTGTAATATGGTAACTCTGTTTAACTTTTTGAGATGTTGCACAACTGCTCTCCAAGGTGAAATCACCATTTTACATTCCTACCAGAGTGTATGAAGGTTTCAATTTGTTCACATCCCAGGGTGTCATTCTTTTAAAGGAAGGCTCTGACACCTATTAAAATGCTACTATTCCTATAAGGGATCTTTGTGACCGAATTGCAGATCTTCTTTAAAGAAAGCAGGCTCTGAGAGCAGGGAGAAGATAAAACGTATGGGCATTGACTGAAGGTAGAGAAGTTGGGGGTGGCAATGGAGAGAGAAGCTCTGGAGTGGTGAAGTCAAAACCATTGAAATCACTTTATCTCTTGTAAAGAGTGGCAGGAACCAGCCATGGAAATTATCAAATTTGGCTCTTAGAGGCAAGATGATGTGAGAGGCAACATGGGGCTGCTCTCATTTCTCAATTAGGATGAAAAGAGGAGATAAAAATTGAGTCTAATGTTGGAGACACTGAAGGCTAGGAGGTTTGGAGGCAGGTGAGGGATGAGAAATTACTTAGTGGGTACAATGTACTCTATCCAGCTGATGGCTGCACTAAAGCCCAGATTCACTGCACAATATATCCACATACCTAAACTGCAGTTGTATGCCCTAAATCTATAAAAAATAAAAATAAAATTGATTGTGAGAGATGTGCCAAAACTTCATACTTTCTTTATCTTTTATAAATGGAACAAATTAAGTATAGAATGTAGATTTTAAGTATCTACATAAGTGAGTTTCAAAAGCTAGAACTTGGAAAAAATAATGTGTAAAATGAAGCAAACGTTTTGGCTTTAAGTACTCTGAATAAAATATTCTGGTTAATTGAGTTTTCTATGTAAGGCTGGATTAAGAAAACAAAACAAACAAACTTGAACTGCCTTTAGTTAAAATGTCAGCACATAAATCCATTTCTGTGCCTCAATGGAGAATGCTGAATATGATTGAACTTGCTTTGATGATGACAATACTGTAAAAACAAAACAAAAAATCCCAAGGTGCATTGTTCTAAACATAAAACATTAATTCTCTCTCTATACATGTACACCAGATATATACATGTCAAATAAACATGTATCATTCATCTTTATCATGAATGCCTCTAGGAAGTTGATATGGTTTGGCTGCATCCCCACCCATATCTCATCCCACATATCCAGGGCAGGGCCAGATGAAGATAATTGAATCATGGGGACAATTTCCCCATACTGTTCTCATAGTCGTGAATAAGTCTTCCAGGATCCGATGGTTTAATAAATGGGAGTTCTCCTGCACAAACTCTTTTGCCTGCCATCATGTAAGCCATCCCTTTGCTTTTCCTTTGCCTTCCACCATGATTGTGATGGCTCCCTAGCCATGTGGAGCTGTGGGTCCATTAAACCTCTTTCTTTTATAAATTACCCAGTCTCAAGTACACCTTTATTAGCAGTGTGAGAACAGACTACTACAGAAATCACTTAAAAATCAATTCTTAAATTTTCTGGTTCGTTACCATTTCTCAATTTATAAGTTAAAAAATTAAATGAAGGTTCTACTTTCAATGTGGAATTTTATAATATTATACTAACAGATTATTTTTCAAGTTGCTTAGCTTTAAGAATGTCAGAAAGAAAACCAACAATGCAGTCATATTATATAATTTTACCACATGAAGTCTCTCACCTATAATTTTTCATAAGGTTCTGAGCTCTTGTTTTGTTTTGTCTTGTTTTTAATGGGCCCAAATATGAATATAAAAAAGATGTCAAATTTTAAATTCTGGAGTTTTGTTTTTATTTTTGAGACAGGGTCTCACTCTGGTTACTCAGGCTGGAGTGCAGTTGTGCTATCATGGCTCACTGTAACCAACACCTCCTGGGCTCGGGTGATCCTCCCAACAGCAGACTCCCAAGTAGCTGAAACTACAGGAGCACACCACCATGCCCAGGTACTTTTTAAAAATATTTTTTGTAATGATGGGGTTTCATCATGTTGCCCAGGCTGGTCTTGAACTCCTGGACTCAAGCAATACACTAGCCTCAGCCTCCCAATGTGCTGGGATTATAGGCATGAACCACCATGTCCAGCTGGGAAATTCTGGCTCTTTATGCAATAACCTTAAAATGATGCAATACACAACCACATTTATATTTTAAATTCTTTTATCTGATTAAATATGAACTAGGGCCGGGCGCGGTGGCTCAAGCCTGTAATCCCAGCACTGTGGGAGGCCGAGGCGGGTAGATCACGAGGTTAAGAGATCAAGACCATCCTGGTCAACATGGTGAAACCCTGTCTCTACTAAAAATACAAAACATTAGCTGGGCATGGTGGCACGTGCCTGTAATCCCGGCTACTCGGGAGGCTGAGGCAGAAGAATTGCCTGAACCCAGGAGGCGGAGGTTGCGGTGAGCCAAGATCGCGCCATTGCACTCCAGCCTGGGTAACAAGAGCGAAACTCCGTCTAAAAAAAAAAAAAAAAATATGAACTAGATACACTAGATATACACACGTAGAATAAACATATATCATTCATCTTTATCATGAATGGCTCTAGGAAATTGATATGGTTTGGCTGTGTCCCCACCTATGTCTCACCTTGAACTATAATATTCCCCACATGTCAAGGGGGGGGCCAGGTGAAGATAATTGAATCATGGGGGAAGTTTCTCCCATGCAGTTCTCATGGTAGTGTTAAGTCTCACAAGATCTGATGGTTTTATAAATGGGAGCTCCCCTGCATAAGCTTTCTTGCCTGCCACCATGTAAGCTATGACTTTGCTTCTCCTTTGCCTTCACCATGATTGTGAGGCCTCCTCAGCCATATCAGTAATCTGTCTGTATGTATTTCAGAATGAAGTGTTACTATAGCTCAAATTATTTAATCAAAAGTTATCTGTGCAAGTTTATAATTATTAAGAACAATATTGGTAGCAACAGTAAAAACAATAGTAAACATTTGGAAAACACTTACTATGTGCCAAGCACTGTGCTTAGTGCTTCACAAACTTTGTCATTTTATCCTTTCAACATTTTTTTTAACCCAAGGTCATACACCGTATAAGTGACAGAACTGGGCTTTTAACCCCAGAGCCATGAACTTTATGACTTAGTTGAAGAGTTTGGTCACAGAGTGCTAAAGCCCTGACTCAAAGGGGAAAGTATCTATTGATTTCAAAGGGTGAGAGCATTCCTGGTCATCTGGAAAAATAAAACAGTGAAGTTTCCAGTAGGGAAATGTGGAGTAAATATGACATTTTTTATTCCTTCCCTGACAAGCTACTAGGATTTGAAATTCAGTTCTTCAGGGGTGGCTGAGTAATATGATATTAAGAAGTGTGAGCAGCATTTGTAAGAAATAAGATTCTCTTTTTACCACTATTCTCTGCAATAAACCCAGTAGTAGAAGATAAGCTAAAAAGAACCCAAGTAGCAAGGCCTGCACAAGTCCTCTACCCTTGGGGATTTCAAAGTAAAGGGCTGCTAATACTGTAAAGGAGAAATAATAGACATTGGGACTCCTAGAATAATGAGAAGCTATTCTGTTTAAAATCCAGTATAAACATATAACTGAAGTATCTATGCTTAAAAAATCAAAAGATGTAGAGAAGCACAAATGCTGTTATCATTTTTGTTTCAATAATTTTTTTTTTTTTTTGAGACAGAGTCTTGCTCTGTTGCCCAGGCTGGAGTGCAATGGTGTGACGTTGGCTCACTGCAACCTCCACCTCCCGAGTTCAAGCGATTCTCCTGCCTCAGCCTCCTGAGTAGCTGGAATTACAGGCACACACCACCACACCCAGCTAAGTTTTGTATTTTTAGTAGAGTCGGGGTTTCACCATGTTGGCCAGGCTGGTCTCAAACTCCTGATCTCAGGTGTCTGCCCGCCTTGGCCTTCCAAAGTGCTGGGATTACAGGTGCAAGCCACTGCACCTGGCCTGTTTTGATGAATTATGGCTCTCTGATCTGCAACCCCATGGCTAAGCATCCATCGTAGATCTTAAAGATCTCAAATTGTGCACACTTTGCATATTCAAACAGCAGACATGGCTGCTTCATATTTTATAGAAGCCTCATCTAAGATGGAAGGGTAATGTGGGAACACAGAAGCTTTCAGAATGAATCCCATGTCCAGAGTGATTAGTTACTATTTTTGAGTTGATATGAACTTAGACTGAATTTCTATCACTAACTCTACGAAATTTTCCTGACATGGATCAAAATTAGCACATGACTACCAGTTGTCTTGCTAGAGAATGAGACTTGATTATATTCTGAAGATGACACTGTAATAAACTTTGAGCATCAGCTTCTTGTAGGTTTTTACATCTTCCCGTGAAGACATGCTGAATCCTACCTGAAGAGGTCTTTTAGATCTCTTTTCCTTTCCTTTTCACTTTGTGTAACTCTTTTTCTTTGGAGAAAGAGCAAAATACAGAAATTAAGGACATATGACAGAGATCAAATACTTTAGTCATAAATTTTTTGCATGATTACTGGGAATTTTCTATATTCCTATCAATAACAAGAGAAAATTACATTAGCCAAAGTATGAATAGCAGTCCTAGAATAAGTAAAATTAGGAAAGCTGAAGAGTTTGGGGTGTAGACAGTCTAAATCTAGGCATACTATAAGAGATAAAAACTAAAATAGTAAAAATTCCTTCAGGAAAGAATTGAATTGACATAAACCAAGTTTAGTGGATTAGCTAAAGTGTCCTCTTTTTGAGAAAATTTAAGTTTACAGAGCATTCTTTTTTAGAATCCTTTTTTCCCCCAAGGGTTCTGTGACAAGTCTATGAAGTGGCAGAATCCTTGACAGAAAGTATCTAGATAAAGATGGTTCATTTATAATTATAAAGAGTGATCAACTGTATTAACCATTCAGAACAAGCCAATTCCATTGCTTCATCTACTCATACAGAAAACTGGGTGGATTTGAGAAATATTTGGGGATAAACTTCATAGACTATCATAATAGGTTAACTAAGAATGGAAAGATAATAGAAATCACCTACCAAGATAATTCATCATACAGCAATCCACCTGACTGATTGATGGACTGTGCCATTGCATGTTTTGTCATGAATTACACATAATCTCATATCAAAATCATCATGAGGAAGTAATGTTTTTCCATAGCACACTTCTTTAAGGAAGCTTTCTATAAAATATCCATTTAGTCTGAAGGTACATATGTGAGCCCAGGAGGACAATAAGAATTAATGTAGGCTGAGTGCTTGGCTCATGCCTATAATCGAAGCACTTTGGGAGGTTGAGGAGAGAGGATCACTTGAGTCCAGGAGTTCAAGACCAGCCTGTGGAACATAGTGAGACCACATCTCTATAAAAGTAAAAATTTAGCCAGGCATGGTAGTGTGTGCCTGTAATCCTAGCTATTCTGGAGACTGAGGCAGAAGGATGTCTTTGGCCCAGGAGTTTGAGGCTGCAGTGAGCTGTGATTATGCCATGGCATTTCAGGCTGGATGACACAGTGAAACCCTTTCTCAAATTAAAAAAAAAGAATTATTGTAGAAAATGCCAAGTTCTAAACACTTTATATATATTGACTTATTTAATCTTCCTAACAGCTCTCGAGACAGAGACTATTTTTGTGATCCTTACTTTATAAATGATCAAACTGAAACACAATAAATTTAAATAAATTGTCCAAGATTACATAACTAATAAGTAAGGAACCAGAATCGAACAAGATAGTCTACTTTTAGAGTCCTAGATCTTCACTGTATATTATGCTGCCTCCCTGGGTATAATGTACTGCCTCTTATGTTTTTGGCTTTTCTTAGTGTGATGATTAATTTTAGGTATCAACTTGACTGGATTGAGGGCTGGTGAAGTATTGATTTTGGGTATGGCTATAAGAGTGTGTCCAGAAGAGACTGACCCATGAGTCAGTGAACTGGGCCACTCTCAATGACGGCAGGCACCATCCAATCATTTAGGGATGTGAGTAGAGCAATGCAGGCAGAAGAGGGACATTCGGCTTGCTTGGCTTTCTCTTTTGGCCTCTCTTTCTCTCCCATCCTGAGCAGAACACTTTTCTATCCTTTACCCTTGGACACCAGACTCCAGATTCTTTGGCCTTTAAATTCTGAGACTTGCACCAGTTGTTTCCTGAGGGGTCTAAGGCCTTTGGCCTCAAACTGGGGCTGCATTCTTGGTCTCATTGGTTTTCAGGCTTTCAGACCCTGATGAAATCACACTACCCACTTCCCTGGAAGCCATGCTACCAATTGGTTCTTCATCTTGCAGGCGGCCTCTGGTGATGAGACTTCGCCATTGTGACAGTGTGAGCCAATTTTCCCTATAAATTCTCTTTCATATATATCCCATTGGCTCTGTCCCCCTGGAGAACCCTGACTAATACAGACACTGCCAGGAATGGTTCTAGAGGAACAGTATTTTTTAAATGAATTTCCTGAATTGGTTTTGGGATTTCTGAAACTGACTTTCTAATCTGATTAAACCTAAATAGTCTTTGGCATGAACTGTTTATAGATATAATAAATGCACCTGACGCTCCTAATTCACCACTTTCAGGAGGTAAGGGGTTTAGTGACTCTCTGCATGCTTTCAAACTCTTGTGGGAAACCAAGGAATAATAATGAAGTGAGTTGGGTGCTCTTAATATCACTGGACAAAGTGAAAAAAGAAAAAGATGCTGAGCTCAGGACTTCCAGCTCCCAGCTCCAGATGCATACATACCCTAAAAGTTTCTAAGTGTGTCCTGAAGGAGAATCTCCTATCCTGTAGCCATAGGACTTAAACTGCTGAAAATCAAACACAAGCCCTCTGCATGCCATCGGCTGGGTTACAAGAGAGGTGAACTCTAACCCCTTCCTGGTGTCTACTGCTAAAAATAGAATTATCTAAATGGGGATGGGGATGTGTGGAATGATCCTGATGGAGCTGGGGACATTGAGCTTCTAAATTCTGATGAGTATTTTTTGCCAGAGTGAGTGTCCTCTCCACCCCCAGGGGCAGCAGCACCCCCACTCACAATGCTATCTCCTTTCCACCCCTCTCTGAGATTAACTGCATTGCTGGGAAAAAACAGTAATGGTCTCCCCTGCAGCAGCTGCCAGGCAAGACAAGGCTCGTTCTCCTCAGGACCTACCCTTACTGCTCCTCATGTTTGTAAACCTATATAACTAGACTCAAATCCTAGAGGGGGGGTTCAGAGCGTGACCAAAGAGGAAGTACGCTGTACTCCAAAAGAACTACTTGAGTGTTCTAACTGATACCAGCAAAAATCCAAGAAACATGTGTGGGTATGGACATTAAGGATGTGGGATTGTGGTGGAAAAAACACAAAGGATGAGGCCAAATGTATTCATATGAGTCCAAGAAGCAGGTATTCTGCATTTAATATTGCAGCTCAAGGAGTGGGAAAAAAAGGCACTATAAGTTTATTTGGCCAACTTGCTGAAAGATGGATCAAAAGATAGCCCACCCCATGAGTGAGCTGGGGATGCCTGATCTACTTTGGTTTCACTTAGTGGAGGGAATTAAAATGCTTGGAAAAATTGGAATGCTACAGTGGTCTTGTCACATAAAACCTACTCACCCACACTAGGAGGGTCCAGAAGATACACCTTTCACTCATATATTAAGAAATAGATTTGTGAGGGTAGTACTAGAATTTTTAAAGATCTCTGTGATTGTTCTGTGCATTCCAGACCTTACAGTGGGAACTACAATCACTACTGAAAATACAAAATTAGGGCCAGGTGCGGTGGCTGATGCCTGTAATCCCAGTACTTTGGGAGGTCGAGGCGGATGGATCACGAGGTCAAGAGATCTAGACCATCCTGGCCAACAGAGTGAAACCCCATCTCTCCTAAAATACAAAATTAGCTGGGCATGGTGGCATGCACCTGTAATCTCAGCTACTCAGGAGGCTGAGGCAGGAGAAATGCCTGAACCCAGGAGGTGGAGGTTGTAGTTAGCTGAGATCCTGCCACTGCACTCCAGTCTGGAGCCTGGAGACACAGCAAGACTCTGCCTCAAAACCCCCCCAAAAACCAACCAAACAAACAAACAAAAAACAAAATTAGCAGGGCGTGGTGGTGCATGCCTATAATCCTAGCTACTGGGAAGGCTGAGGCAGGAGAATTGCTTGAACAGGGAAGTGGAGGTTGCAGTGAGCTGAGATCGCACCATTGCACTCCAGCCTGGGCAACGAGAGTAAAATTCCATCTCAAAAAAAAAATTGAGCTGAAAAATTCCTATCATTTAATGATATTGTAGCTGTTGTAACATCTTAGCACAACACATTCCTCTCCCGCCTGTGGAGATGCTGGTGTAAACAAACCAACTATGCTGCCTGTCATAAAAGTCTAGCATGTACAATTATGTACAGTATATAATACTTGATACTGATAATAAATGACTGTGTTACTGGTTTATGTAAAAAAAAAAAAAAAAAAAAAAAAAAAAAAAAAAAAAAAAAAAAAAAAAAAAATGTGTTAATGGTTTATGTAAAAAAAAAAAAAAAGAAAAAGAAAAAGAAAAGAAAACAAATGCCATGGGAATAATTGGATCCCTGGGTGGAAGGGGCCAGGTGATGGCATTCAAATGCCAAAGGCAAGGTGGGCGTAGTTACCAGAATTAACAGCAGAGGCAAAGCAATAATCAGAATAATCTGACTTGTGTAGACATCCAGCATTGGCTAATTAATCATGATGTTCCTAGAAGTAAAATAGATGTGAAACTTACTATGCTTTTACTTGAACCATAGAATCACAAAATTTCTGGGTCAAGTGAACAAATAACAAATATGTTGTGGAATCATAACAATAGGGAATCACTACCCCTCAATCAATTTCTAGACTTGACCCAATTTACAGACCCAGAGTCCTTTATGTGAACGGGAGACCAGGTCCCATTGAGGAGAGACCCTGGTGCACTACATAAAATTTATACTGTTACTCTTTCTCCTATACTTCCTCAAAGGGACCTCTGGCCTTTTATCAGGGAAAGGAAAATAATCAGACTTTTCAGGGACGACTGGCTACTGGCTCGGAACTGACATTTGATTTCAAGAAACTGAAAACATCACTGTGGCCCTCCAGTTAGTAGAGGCTTTGGGTAGTCTGGTGATTAATGGAGCTTTAGCTCAGGTCCAGTGGTCCCCAAACCCATACTGTAGTTATTTCTCCAGTTCCAAGTGCATAATTTGAATAGACAGACTTAGCAGTGGGCAGAATCCCTACATTGGTTCTCTAACTAGTGGGTGAGGGTCATTATGATAGAAAAGGCCAAATGGAAGCTATTAGAACTGCCTGTACCTGGGACAATAGTAAATAGAAAACAAGGTAGCATTCTTGAAGGATTTGCAGAGACTAGTGCAACCACCAAGAAATTGAAAGATGTAGAGGTGGTGATTTTCACATCCTCATTTAACTCTCCTATTTGGCTTGTGCAGAAGACAGATGGATCCTGGAGAATGGCAATGGCTTACTGCAAGCTTAACTGAGTGGTGACTCTAATTGCAACTGCTATACCTGATGTAGTTTCATTCTAGAACACATTAACACATCTGGTGCCTGTTATGCAGCTATTGTTCTGGTAAATGCTTTTCTCCATACCTGTCCATAAGGCCCACCAGAAGCAGTTTGATTTCACTGGCAAGGCCAGCAATACATCTCTGCCCTCCTACCTCAGGGGTATATAAACTCTTCAGCCCTATGTCATAATTTAGTTTGCAGGGACCCTAATTGCTTTTCCCTTCCGCAAGACATCACCCTATTCACTTCATTGATGATGTTATGTTAATTGGACCTAGTAAACAAGAAATAACAACTACTATGGATTTATTGGCATGACATGTGTATTGTCAGGGGGTGGGAAATAAATCCAACTAAACTTCAGGGGCCTTCTATCGCAGTGAATTTTCTAAGAGTCCAGTGGTGTGGCATCTGTCAAGATAACCCTTTTGAAATAAACCGTGAGTGGTTGCATCTGGCCCCTCCTACAACTGAGAAAGAGACACAATGCCTGTGGACCTATTTGGATTATGGAGGCAACACATTTGGATGTGTTACCCTGGCCCATTTACTGCATAACACAAAAAACTTCTTGTTTTGAGTGGGGCACAGAACAGGAAAAGATTCTGCAACAGGTCCAGGCTGCTATGCAACCTGCTTTACCACTTGGGCCCTATGACCCAGCAGCTCCAATGGTGCTTGCATGCTTGTATCAGTGGCAGACAGGGAAGCTGTCTGGAGCCTTTGACAGAACCCTATAGGTGAATCACAGCAGAGGTCTTTAGGATCCTGGAATGAGGCCCTGGCATCATCTGCAGGTAACTACTCTCCTTTTGAGAGACAGCTCTTGGCCTGCTACTAGGCCTTAGTAAAAGCTGAATTCTTGGCCTTGGGCCACCAAATTACCATGTGACCTGAACTGCCTACCATTAACTGGGTGTCATTTGGCCCATGAAGCCATAAAGTTGGGCAGACACAGCAGTAGTCTATCGTCAGATGGTAGTGGTATACACATGAATGGGCTGAAGCAAGTCCTGAAGACTCAAGTTACATGAAGCAGCCCAAATGCCCATAGTCCTCTCTCCTTCTATACTGCCTCTTCTCTCCCAGTTTGTACTGTGCCCTCATGGCCGGTTCCCTACAATCAATTGACACAGGATGAAAATACCTGGTCCAATGGTTTGGCTGGATGGTCAAGGACTCAGAAGGAACATATTTGGAATACTAATAACAGAATATTGGGGAAGAGTTATGCGTATAGACCTCTCTGAGTGGGCAAAAAAATGTACAAATATTTGTATTCCATGTAAATACTCATCAAAAAATAACATCAGCAGAGGAGGCTGTTAATCATCAAGTGAACAGGATGACCCATTCTGTGGATGCCAGTCAGCCTCCTCCTCAGCTACCTCTGTCATTGCCCAATGGGCTCATGAACAAAGTGACCATGGTGGTAGGGATAGAGGTGAATCATGGGCTCAGCAACATGGGCTTCAACTAACTAAAACTGATCTGGCTATTGCCATTGCTGTAGACTGAGCACTCAGAGATCAACAGTGAGCACTCAGAGGCCAGAGACTAAGCACTCAGAGACCAACAGTGAGCCCTGATGTGGCACCATTTCCCAGGGCATATTGATTCCATTAGACTACTTCCATTATAGAAGGGGCAGCATTTTGTCCTTACTGGCATAGACACTTACTATGGATATGGATTTGTCTTCCTTGCATACAATGCTATTGCCAAAACTACCATTTGTAGACTTACATAATGATTTATTCACTGCTATCCTATTCCACAAAGCATTGTTTCTGACTAAGGAACTCACTTCTCAAAGAAAAAGTGCAGCCATTGGCTCATGCTCAAAGAATTCACTAGTCTTAGCATGTTTCTCATCATTCTGAAAAAGCTGGCTTGATAGAATGGTATCGTGGCCTTTGGAAGTCAGAGTTACAGTACCAGTTAGCTTACAGTATTTCACAGGGCTAAGACAGAGTTCTCCAGAAAGTTGTATATGTTCTGAATCAGCATCCAATATATGGTACTGTTTCTCCCATAGCCAAGAGTCACAGGTCCAGGAATCAATGGGTAGAAATGGAAGTGGAACTACTTACCATCACCCCTAGTGACCCACTAGCAGAAGTTTTTCTCACTGTTCCTGTAACATTATGTTCTTCTGGCCTAGTTCTGGAGGGAACTTGGTTCCAGAGAGAGGTTGGTTCCAGAGGAAGGAATGCTTCTACCAGGAGACACAAAGATGATTCCATTGAACTGGGAATTAACACTGTGACTCAGCTGCTTTGGGTTCCTCATGATTCTTGAGTCAACAGACTTAAAAGGGAGTTAGGGTGTTGGCTAGGGCGACTGATTTAGGCTACTAAGGGGAAGTTGGCCTACTGCTCCACAATGGAGATAAAGAAGAGTATTTCTGGAATACAGAAGACTGAGAGAGAACAAGACCCACCCCAAATGTGGTTAGGCACTATCCAATCAGCTGGGAAAGCGCTGGAACAAAGCAGGCAGAAGAAGAGAGACACTCAGCTTGCTCTGGCTTTCTCTCTCTCTCTCTCCCTTTCTGAGTAGGACTCCTATTTATCCTCCTTGCCTTGGACATTCAGCTCCAGGTTCATCAGCCTTTGGACACTGAGACTTGTACTAGTAGCCTCCGGGAAGTGGAAGTGTCTAAGGCCTTTGGCCTCAGACTGAGGCTCCACTGTTGGCTTTCCTGGTTTCAAGGTTTTTGAACTTGGACTGAGCCAAGCTACCAGCTTCTCTGGCTCTCCAGCTTGCAGATGGCTCATCGTGGGACTTTGCCTTTGCGATTGCATGAGCCAATTCTTCATAACAAATTTCACTTCATATATATATCTTATGGCTTCTGTCCCTCTGGAGAATCTTGACTAATCTGATCATATATTATAGGTAAGTTTTCTACACCCCCACCCCCTGGCCCATGAGAAGGCAGGGCCAGATAGAAGAAATAAATATACTTATTTGTGAAAATACATTTTTCAATATTAGACATCAGCCATTCTTAGCTAATTAATTATTGGATTGCTCCTACTAGTCTAGTAAACTATTAAGCAAACTGATCACAGTAAAAGAAGATGTAGGAAAGCAGCTTTTAAAAACCAGACTTTTTCCAGGAAGAAATAACTTGGCTAAACTTAAATTGAATTATGTAGTAAACAAGTCAATTTCAAATCCAACAAAAGCAGTACAGTAAACCGTTTATATTCTAAGAGACCAAAATAAATGTCCCCTTATTAACTAAGATGAACACTAAGGTTAAGAAAACAAAAGTTACTTCCAGGTTGAGAGTTGAGGGCTTGACTGTCATGAAACTTTCTAAATTCCTATGGCTACAAGAAAAACCACACTTTTTGCTAAACTCCCTAACAATAGAAGATATCAGGAAAATTATCAGACCCCTCCTGATTTACAGGCCACACCAGTACAACTTTAATAAGACTGAGGACCAATCTTACAAACATTCTTTCCTGAGAAGTAACTGCAGATCTCAGCCAGTTTCAGCCAGCTTACAGAGACTGTCCACAAACTGTCTTTGTATTCTATATTTCTTTTGACAGAAAAAGCCAAATTCCTCCTCATTTTAATGCTAAATCCCCACCCCAAAATGAACATAGGATGTACATTACATGTATGTTTACCCGTTGGGCATGTGCTTGACTCTGCTCATAAATATGTATGGCTTTTTTCCCAAACCTGCTAAATATGTATGCATCTGTTGTGTAATACAGACCCTGTGAGGCATAAAAACCCAACAGCCCTTCCCCTCTTCAAAGAGAGAACATCTTTGGCAGACACTGAAGACTGTCTCTTCCCAGTTTGCAAGCTGATATTGCCAGTAAAACTTGCCTTTCTACTATTTGGCCAACCTGGTGGTTTTCTGGATAATATATTTCACCCCTGCCATTTGCCCTCACTACAATATAAACATGTTTTACAAAATATCTGTGCCTTAAAATTATTTCTTTTTAATTTCAGAAAACCATTAAAGCATTTGTCCAAGAGGACAAATGGTAGAATTAATGTAAAAGATAAATTATGTTTTTAAAATTCTCACTACCTTTTTGACGTTTTAGAAAAGGGACAATCTAAGGTGAAAACAGGTGGACCAGACTTTATTGCAGAATGACAAAATTATCGATTAGCTGCTCAAAGAAAATTTATTGGCACTCAGTAAAGACAAATGCCACAAAATGCCATTGAAACAGATATTTGAAAGTATGAAGTGCTGATGTAGCCACTAGATGAATCTGTTCCATAGTAGTTGAGCTGGGTGAACCAAGGAGTTTACAACTGTTATTTATGTGGCTCATGATGCTTATTGAGCAGGCTGCAAAAATGGATTCCCTTCTCACACAGGATAAGGTAGGTTTCCAACAAGCATGTCAAAACCTCCAAGTCTTTTGGTCAAATTAGAGCTGCCACCATGCATGAGGTTTTACTTAAAGGTGTTTACTGATGGATAAACTTAAACTTCTGTGAACTGATTCTTGTTTCTGAAAAAAAAGGTACTTAGTTTAATAATTTAGAGAAAATGCTGGAAGAAGTTATGAAAAAAATTATAATTTGCATTTCTAATCAGCCATGACTATAAAAATTACTGTGGTAAAATTATGAAGAGAAACATGATTGGCATATTTTCCTTAATTTTTAGTATATTTTGCTTTTGCTACTGAAACTTTTGTGATTCTTGTATTCATCAGCGGTGATCTTAAGATGATTCATTTTTCTTTTTAATTCAACTTATTTTTTGCTCTACTTGAATTGTTATTGCCTGGATTCCTATGGAGCCCAACTCTAGTTGATACCAACCAGAGCAGACACTTTCAGAATCTAATGAGAGGTTATCTTGAAACCTATTAATATTGTCTACTGACAAATAGTATGCAACTATTTGGATGTAGAATTTCATTATGTAAGGAAATGAAATGATATTCTATCTGCGATTTATTTTCAAAATATAAAAGAATAAAATCATGTTTTCTTTTCCTTTATCATCAGGAAATATATTTTTCCTATTAAAATAGTGTTTAAATATGTTACAACAACAAGAAAAATTTCTAATTAAATTACAGACCTGGAAGAGCTAACGCTCTCACATAGGTTATAACATGATTTTCAGGTGGAGTTGCGTTCTATCATTCTTAATCTCCTGAAAAGGCATCAAGAAAATTATTAAGTCTTGTGTGCAGTGTGTGTGTGTGTGTGTGTGTGTGTGTCTATCTGACAAGTTACAGTCATGCCCAATATAATCCTTTTTTAAAATTTAATATAAATATCATAAATAATTTCTTTAACTCACAAGCATTTGGTAAACTCATAAGCATTAAGATAAACTATAGGAGTTTATCTTAATTTTGGCTACACGTGGCTTTTAGAACAATTGTGAATGCATTGAATTAGGTTTCTTCCTTTATTATTTATAAGACTTTATATTGATTCCATCTCCAGTTTAGGAGAGCTATGAAAATACAGTTTTAAGGGAAGACTATTGTACATTGAAAAAAACATACTGCAACATAAATGTTGAAAGTTATACCATAAGAATTACTTATATTTATTTATTTGCCGCAAATGTGGCATAGATTTTATATATCAACACAATGAATGTCATAAGCTCTGAGTGATACAACTAAAATAATAGTAAAGACAGTATTGGCTAAAACTGTTAATCATAACAATGAGATATGGGATGGAGAAAGAAAAATAAATCTGTAATACTCAGTAAGGACCATCTGCTAAGGTTCCTGGTAAACAAATGGGAGGGACAAAATACATACCTTGGATGAAGAGGATCAGGGGGATCTTCTGGAAATAACTTCTTATATTATGACTATATCTGACTATAAGCAAACATCTCAGAGTTACTCCAAGACAGATCAGCTTCACAGACCACTTCTACTTTCAAATTTAGTAAAGAGTACATAGTCTGACAACTCATCTTCCTACCAACCCAGATCCTTTCTTGTCCTAGTCTTGCCACCTTTGGGAAAAAAAATTGTTTATCACCAAGCCATTGAATAATCTCTATGGGATGCAGGCCTGCTCCCTATACTTTCCTTCCTACTTTTGTTGTCCATGCAAACACAGTGGACAGGACACACACACACACACACACACACACACACACACACACACTCGCTCTCTTTTTCATACACACACTCACACAATATCACTTAAAATATTTTTAAGTTCTGCTGCTGTCAGAATCCTTCTGTCAGTAGAGTTTGGGCATACTTTTTGCTCTGGAGGGAAGTTTAGAGAACATAAGGAGTATAGATGTTTAGGAAGGTTACTGGTTTTGAATTTGGACAAAATAGATGAAAAGTCCCACCTTTTCAAAAATTAATCATGTGACATTACACAAATAATTTAGGTTCTCTAAGCCAGTCTCACTTTTGTCAGACTAAAATTCTTTCCTTGTGGAGTTAGCTCTAAAAATTTGTTTTCTATAAATGACCAATGGGTGAATAAATGATATAAAATTTTACTCCCAAATTCATAATTTTTAACATTTAAAAATAAAAATATCTATCAGATATAAATAATCTGATGAGTACATTTGCAAGCTCACTGGATAAACTGTGCTAAGATTAGACAGAAGTTGATTTGATGGAGCAATCATGCTAGTCTTTGGGGTAAGGTTTCACAGGAAATTCTTTCCTCTTTCTGTCTTTACTCCTACCATATTGCTACAATACAAAATTTTCTGTGTGCTATATGAAACTGAAAAGAAATGAGAAAGTTAGATTAATTTGTAATACAGGTACACATCTGTGATGCTGGAGACTTACTTTACTGCCTTAGACCTCAGTTCTCACCTTGGATTTAGGAATGATAATGTAGAATATGAATCTACATTTGATTTGTAATTAATGCCAACATAATTATAAAGATCATTTACCATACATAATATACAATATTGCATTTTAAGATGTTTCAAATATAAACAATATATAAAGTTTAGTGAACTATCACAATATATTACAAAACTATGCTAATAATAAGGCAAATTTGATCTTTTTTAAATGTTAATACTTTCCCATCAATTTTAAATGTTTCTTTTCTAGTGGAAAACACTTCTAGTTTTGTTTTTAAATTTTTTAACCCATGATATAAGACCTATTCTAATTTTCTTTTGTTTCCTACTGAGAAAATTTATGAGCTTTTCTAGCAAAAACATTATTTAAACAAACCGTAAAATGTTAAAAAAAAAATAAGCAATCATCTAACTCAGTAACACATGTTATGATTTTCTAATTACAAAAGTAGGTCATAGGTACAGTGATGAAGTTTTTGAAAAAAGTCCTGAAGGGAATGAGGAAATTAAATTTTTATAGGGATTTTAATGGCGTTGAAAATAAACAAATCATGATCAACCTGGACAATGTGCAATATTGCATATTATATATGGTACATGATTTTTGTTTGAAGAACTATAGATGTCATTTTAGGGCAACTTCAGGCTTTTGCTTTGTTGAATTGATTAAGCTTTAGGCCAGAACTAAATTGTTCTGAACAACTGGGAGTATTTTAGAAGCAGAATGAGAAGAGAGATGGATAGGGACATAGAATCAAGAGGGATGCAGGCCTATTGGTTTTGGAGAGAGAAGAAATGAGTGGTGACAAAAGAAAGGATTTCTGTTCTTCAGGCTTTAAGGTTAAGACATCAGAGCTTCTAATAATTTGGAAGTATTTTTAGTATTTGGAGCTGGGTTAATTATTGGGGCATATGACAAAGTCTTGAGCCTGTCCTTAATGTGGGCATTATACATGGACCCAGTCAAAGTCTACTCACACATCAAACTCCTACTAGATGAGAGCAGCACTAGAATGAGAGAACTGTCTCTGAGAGCTGTTCCCTACCTTGTACCCAAAGTCTTTAACTTACTCTGCCCCATCATCTCTGTTCAATAGTGCAACATCCAACCCAATATTCTCTTCCCCATCATTACCTCTACTTCCCACATTTTCACACTTCTTTTCCCAGAGATTTTAGAAGCCACAACACTCCCATGAACTCTTGCATGCACTACTCATATTGCAAAGTACACTTAGAGCAAGTGACTAGGTTTGAGGTATCAGAAAACATAGAAATACAGCCATAAAATATGAGAAGCTTTCAGGGAACAACCCGTACATTTAGTTTGCACTTTTGCTATTTATCAGATTTTTAAGGTCATTTAGCTAACAAACAAAAAACATATTACAAAATAATGGGTAATACTATTTCATTTATGTGGACTCACCATTAATATCAGACTTCTACAAAGTGGTGCCAACTTTCCTCTCACCAACATTGACAGAGCTCTTACTTAGCCCTGAGTAGGACCCACCAGAAATCTGATGCTGTACACTCCATGAGTTCTGCTTTCCAGGAAAAAATACTATAGGCATTTGTTGGCATTGCTACATGGGGGACCTCTGTAAATATTATTGTAATGAATTTATTAGTGGTTCTCAACCTTTAGTCAAACATAGTTTTTACATTTGTAACATAATCCAGTCATATTTCATAATACACAGTGTCTCTCATTGCATAGAGAAATGATGCACACACATAAAGCAGAATGCCAGAATCTCCATAAGGCATGTGTAGTTAAATGTCCTCTCCACCTCCATTCCTACTAGAACTCTGATTTGGGTAGGCCTCCTGCAAATGCATTTCTCACTTCTTATTTTGAGAATGCAAAGCAGAATATGATAAGCAGTCCAACTACACTACAGTATGAATGAGACAGCTATGTTTATAAAACTAAGTGATAGGCCTCTTGGAGAACATGGCATTTTATTTGAATCTTGGAAGACAGGTAGGATTTTAATAAGCAGAATGGAGGATGGGGCCCAGGAAGAGCATTCCATGAGGAGGGAAGAACAAAAACAAAGGCAGAGATAGGAAAACATAAGGCGTGGCTAGGCTTCAAGTTATGTGAAGAGTAACCTAGTGACCAGTCATGATCTTGTCCACTGACCTTCCCAGGAGTAGAGAGCAAACATTCCAGGGTACAGGAGTATTAACCAATATATAGATATCATGAGGGATGGATAGAATTACCAAGGTTCCCACTGCCATTTCCTGACTACAGCCTGCCAAGGTGAAGCTGGCTCAGATTTAGATCTGCATTTGGCTTGTCCTGACCATGAGCTGATATTTCCTGCTCTTCCTCTAAATGTCCTGTTGCACTGACTTAAATGCACAAAAATGTTCTACCTAGACGTTCCTCTGTGACCTGCAGAAAGATCATGATGAACTTTTAAAAAATAAAGTAGTCCAGATGCTGGTGATAGGCTGCCTCGTGCTGAGAAATATTAAGGTTACTCTGGCCCCATGGCTCCCTTGTTGAGAATACTTTTTAGTTTTTTTTTTTGTTTTGTTTTCGTTTTTGTTTTTTAATTTTACTTCAGGTTCTGGGGTACATGTGCAGATCATGCAGGATTGTTGCATAGTTACACACATGGCAATGCGGTTTGCTGCCTCCATCCCCCCGTCACCTACATCTGGCTTTTCTCCCCATGTTATCTCTCCCTGACCTCCCCACCCCCCGGCTGTCCCTCCCTTGGCCCCCCTCAACAGACCCTAGTGTGTGATGCTCCCCTGCCTGTGTCCATGTGCTCTCATTGTTCATCATCCATCTATGAGTGAGAACATGCAGTGTCTGATTCTCTGTTCTTGTGTCAGTTTGCTGAGAACAATGGTTTCCAGATTCATCCATGTTCCTACAAAGGACACAAACTCGTCATTTTTTATGGCTGAATAGTATTCCATGGTGTGTATGTGCCAGATTTTCCTTGTCCAGTCTATCGTCCATGGGCATTTGGGTAGGTTCCAGGTCTTTGCTATTGTAAACAGTGCCACTATGAACATACGTATGCATATGTCTTTATAA
>NW_016107393.1:5510501-5555831 GCF_001604975.1 Cebus imitator
CATGAAGTCCTTGCCTATGCCTATGTCCTGAATGGTTTTGCCTAGGTTTTCTTCTAGGGTTTTTATGGTGTTAGGTCTTATGTTTAAGTCTTTAATCCATCTGGAATTAATTTTAGTGTAAGGTATCAAGAATTGGTCCAGTTTCTGCTTTCTGCACACTGTTAGCCACTTTTCCCAACACCATTTATTAATCAGGGAATCCTTTCCCCATTGCTTGTTTTTGTCAGGTTTGTCAAAGATCAGGTGGTTGTAGATGTGTGGCATTGCCTCCAGGGCCTCTGTTCTGTTCCATTGATTGATATCTCTGTTTTGGTACCACCCCCATGCTGTTTTGATTACTGTAGCCTATTGTATGTTTGAAATCAGGTAGCGTGATGCCTTTGGCTTTGTTCTTTTTGCTTAGGATTGTCTTGGCTATTTGGGCTCTCTTTTGGTTCCATATGAAGTTTAAGGTGCTTTTTTCAGTTCTGTGAAGAAGGCCATTGGTAGCTTGATGGGGATAGCATTGAATCTATAAATTACTTTGGGCAATATGGACATTTTCATAATATTGATTCTTCCTAACCACGAACATGGAATGTTTCTCCATCTGTTTACGTCCTCTCTTACTTACTTGAGCAGTGGTTTGTAGTTCTCCTTGAAGAGGTTCTTTATATCCTTTGTTAGTTGTATTCCTAGGTATTTTATTCTCTTTGTAGCAGTTATGAATGGGAGTTTGCTCATGATTTGGCTCTCTGTTTGTCTGTTACTGGTGTATAGGAATGCTTGTGATTTCTGCACATTGATTTTGTATCCTGAGACTTTGCTGAAGTTGCTTATCAGTTTCAGGAGACTTGGGGCTGAGATGACAGGGTCTTCCAAATATACAATCATGCATCTGCAAATAGCGACAATTTTACTTCCTCTTTTCCTAATTGAATACCCTTTATTTTTTTTTTCTTGCCTGATTGCTCTGGCTAGAACTTCTAATACTATATGGAATAGGAGTGGTGAGAGAGGGCATCCTTGTCTAGTGCCAGATTTCAAAGGGAATGCTTCCAGTTTTTGCCCATTCAGTATGTTATTGGCTGTAGGTTTGTCGTAAATAGCTTTCACCTATTGTTTGAAATATGTTCCTTGGATACTTAGTTTATTGAGAGTTTTTAGCATAAAGGCTGTTGAAGTTTGTCGAAGGCCTTCTCTGCATCTATTGAGATGATCATGTGGTTTTTGTCTTTGGTTCTGTTTATGTGATGAATTATGTTTACAGACTTGTGTATGTTGAACCAGCCTTACATCCCTGGAATGAAGCCTACTTGATTGTGACGGATAAGCTTTTTGATGTGCTGTTGCAATCAGTTTGCCAGTATTTCATTGAAGATTTTTGCATCTATGCCCATCATGGATACTGGCCTGAAGTTTTCTTTTTTTGTTGAGTCTCTACCACGTTTTGGTATCAGGATGATATTGGTCTCATAAAATGATTTGGGAAGGATTCCCTCTTTTTGTACTGTTTGGAATAGTTTCAGAAGGAATGGTTCCAGCTCTTCTTTGTATGTCAGATAGAATTTGGCTGTGAACCCATCTGGATCTGGACTTTTTTTGGTTGGTAGGCTAATAGTTGCTGCCTCAACTTCAGCTCTTATTATTGGTCTATTCAAGGTTTCAACTTCTTCCTGGTTTGGTCTTGGGAGGGTGCATGTGTCCAGGAATTTATCCATTTGTTGTTTAATTTGCATAAAGTTGTTTGTAGTAATCTCTGATTGTAGTTTATATTTCTGTGAATAAGTGGTGATATCCACTTTATCATTTTTTATTGCATCTATTTGATTCTTCTCTCTTTTCTTTTTTATTAATCTGGCTAGCAGTCTGTCTCTTTTGTTGATCTTTTCAAAACACCAGCTCCTGGATTTATTGATTTTTTAAGGGTTGTATGTGTCTCTATCTCCTTCAGTTCTCCTCTGATCTTTGTTATTTCTTGTCTTCTGCTAGCTTTTGAGTTTTTTTTATCTTGCTCCTCTAGCTCCTTCAATTTTGATGATACGGTGTTGATTTTAGATCTTCCTTTGCTTCTCATGTGGACATTTATTGCTATAAATTTCCCTCTAGACACTGCTTTAAATGTGTCCTAGAGATTCTGGTACATTGTGTCTTCATTCTTGTTGGTTTCAAAGAACATCTTTATTTCTGCCTTCATTTCATTGTTTATCCAGCTGACATTCAGGAGCCAGTTGTTCAGTTTCCATGAAGCTGTGCAGTTCTGAGTTAGTTTCTTAATTCTGAGTTCTAATTTGAATGCCCTGTGGTCTGAGAGACTGTTTGTTATGATTTCCATTCTTTTGCATTTGCTGAGGAGTGATTTACTTCCAATTATGTGGTCAATTTTAGAGTTGGTGCAATGCGGTGCTGAGAATAATGTATATTCTGTGGATTTGGGGTGGAGATTTCTGTAGATGTCTATTAGGTCCACTTGGTCCAGATCTGAGTTCAAGTCCTGGATATCTTTGCTAATTTTCTGTCTCATTGATCTCAGTGGACTGTTAAAGTCTCTCACTATTATTGTGTAGGAGCCTAAGGACCTCTGAAGGTTGTTAAGTACTTGCTTTATGTACCTGAGTGCTCTTGTATTGGGTGCATATATACTTAGTACTATTAGCTCTTCTTGATGCATTAATCCTTTTACCATTATGTAGTACCCTTCTTTGTCTCTTTTGATCTTTTTTGGTTTAAAGTCCATTTTATCAGAGACTAGGATTGCAGCTCCTGCTTTTTGCTCTCCATTTGATTGACAAATCTTCCTCCATCCCTTCATTTTGAGCCTATGTGTGTCCTTGCACATGAGATGGTTTTCCTGGATACAGCACACTGATGGGTCTTGACTTTTTATCCAATTTGCCAGTCTGTGTCTTTTGATTGGGGTATTTAGTCCATTTACATTTAAGGTTAATATTGTTATGTGTGAATTTGATCCTGCCATTTGATGCCAACTGGATGTTTGGCCCATTAGTTGATGCATTTTTTTTTCATTGTGTCATTGTTCTTTACCACTTGGTACATTTTTGGAGTGGCTGGTACTTATTGTTCCTTTCCTTGTTTAGTGCTTCTTTCAGGAGCTATTGTAAGGTAGGCTTGGTGGTGATGAAATCTCTCAGCAATTGCTTGTCCATAAAGGATTTTCTTTCCTTTCACTTATGAAGCTGACTTTGGCTGGATATGAAATTCTAGGTTGAAAGTTCTTTTCTTTAAGGATGTTGAATATTGGCCCCCACTCTCTTCTGGCTTGTAGGGTTTCTGTGGAAAGATCCACTGTGAGTCTGATAGGCTTCCCTTTGTGGGTAACCCAACCTTTCTCTCTGGCTGCCCTTAGCATTTTTTTCTTTATTTCAACCCTGGTGAATCTGATAGTTACGTGCCTTGGGGTTGCTCTTCTTGAGGAATATCTTTGTGGTGTTTTCTGTATTTGAAATTTGTGTATGCTTTGCGAAGTTCTTGTGCTGTTTTTCAGTTCCATCAAGTTGTTTATATTCTTCTCTAAGCTGTTTATTCTAGTTAGCATCTCATCTAACCTTTTTCTAGGTTCTTTGTTTCTTTGCATTGGGTTAGCACATGTTCTTTTAGCTCTGAGAAGCTTGTTATTACCCACCTTCTGAAGCCTGTTTTTGTCAATTCATCAGATTCATTCTCCATCCATCTTTGATCCCTAGCTGGTGAGGAGTTATGATCCTTCAGAGGAGGAAAGGCCTTCTGGTTTTTGGTGTTTTCATCCTTTTTGCACTCGTTTCTTCCCATCTTAGTGGCTCTATCTACCTGTGGTCTTTGTAGTTGGTGACTTTTGGATGGGGTCTCTGAGTGGTTGTCCTTTTTGTTGATGATGAAGTTATTTCTCTTTCTGTTTCTTAATTTTCCTTCTAACAGTCAGGCCCCTCTGCTTCAGGACTGCTAGAGGTCCACTCCAGACCCTGCTTGCCTGGGAATCACCTGCGGGGGCTGTAGAACAGTAAGATTTGCTGCCGGTTTCTTCTGTTATCTTCGTCCCAGAAGGGTACCTGCCAGATGTCAGCCTGAGCTCTCCTGTATGAGGTGTCTCTTTGGGCATACAGGGGTCAGGGAGATGCTTGAGGAGACAGTCTGTCCCTTATGGGAGCTCAAGTACTGTGCTGGGAGCTCCACTGTTTCATGCAGAGCTGCTGGGCAGGTACTTTTAAGTCTGCTGCAGCAGAACTCATAACCGCCTCTTTTCCCAGGTGCCCAGGAAGGTTGGCTTTATTTATAAGTTCCTGTCATGCTGCTGCCTTTTTTCATAGATGCCCTGCCCCACACAGAGTAGTCTAGTCACAGTCTGCCAGCAGAGGTGTTGCTGAGCTGAAGCAGGCTCTGCCCAGCTGCTGTGTGAACTGCCTCGGTAGTGGTGGTCACCCTTCCCCCCACTTATCTGGACCATCCTGGATCTAGCTGTGCTTGCTGCCAAACTCTCAATCCAGAGCATTTCAGATTGCTTATTTTGTGGGGGTGATACCCGCTAAGCCAGATCGCCTGGCTCTCTGTCTCTGCCCTCTCCCTTTCAGCTGAATGGGCGGCTCTGTCTCCCAGGCCTTCCAGGCGCCAGTTGAAATGCCCACCCAGATTTGTGTGAGTTTCTGTGCACCAACCTGGCACCCACTGAAACCACTGTGCTGAAAACTCATGGAAATTTTCAGCCTGGTAATCTCCTGGTCTGTGGGCAGTGAAAATTTGTTTGGACATGTGGTGGGCACTCACCCTCTGCATTGTTCTTGCTGAGAACTGCAATCCAGAGCTGTTCCTATTCAGCCATCTTGGATCCTCTCTCCCCAAGAATATATTTTTGTTTGTAATTAGTGGTAGGTGGGTAACAGCTGCCTACTTGGTATATTTTTGAGTTATGAGTAAACACAGAACACCTGTTTATTAATAAGAATTACCTGTTTAAGAGATGCTAAATACATGGAGCAGAATCTGCTGGGGGCCTTCAGCCTGGAATGCTGTCAGCCCCTGAGGCTTTCAGCTTGATAGGCTGCTGGCCCCCTAGATAGATCCACTCTGTTGTTCTCTCTGGGTGTCTGCCTCTCATTGCCTTCAGCACTGCCTGGGTGGGGGTCTCCTGGCCAAGCTGGTACTCGGTAGCCTGGGTTGAAAACTATTGAGTTATGTCTTTGTAATAAACAATTGACTGAATGAATGGATAACACACAAGCACATACTCAGCATTCAAACTATTATTTAAGCTCTTCTAGGGTTAAGTGACTTTAAATATCACTTCTTTGAACTTCATGATTCTGATCTTCTGAACTTTCCATTCTATCAAATGCATACTTCTGCTCTACTGTACTGATAACATGTTGTAGATCATGAGCTGAAGACAAAGCGGAAGAGGTTAAATTCGAAATAGGAACAATAAAGGAAATATATAATATAATAATTAATTTAACTTACTAATAATTTAACATATATAAAATTATTAACATGATCTTATTTAAAATTCTAATTACATTTTGAACCATAATTAGAGAGAAAGAGAGTAATAGCAAGCTCTAGTTTTTATTTATGAAAGACTTTTCTTCCCTCTGTTTATTTGTCCCTTTTGAAATCTAAAAGTTACATGTATACTTTCTCAGACTTGCTTAGGATTCACAGTCCTGGGAACTTAGAAGTTATAACGTAAAGTGAAGTATGCTTTACGTGAAGGGTTTTGATTGAATTAAAAAGATAGTGGAAAGGAATAGCAAATATTTTATGAACACATCCCTTATAAACACAACTTTTTAAAGTAATTTAATACAAAGTGGCATTGACATGTTTTCGTTTCTTTCAAGAAATTGATTTTTACTTTCTCTAAGCAGCAGATGTGGAAGAGTAAGGCCCACTGGTGAGTACTCATAGGGATGGCTGGCAAATACGAAAAAAATATGCCCCAAAAGCTCACAGAGACCTGTGACATAAAACTGCAGATAAATATCACAGGGGAATGTAGGTCTTTGAGAGTCACTGCTCTGTAACTGGTTTGGGTGGGATGCCTAGACTCTATTCATTCTCCCTGAGCAGCTTGTTATCTAGCAGTTCTAAAGGTGATTTGAAAATATTCACTGATAGAGCCTCTCTAACTGTCCATGGAATCAGAGCTTGGGAATGGAGCCTGAAGCCATTCAGCCTTAATTCCTGATGACGTCCATGGATGCAGACCTAGGTTTTTCACAGAGAAGCAAAGGAGGAAGATAAAAGTGGCACTTAGATTGATTACTTATTTATTGTTCCAGTGACAACTTTTCACATGCTCTGAAACCAAAAGGAAGACTCAGCCTAACTCAAACTGTAATATTCAGAAAGAGCAAGAGAAACTCTGAGAGACAGGGGAATGTAAAACTACTGTTTCTTACATTTATTTTTAAAGTTCTCTACATTAGACACTGAACAGAAAGAAGGGCAAATACATGATTTGCACTCTGTTACAGTGCTCAAGTTTTTAAACTGGCTTTTATAATCCTTTAAATATTTTCTGGGAAGAAATAGTTTAAATAATTCAAATAACCCTTTAAGATTGTCCTATACCTTGGCATAAAACAGAATAGCCTATCTCATTTGTTTTTTCTTTTTTTAAATTTTCTTTTTTAAATTATACTTTAAGTTCTGGAATACATGCAGAACGTGCAGGTTTGTTACATAAGTATACATGCGCCATGGTGGTTTGCTGTACTTATCAACCCATCAACTACATTAGGTATTTCTCCTAATGCTATCCCTCCCCTAGCCACCCACACCCCAACAGACCCTGGTGTGTGATTTTCCCCTCCCTGTGTCCATGTGTTCACATTGTTCAGCTACCATTTATGAATGAGAACATATGGTGTTCGGTTTTCTGTTCCTGTGTTAGTTTGCTGGGAATGATGGTTTCCAGCTTCATCCATGTCCCTACAAAGGACATGAACTCATCGTTTTTATGGCTGCATAGTATTCCATGGTATATATGTGCCACATTTTCTTTATCCAGTCTATCACTGATGGGCATTTGGGTTGGTTTCAAGTATTTCCTATTGTAAACAGTGCTGCAATAAACATATGTGTGCATGTTTCTTTATAATAGGATGATTTATAACCCTTTGGGTATATATTCAGTAATGGGATTGCTGGGTCAAGTGGTATTTCTGGTTCTAGATCCTTGAGGAATCACCACACTGTCTTCCACAATGGTCGAACTAGTTTACACTCCCACCAACAGTGTAAAAGCGTTCCTATTTCTCCACATGTTCTTCAGCATCTGTTGTTTTTTTTGTTTTGTTTTGTTTTGTTTTTTTTACTTTTTAATGATCTCCATTCTGACTTGTGTGAGATGGTATCTCACGGTGGTTTTGATTTGCATTTCTCTAATGACCAGTGATGATGAACCTTTTTCCATATGTTTGTTGGCCGCATAAATATCTTCTTTTGAGAAGTGCCTGTTCATATCCTTTGGCCACTTTTTGATGGGTTATTTTATTTTCTTGTAAATTTGTTCAAGTTCTTTGTAGATTCTTGATATTAGCCCTTTGTCAGATGGATAAATTACAAATGCTTTCTCCCATTCTGTAGGTTGCCTCTTCACTCTGCTGATAGTTTCTTTTGCTGTGCAGAAGCTCTTTAGTTTAATTAGATCCCATTTGTCAATTTTGGCTTTTGCTGCCATTGCTTTTGATGTTTTAGTCATAAATTCTTTGCCCATGCCTATGTCCTGAATGGTATTGCCTAGGTTTTCTTCTAGGGTTTTTATGGTTTTACATCTTATGTTTAAGCCTCTCATCCATCTTGAGTTATTTTCGTGTAAGGTGTAAGGAAGGGGTCCAGTGTCAGTTTTCTGCATATGGCTAGCCAATTTCCCCAATACCATTTATTAAATAGGGAATCCTTTCCCCATTGCCTGTTTTTGTCAAGTTTGTCAACGATCAGACCGTTGTAGCTGTATGGTCTTATTTCTGAGGTTTCTGTTCTGTTCCATTGATCTATGTATCTGTTTTTTTACCAGTGCCGTGCTGTTTTGGTTACTGTAGCCATCTCTCCCTTCTTCCCTTCTTTCTCCACCCCCTCCTGTCTCTCTCTCTGTCTGTCTGTCTCTCTCTTCCCTGCCTACTATAGACAATCATTTGAATTCCTACTTTGTGCCAGCCTGTGTTCAAAGAGCTTGAGATAAGTCAGTGATCAAAACAAATATCCTTATTTTAATGAATCTTATTTTTAAGGGGGTGAAACAGACAATAAAAATGAAGCATAATAGGTCAACTACTTATAAGCTAGACAGTAATAAATGCCATGGTAAAGTACTTGAGAAGGAAATCAGAAGAGCAAGGTGTGGGCGTTGTGGGTGGAATATAATTTTACCAGCCTTGTTGACAAGGTTGCAATGGAAGCTAGACCTGAAAGAGGACAGGGAGGCAAACTCATGGTATTTGGTGAGAAAACATTACTGATAGAGAGATGCTATAAAAAAACTCCTACAGCAGGAAATACCTGATGTGTTGAAAGAAAGAAACAATGTGGAGGTTAATGTGGCTGGGGTATATAAAACAAGCCAGCAATGGGAAGAGAAGTGGGAATCAAATCAGCCAGATAAGAAGCTGGTGACAGACATGGATTATACAGGGCCTTGTAGACAGCAGTGTGGTACGACTTGCCCCTACAGACTCTTCAGATCAAATTTTTACTTTTCAGGAATTTTTGTAAGCTGGTTGTTAAAGACATTTATAAAAATTATATGCACTTAGAATTAAATAAATTATATTTAAAAGAAGGATAATAGATATTTATTAATAAAACTCACCACTGCCTAATTATTTTGAGACATGGTACTATTATCTATATCTTGAAGTTAAGACATGTTCTGATATTTTTACCATATCTGTATGAAGGAAATATATGATGTGCACATCTTTCCCAACTCCATGCTCCGACACATCATGTTGATAGCTTGAAACTGGCATGTTGGGAATATTTACACCATGAATATCATCAAGAGTTATGGATCAAGACTTAACTTATTATTTAATTATTGTGTAAAATGATGAAGATAATGTTTAAAATAGAGATTAAATTTAAAGTTATATCTTTAGCTATTACATTATAAATAACACAAAATTTGAACAAAGTTTTTCTAATATTGAAAACAATTATCCAATCAAATGGTCAAGAGGTCGTTTGTATCTTTGATGAACAAGTCAAGTTCTGATCTATGTCTTCTATGCTTTCATCATATTTTTAGACACAGGGTGTCTCTGTGGTGCTCAGGATCATCCTGAACTTCTGGCCTCAGCCTCACAAAGCACTGGGATTATAAGCATAAGTCACTGTGCCTGGCCTTTACATTTTTTTTCCAGGAATGGGGTCTCACTCTGTTACCCAGGCTGGAATGCAGTGGTGTGATCATGGCTCACTGCATCCTGGAACTCCTTGGCTCAAGGGATCCTCCTGCCTCAGCCTCTGTAGTCACTGGGATTGCAGGTGTGCACCACCATACCTGGTTCTGTACTTCTGGCGTAAATGAAATATCAACCAACATTCATTTCTAAACTATACTCATTTTTCAGTAGCGACCATAAGTGACTGTGGACAAAATAATTTGGCAAAAGTCAACAAAAAGCATTCTTTGAGAATCAATCAGCTATATAAAATTTACAACAAAGACTATTGAATATTTTATTATTATTATAAATTATATGTTACATATTCTTTTTATCAGTAAAATGTATAATAAACCTGTGTATATGAATGTTATGTGTACACACACACACACACACACACACACACACACAGGCCACTAATGAAACTGAGCTACATTTATATGACCTTATAAAATTGATACATTGCTTTTCTGTATATGATTTCCTTTGTTATTAGGGGGCATTTATAATCCTACTGGTCCAGTATAGGCAAAAGTGCTCTGATTTTTCTCTGATTCCATATATAGGTATCTTCCTCTCAAAGCTGCTTCTTAGATCTTCAAGAGTCTAGAGCAAACTGGAGCTTGGTCCAGGATTCATGAGGATGTCTGCTTCCTTGAGTAGTGAACACGCATTACAGCCAGTGTTATTACCTCAATAGTCGCATTTGTTGAGGCCAAGAAAGCTTACATGATTTGCCTGAGACTTTATAGGTGGAAATAGAAGGGAGGGACAATTCTTCTCATTATTGCCCTCTACCTGCCTTGCTAGAAGAACAGACATACACCTGCTTAAAATCTCTTGCTGGCTCTTTACTAGTGCAGAAACGGGTGGGGACTTAAGATGCTGAGAAATGCTGAACTGATGAAAGCATTTTCCTCACCATAAGTGGATAAAATTAAGCAAAAAAGGAAACAGTTGGGGGATGATGAAAAGCATTGTTTTACTTTTTGAAAAGACCCCTTGTCAAAAATGTGTCTACATACAACATTCTAGGACAAATCTTCCAAGCTCCTTAATAGAAGGCTTACTGAATAAAATTTTTCTTTAAAAAAAGGTTTTGTGTTATTGGTGACCCAGGAGCCTCATACCTTGGAGTCTAAGGAACTACAGTCTCTCACAGCTCTAGCACTAGATATCTGTAAAATATAGCTTAAGGGTTAATATGATGATGACCAAACATCTGGAATTGTCTTCAAAGCCCTGATGCTTAATTAATTATTCCAAAGCTCTAAACATCATATGACCTGCTTATTTTCATCTCAATGCAATTGTAATGAAGAAACTTTCACCTTCAGTGTATAAGACAAAAGTTACGGGAAATTAAAATGGTAATATCTAATACTGACTGACTTTAAAATTGATGACTATTTTAGTAGATTATTTTAATAGCTTATCATATTTTTTCTTTTTCAAGCAATATTTCATGTGTATAAATGAATTATATATGCATATATAAAGCACATATATTAGACATAATCATAATGATAAAATGAACTTTTGTGTGTCTAGTGCCCAATCTAGGAAGTAAGATTCTCCTTATTTCTAAATAAATAACTCATCCTCCTCCCTAGAACAATTTTGAATATTTTTTTAAATCCTTTAGTTTTATCATATATGTGTTGTAAAACCTATTGTTTAGTTTTTAAACTTTCTATAAATGGCATTTTGCTATATTTCAGCAGTTTACTTATTTTTTAAAATTTTACTTTATGTTGTGGGACACATGTACAGAACGTGCAGATTTGTTATGTAGGTATACATGTGCCATGGTGGTTTCCTGCACCTATCAACATGTCATCTCGGTTTTAAGCCCTGTGTGCATTATGTATTTGTCCTAATTTTCTCCCTCCCTCTGCCCTGCACTCCCTGACAGGTCCTGGTATGTGTTGTTCCCCTCCCTGTGTCCATGTGTTCTCACTGTTCAACTCCCATTTATAAGTGAGAACATGCAGTGTTTGGTTTTCTGTTCCTGTGTTAGTTTGATGAGGATGATGGCTTCCAGCTTCATTTATGTCCCTACAAAGGACATGATCTCATTCTTTTCTATGGTTGCATAGTATTCCATGGTGTATATGTACCACATTTTCTTTAACCAGTCTATCACTGACGGGCATTTCAGTTGGTTCCATGTCTTTGCTATTGTAAATAATGCTACAATAAACATACATGTGCATGTGGCTTTATGGTAGAATGTCTTGCACAATGGTTGAACTAATTTACATTCCCACCAACAGTGTAAAATTGTTCCTAATTTTCCATAACCTTGCCAGCATTTATTGTTTCTTGACTTTTTAATAATCGCCATTCTGACTGACAGGAGATGGTATCTTGTTATGGTTTTGATTTGCATTTCTCTAATGATCAGTGATATTTAACTTTTCTTCATATGTTTGTTGGTGGCATAAATGTATTATTTTGAGATGCGTCTGTTCATATCTTTTGCCCACTTTTTGATGGGGTTATTTTTTTTCTTGTAAATCTGTTTAAGTTCCTTGTGGATTCTGGATATTAGATCTTTGTCAGATGGCTAAATTGCAAATTTTTTCTCTCATTCTGTAGATTGTCTGTTCACTCTGATGCTAGTTTCATTTGCAGTACAGAAGCTATTTAGTTTAATTAGATCCCATTTGTCAATTTTGGCTTTTGTTGCAATTGCTTTTGGCGTTTATGTCATGGAGTCTTTGCCCATGCCTATGTCTTGAATAGTATTGCCTAGGTTTTCTTCAAGGGTTTTTATGGTTTTGGGTTTTACATTTAAGTCCTTAATCCATCTTAAGTTAATTTTTGTATAAGACGTAAGGAAGGAGTCCAGTTTCAATTGTCTGCATATGGCTAGCCACTTTCCCAGCACCATTTATTAAATAGGAAATCCTTTTCCCATTGCTTTTGTCAGATTTGTTGAAAATCAGATGGTTGTAGATGTGTGGTGTTATTTCTAAGGTCTCTGTTCTGTTCCATTGGTCTATATATCTGTTTTGGTACCAGTACCATGCTGTTTTGGTTACTGTAGCCTTGTAGTATAGTTTGAAGTCAGGTAGCATGATGCCTCCAGCTTTGCTTAGGATTATCTTGGCTATATGGGCTCCTTTTTGGTTCCATATGAAATTTAAAGTAGTTTTTTTTCTAATTCTGTGAACAAAGTCAATGGTAGCTTGATGGGAATAGCACTGAATCTATAAATTACTTTGGGCAGTATGGCCATTTTCATAATATTGATTCTTCCTATCCATGAGCATGGAAATTTTTCCACTTGTTTGTGTCCTCTCTTATTTTCTTAAGCAGTGGTTTGTAGTTCTTCTTGAAGAGATCCTTCACATCCCTTCCTAGCTATATTTTTATGTATTTTATTCTCTTTGTAGTAATTGTGAATGGAAGTTCATTCATTCATAATTGGGCTCTCTGCTTGTCTATTGTTGGTGTATATAAATGCTTGTGATTTTGTATCTCGAGACTTTGCTGAAGTTGCTTATCAGCTTAAGGAATTTTTGGCCTGAGATGATGAGATTTTCTAAATATAGAATCATATCATCTGCAAACAGAGACAATTTGACTTCCTCTCTTCCTGTCTGAATACGCTTTATTTCTTTCTCTTGCCCGATTACCGTGGCCAGAACTTCTAATACTATGTTGAATAGGAGTGGTGAGAGAGGGCATCCGTGTCTTGTGCTGGCTTTCAAAGGGAATGCTTCTAGCATTTGCCCATTCAATATGATATTGGCTGTGGGTGTGTCATAAATAGCTCTTATTATTTTGAAATATGTTCCATCAATACCTAATTTATTAAGAGTTTTTAATATGAAGGGATGTTGAATTTTATCAAAGGCCTTTCTGCATCTATTAAGATTATCATGTGATTTTTGTCATTGGTTCTGTTTACATGATGGATTATGTTTATCGCATTCCAGGGATGAAGCAGACTTGATCATGGTGGATAAGCTCTTTGATATGTTGCTGGATTCAGTTTGCCAGTATTGTACTGAGGATTTTTGCATCGATGTTCATCAGGGACATTGGCCTGATGTTTTCTTTTTTTTGTTTTGTCTCCACCAGTTTTTTGATCAGAATGATGCTGGCCTCATAAAATGAGTTAGGGAGGAGTGCCTCCTTTTCCATTGTTTGAAATAGTTACAAAAGGAATGGTACCAGTTCCTCTTCATACCTCTGATACAATTTGTCTGTGAATCTGTCTGGTCCTAAGGTTTTTTTTGGTTTGGAAGCTATTAATTACGGTCTCAATTTTAGAACTTGTTATTAGTCTGTTCAAGGATTTGAATTCTTCCTGGTTAAGTTTTGGGAGGGTGTATGTGTCCAGGAATTTGTCCATTTCTTCTAGTTTATTTGCACAGAGGTGTTTATTGCATTCTCTGGTGGCAGTTTGTATTTCTGTGGAGTCAGTGCTGATATCCCCTTTATCATTTTTTATTGTATCCATTTCATTCTTCTCTCTTCTTCTCTCTTCTATTAGTCTAGCTAGTGGTCTATCTATTTTCTTAATTGTTTTGAAAAACAAGCTCCTGAATTCATTTTTTTCCCTTTTTTATGGGCTTTTCTCTCTATCTCCTTCAGTTCTATTCTGATCTTAGTTATTTCTTGTCTTCTGCTAGCTTTTGGATTTGATTCCTCATGTTTCTCTAGTTCTTTTAATTATGTTAGGGTGTCGATTTGAGATCTTTCCAGCTTTCTGATGTGGGCATTTAGTGCTATAAATTTCCCTCTTAACACTGCTTTTTGCTGTGTCCCAGAGATTCTGGTATGTTGTTTCTTTGTTCTCACTGGTTTCAAAGAGCTTCTTGATTTCTGCCTTAATTTCATTATTTACCCAGGAGTCATTCAGGAGCAAGTTGTTCAATTTCCATGTAGTTGTGTGGTTTTGCATGAGTTTCTTAATCCTAAGTTCAAAGTTAATTGTCCTGTGGTCTGAGAGACTGTTATGATTTCAGTTCTTTTGCATTTTCTGAGGAGTGTTTTACTTCCAATTATGTGGACACTTTTAGAATAAGTGCCATGTGGCACTAAGAAGAATGTATATTCTGTTGATTTGGGGTAGAGAGTTCTGTAGATGTCTATAATGTCCACTTGATCCAGAGCTGAGTTCAAGTCCTGAATATCCTTGTTAATTTTCTGTCTTGTTGAGCTGTCTAATATTGACAGTGGTGTGTTAAAGTATCTCACTATTATTGTGTGGGAATCTTAAGTATCTTCATAGGTCTCTAAGAACTTGTTTTGTGAATCTGGGTGCTCCTGTATTGGGTGCACATGTATTTAGGATAGTTAGCTCTTCTTGTTGAATTAATCCCTTTACCATTACGTAATGCCCTTCTTTGTCTTTTTTTATCTTTGTTGGTTTAAAGTCTTTTTTATCAGAGACTAGGACTGCAACCCCTGCTTTCTTTTGCTTTCCATTTGGTTGGTGAATTTTCATCCATCCCTTTATTGTGAGCTTATGTATGTCCTTGCATGTGAGATGGGTCTCCTGAATACAGCACACTGATGAGTCTTTATCTAATTTACCAGTCTGTGTCTTTTAATTGGGGCATTTGGCCCATTTACATTTAAGGTTAATAATGTTATGTGTGAATTCGATCCTGTCATCATGATACTAGCTGGTTATTTTGCACACTAGTTGATGTAGTTTCTTCCTAGTGTCACCGGTCTTTATATTTTGGTGTGTTTTTGCAGTGCCTTATACCAGTTTTTCCTTTCTATATTTAGTGCTTTCTTCAGGATCTCTTGCAAGGCAGACCTGGTGGTAATTAAATCCCTTAGTATCTGCTTGTCTGTGAAGGATTTTATTTCTCCTTCACCTATGAATCTCCGTTTGGCTGGACATGAAATTCTGGGTTGAGAAATTCCTTACTTTCACACTGCTACGTGTGTGCCTATGCAACAATCTTGCATGTTCTTCACATGTACCTCAAAACCTAAAATGCAATAAAATAAATTAAAAAAAAAAAGAATGTTGAATATTGGCCCTCACTCTCTTCTGGGATGCAGGTTTTCTGCTGAGATATCTGTGTTAGTCTGATGAGCTTCCCTTTGTAGGTGACCTGACCTTTCTCTCTGGTTGCCCTTAACATTTTTCCCTTTGTTTCAACCTTGGAGAATCTGATGACTTTGTGTCTTGGGGCTGATCTTCTTGTAGATATCATCGTGGTATTCTCTGTATTTCCTGAATTTGAAGGTTGGCCTGCCTTGCTAGATTGGGGAAGTTCTCCTGGATAATATCCTGAGGTGTGTTTTCCAACTTGGTTCCATTCTCCCCTTCTCTTTCAGGTACTCCAATAAATTGTAGGTTCAGTCTTTTCACACGGTCCCATATTTCTCAGAGGTTTTGGTAATTCCTTTTCATCCTTTTTTCTCTAATCTTGTCTGCATACCTTATTTCAGCAAAATGGTCCTCAAACTCTGATATCCTTTCCTTTGCTTGATTGATTCAGCTACTGATACTTGTGTATGCTTCACAAAGTTCTTGTGCTGTGTTTTTTTCATCTCCATCAGGTCTTTAGAGTCCTCTCTAAAGTGGTTATTCTAGTTAGCTCCTCCTGTGACATTTTATCAAGGTTCTTGATTTCTTTGCAGTAGGTTAGAACATGCTCCTTTAGCTCAGTGGAGTCTGTTATTGCCCATCTTCTGAAGCCTACTTCTGTCAATTTGTCCATCTCTTTCTCTGTCCAGTTCTATGTCTTTGCTGGAGAGATGTTATCATTATTTGGAGGAGAAGAGGCATTCTGGCTTTGGGAATTTCAGCATTTTTGCACCGTTTTTTCTTCATTTTCCTGGATTGATCTACCTTTGATCTTTGAGGCTGATGACCTTTGGATGGGGTTTTGTGGGGATCTTTTTTGTTGATGTATTTGTTGTTGTTGCTTTCTTTTTGTTAGTTTGTCTTCTAACAGTCAGACCCCTCTTCTGCAGGTCTGCTGCAGTTAGCTGGGGGTCGACTCCAGACCTGTTCACCTGGGTATCACCAGTGAAGGTTGCAGAACATCAAAGATTGCTGTTTACTCCTTCTGGGAGCTTCAGCTCTCCTGTATGAGGTGTCTGTTGACCCCTGTTGGGAGGTCTCTTCCAGGCAAGAGTCACAGGGTCAGGAACGTGCTTGAGGAGGCAGTCTGTTCCTTAGCAGAGCTGGTGCGCTGGGCTGGGAGAATCCCCTTTGTCAGGGTCAGCTTCTCTCTTCAGAGCCAGCGGTCAAGAAAGATTAAGTCTGCTGAACTGGCAACTGCAACCGCCTCTCCACTCAGGTGCTCTGTCCCAAGGAGTTGAGAGTTCTGTCTGTAAGCCCCTGACTGGAGCTGCTGGATTTCCAGCAGAGATGCCCTGCCCAGTGAGGAGGAATCTAGAGAAGCAGTCTGGGCACAACTTCTTTGCTGCACTGTGGCAAATTCTGCTCAGTCCAAACCTCCCAGTCTTAGCGGTACCAGGGGAAGACCACCTACCAAAGCCCAGCAGTTTGCTTATTTTGTGCAACACTGTGTTCTTCATTCCTGTTAGTGATCATTAAATTTTCTTTAACACTTTTATGCTGTTCCATAATATGAACATACTATAGTATATGAATCAGTTTTACTGTTTTTTCCACTTTATTTTGCATTCATAAACAATGCTGCTATGAATATTTTAGACATGTCTTTGATGCATATGTACAGAACTTTCTCTAGGGTAAAAATATAGAGATAAAATTGTCGGGAAGTATGGCATATGCATCTTCAAATTTGCTACAGAATGCCAAACTGTTTCATGAAATGATTATGTAATTTTACCCATAAACAAATAATATGTAAGAAAACTAAAAAAAACTGGCATCATTCTTAATTCTTCTCTTGACTTTGTTTCCTACATCTAATCTAATAACAAATCCTATCAGTCCAGCTTTCAAAATACCTGTATATTCAGAATCCAATCTCTTTTTGCTTACCCTCCTTCTACTCATGCAAATGTTTAAGCCACAATCTTCATGTATCCAGAAATTATACACTCTCTCAACCATTACTACCTGGTCTAAGCTCCCATGTTTCTCCTGGGTTATGAACAACAGCCTTCTTTCTGGTCTTCTTGTTTCCATTTTTTCCTCTTAAACAAAAGAATATTTTCCATCTTGTAGTAGAGTAATCTTTTTGAAACTTCAGCTCAGATCAATCAACTTTTCTTCTCAAAACCATACATTTGGTTTCCTGTCTTTCTTGGGCCAAAACCAAAGGTCAGACACACACTACCCACTCATCACATTGTCTACATTATTCCCATTTATCCAATTTCTTTCTGCTTCACTGCCCTTCTTGTTGTTTCTGGCACATCAGGCAAGCTCAGCCTCCTAGATAATGTGGTGATCAATCCCTCTGTTTAAAAAATTGTTGCCGCCCCCCCCCAACTATTCCAGACCTCTCCATGGTTCTCTTTCTAACCTCCTTTGTGTATTTATTTATTTCTTCCTCAGTCAAGCCTTTCCTTACCAGCTTACTATATAGAAATTATCCCCAATTCCTAGAGTAATTAGATATTCTTAATCTGGGAATGTCTTTTACTTCATTTCTGAATAGTTTTGCTGGATTTAGAATTCAGCATTAGGGATACCCTTAATTTCTGTAGTAATTTCTATATAGTAGCCCTATAACCCTTATTTCTAGAACACACGGCAGAAACATAATACATAATAGTTATATTAATAATAGTCAACTCATATCACATTTAGTATTCTAGACACTTCTAAGCAAATTATATTAATAAACTCATTTAATTCCTTTAAAACCTATGGTGAAGAAGAAGACTTCCTGCTGTAGGGATGTAAAGAAGTTGAGTTTTTTCTCTCCAAAAAAAAAAGTGTAAAACTGGACAGCATTAACAAAAACAACTATTCAATGACTCTGGAAATCAATCAAGGGTACACAGTAATTTGAGAAACATTTATTTTTTTAAAATTTTTGGACAGTCAGGTAAAAATAGCAGAAGCCTATGACCTTCTTGCCTGCAGCTACTCCCACCCCTCCATCTTCCTCTCCAACTCTGACCTGGGAATGGAAGCAAAAACCAACTTTTCTGGTGGAGGTGGTAGGCTAACTTGGAATGGGAGAAGGCAGCAAGTAATTCTGGTTACTTGAACACAAAATGTGAATCTAGCTTAGACCAGAGGGGAAAAACTCCAAGCTTTGCTACCCTAAGACTGGGGTCCAAGTTGGGATAAAGGGTAGCCCAGCAGTGTTTAACAGAACTATTCTAGAAATTAGAGAGCCTTGGAAAGGCTATTTGTAGTCAGTTTTAAAATTGACTTCAAAGACTTCAAGTTTTTAAGTATGGTTTTAAAAGTAAAGAAAACAATTCTGAAGGATTAAAGAAAATATGCTAACCATGACTAAAAACTATAAAATATCAACAGAGAAATAGACATTATAAAAAAGAACCAAATGAAAATAATAAAACGGAAAAAAGTAGCCGAGATGAAAAGTTAATTCAGTGAAGTCTACAGTAGAATTGAGGTGGCAGAGAAAGAAACAGTAAACTTGAAGATAAATCATTAGAAAGTAGCCAATCAAAAATTGGAAGGAAGGAAGGAAGAAAGAAAGAAAGAGAGAGAAAGAAAGAATTACAGAAATTGACAGAGATCCAGAGCATCTGGAACAATTTCCAGAATCCTAAGTTATGCATAATAGGATCCTCAGGAGAAGAAAGAACAGAGAGAAAGAGGCAAAAGGAAAATATTGAGCAAAGTGACAGAAAACTTCCCAAATTTGATGCAAACCATTAATTTATGAATTTAAGAAGCTCAATGAACACTAAGTAGAATTTCGAAGAAAAAGAAAAGACCTAGACATATCATCATCAAATTGCTGAAAGTCAAAATAAAGAAAAAGTATGTAAAATAGAAAGAAAAAAAAATAAGACTCAGTACATACAAGGAAGCAACAATACAATTTATTTTTGGCCAACACTGTATCAGAAACTATGGAAGCCAGAGGCAATAGAATGACACATTAAAAGAGCTAAAAGAAAAAAAAAAATTCTAAATCAAGCAAATCTATTCATAAATAAAAGTAAAATACAGAAATTCCCAGATTAAGAAAATCTAATTGTCAGCATTACTGTATTATAAGAAAATACTAAAGAAAGTACTTCAGTGTGAAGAGAAATGACTCCAGATAGTAGCTCAAACAGGAAGAAATGAACGTCATAAGGGTAAATCAGTGAGAACATACAAAAGATTGCATATATGAATGTGTGTGTCTGTCACCTGTCAAGTTCTGCAGGAATTAATGCACTGTTTCTGGTCCTCTGGTATATTCCTGAGGTCCATCTTATTGTCTCTGTATCACAGCCACACTGACTTTATTACTACAGTATAATAGTAAATTTTGATTTCTTAAATGGCAAGTACTCCTACTTTATTCTCTTTTGGGAGTGTCTTGACTATTGTTAGCTATTTGCAATACCATATAAATTTTAGGTCATATTTGTTAAATTCAATGAAAAATGTATTGGAATTTTCATAGGAAACACATTATATTTACAGTTGACTTTTGGCATAATTGAAGACTTTTCAATATTGAGTCCTTCTGACTATAAATATGATTTAACACTCTATTTTGATCTTTTATTATCTATTTTAAGAAAAATAAGTTTATTCTTTGGTACATTGAAGCTGCAAAAAGCATAAGGAAAAAGAATTTCTGGCTGAAAAAATAATTGCCAAGACCCTGGAGTATTTTAAGAAACTTCCAGGAGGCCACTGTGCAGGGAGTGTAGTGTACGAGGGAGACGCAGCTGCGGGAATGAATGTGAGAAGAGGCAGAGGCCAGACCTGGCATATGAAAGCTAATTCCTGTATGAAAGATAATAACTGTTTGAACACTGACTCACAAACCTCCTAAGTGGATTAATTAATTTGAAGCAGCTGATATGTTAGAAATAATATATCAGCTACCTTCCCATTTGATTTCTGTGGTGGTTGATTATTAATGATTTCCCCAATTCATGGGTGAAATTCTAAGTCAAAAAAGCAACCTAGTGAAACAGAAAAAACACACTGAAGTCTCTGACATGAAGTGATAACACACTTAATGCAACACAAAGCCACTTGCCAAGTAAAATCCAAGCTGGAAAGCACCTCTACGAAAGCACAGGAGTCTAAATTGTACCACAAAGTTTTGTCACCATTTCATTATTTCATTTTTCAGTATCCAGTTTGCCACCACCCACTGACACACATGTCTGCAGCCATTGTGGCACAAACAAAGCAGAACCTCTTTTTATCTAATAAATAAGCCAACTTTCTCATGAATAATCAGAGTAGCCAAATTCCAAATACCATCAAGGGCTTACATATGCTATAGAAGAAGAAATCTAAAAAAATAATTCAAACTCTTAGAGAAGTGAAGTCAGAGATGGCAGTAAAGCTTCATAAACAACACTACCTTGTGCAGCTAACTCTTTCCACCTCTCTTTGTTCTGCTGAATGATGTCCACCAGGTTGTTCTTGAAGCTCTTCAGGTCCACTGCCGCAAGGGAGTAGTCTGGAGAATAGGACCCATCGCTCATGGAGCCTTTTGTATTTGATCGTCTTAGTGCATCAGCAATGTGTAACCCCACAATGGTGGTTGAGCTAACAGTAACAACCAAAAAAAACAAAAAACACCAACATCAGGACATGGGGTGAAGGAAGAAAACCTGAAAAACTTTACAAAACCGACTAGAAAACCAGGATAGCAGATGCTCTGTTCCAGTTCTGAGTACGTGGCAGCTGCTCACTTCTTTCTCTCTCTCCCCACACTGGATTCTTCTTAACACACACCTTAGTATTTGGTATTTTGTGTATTACACTTCAGGTCTCAAAGGCAGATGCAATATAACATAAAGCCACTAGGTGGCAATACTACCAAACAATTCTTGTAATTCCCTGCCTAGACGTGAGAAATAGAGATAAGCATTAAGGAAAAGGTTACTAAACACCACAAAGATGAAAAGTGATGCAAAAAAGAAATATCATACCTGCTTGCCACATAGGAGGAAGTTTCAGCTTTTGAGGCTTCCTCTATAAGAGGAATAACAATTTTCTCTGTTGAGTCTGTCAGAAGAGAAAATGTTGGCTCTACTATGAAATCAATGAAACCTACAAAAGCCAAAATGAAAAGACAGAGATAAATTCAAGTGTTACAATTTCCTGAATTCTGAAATCAGAAATAATAAAGAGCTTCTGACAATCCTGGGATAGCAAGAATCAACTAAAATATTGGTTCTGCTTACCCTTTGATATTGTTTTAATCTAATAACAATCTAGGGATAGTTTAACTGCTCTATAAAATAATCCTTGAACCTTGGAAGATACAGAATTTAAGCTTGCTAACTCAAGTACATTGGCTTTTCTATTTACTATTCAGCCTCATATAATATTGCTAACAATAAATTTAGACCTAATGAGAGTGACTATAATTTCCTCTATCAGCAACAGGGGTCATTCTCCTTTTTGAAAGCACATTATGCACATTTTGACTTTTATTATTTACCAACAAGAAATCATATCTAAGCTCGAAAGAAATTAAATAATTGAAGATTTTTCTCAGGTAACAGGAAGACAATTACTTTTTGTTTCTTATTATATTAAGCTTTCTGCAGTTGTGTTAATATTTCAAGTTTCTGTTTATTATTCTCTGAATGTAAAGTGTTAGTTCACAGCATGTGGGTGTGTTCTGTCAAATCAGTGAAGAGAAAAGTAACATCTCTGGGAGACAGCATTAATCCCACCACTTTGAGATGTCAGGATTGAATGAAGACTTTTACATTTAAAGCACTCATCAAGATAGAAAATGACACACAGAGAAAAGGGCATTGTCCTCTGGGAGAATTTTCCATCCCGTGTTTAGGCAGAGAAGGAGACAACAACCTATTCTAAGGTATGTGTACACAGCAACATCCCAGATCCCAGGACTGGTGGGGTGCCTCAAGTCAAGAGTTCGTTGTTAGAAACACATCTGAGAGCAATAAACTACCACCTCAATATAGGAGAATAGTTGGAGGGAGGCTTTTTAAGTGATATTGTCCTGGAAAGTATGCACATTTCAAGATTGTCCATGAGATGCTTGGATAGAAGTAATTCACATTTCAAGTAACTGGATTACTTATGGTATATAATAAGGCACATTTTTAATTTAATAAAACTTCAATAGTTTTAACTGATGCCTTCACATTAAATCAATAGTTTTAATTGATGCCTTCATGTTAAATAAATGTTAACTGACCACGCAGTGTACTACTTCTAGTTCTGTCTGTGTTCTTAAACGCCTGAGATGTGTAGACTGTCAACTGAGGCATCACCTCTACTAACATGGCAGCAATTTATATTACAACAGCAAGCCTCAGAAACTTCCATTCTCCTCAGCTTGGCACATCAGGTCCTTAGCCTGCCACACTTACTAAACAAGGATAGGCACCTGTGTTAGGGTCTCTGGAAAAACAGCTGTTGAAACTTGAATGGGAAGGGAAAAGGTCAGAGCACCCAGCTTTCCGACAGCTGACTGCCCCAAAGCTTTGTGATAGGTGGTGCCGGAGCATAACTACAGAGGTAAGGAGTGATCCTTATGTTTATTGATCATATAATTCAGTAACAAAAATGCCGGCTCAAGGAATAACTATGTCAAGTATTTGAGCCATGTAGCACAGCAATAATATGTTTTAATAATGGACTGAGCTTGAAGTCCCCAACACAAATACAGATGATAGGAATAAATGTGGTTGGGAGCATTATCATTTTGCAAATTTCCTGTTGTTGGTTAATCTCACATCATGAGAGAATATTTTTTCCAAATTAAATGTGCACTACTATATTAAGCATACCATGCAAACTTAGTGATAGAACAAGTACACTAATATTTTCATTGAATTGACCTATAGCTAAAAAATTAAATTACAGAAAACAATAATCAGCAAAAACAAAAACAAACAAAAAAAAAAACAAAAAAAGAAACAGCATAAAATAGTCTCCTGCACAAGAATATTTTATATTTTGTAAAAGGTACATGATAACCATTATATTTACTAATGTTGCTTTATTGAACTCATCTTGTGAAAATGCTTCAAAACTTCTTATTTAGCACCATATAGACCAATTTAAAAATCGAATTTATCATGAATATGGAGTGAAGTTTTCATGGAAGTTACCCTTTGAACAATATGGTTTATACATTTGAAAACTGACAAGCACACACATACTCCACTACCACAAGTCATCAGTATTACCTATTTGTGACTGGGCCACCATAGTTGACTTCCGATCACAAAGTGGGGAAAATGGAAGCCCTAACTCAGCTTCTTTATCTCCCTGGAGAAAGAAAAACACGTTAGTATAGACTTGGGTTGGAGAAGCTAAAATAACAAGCAACCTAGGATACAAAGCCTAGAAAAGCCACATCTTTCCTTTCTTAATTAGCACTACTTTTTTGTAAAACCAAAAACTATTGTCCACGTTTATATAATTTTTCTTGGATGATCTCCTTTTGGGGACATTTTGCAGGGAGAAAAATGATGAATGTTTTCAGCACCTGGAGACTTTGCTTTGCATTACAATCCCTTCACTGTAAAGAGACAAATGTTTTCTTTTTGGAATTTTCTAAAGTCATCGTAAAATACCTAGCCATCTTAGTGTGTTATCTGACATTTAATTAACAATCCAAGTTAATTTATTTATGCCAAGTATACCAATAGACCTTTAATATCTAAATTTTGTGACAGAACTGTTTTTCAAAATTAAAAGTATATGAGCATTTTGAAACATCTTTCTATTCATTAACCAAGTTTTATGAAATCTTCCTCAATAAAAAAATGAGGACTATCTTCAACATTCTTACATTCAGTGTGCATAAATTTATTCTAACATATTATCAGAGAAAATTGAAATGTCAATAGCTTTTTAATTATTTGATCCCATCTAAAATAGATTAATTGAGCATATATGTTAAAGAATTCCATTTATATTTGGGTTTTACATCATGAGAAGTAATTAAATTTTCATCTTCTAAAACACAGGCTGCTATTCTGGTCAAATCTTTAATATTACAAGGTTTATTAAATTTTTTTTCTTTTTTTTTTCATTAAAGGGAATGTGCTTATGAAAGGAATAGGAAAGGATACTTCCTTGTTCTTTTCATTGCAATTGCCTGGCCATTTGAAAGAATGTTTTAGGTTCTATTTTCTCCTAATTTATTGGCTGTATACCTTCATGAGGAACACCAGCCTTGCATTGTAAGTCCATAACTTAGGATAAAATACCTGTCTAAGGACTCCAGTTTCCTTTCACTCTGTTTCCACGAGCATCTTTATATCCCACCCTTTAAAATGTCGTGTCTACATGTAGCTTTACAAAGTTTTTTGAGAATATCTTCTAGTGCAGTTCCCCTAAACGATGCCTGTGATTATGAGAGTTACAGGCAGAAAGTCTGGAATCAGAAATGTTGGGGAAAATCTAGACATAACCATCAAAGAAGTAGCAAAATTAGTTACAAAAAGGAACATTTTACTCTGCCATAACTCAGAGAAAATAAGGAATAAGAATTTCTGTGACCTCTGCCAGCAGCTCCCCTAATTCCTCTGGATACTAATAACACTAATTCCATTTGAAATTGTTATTTATACTCATCTTAAAGGACAGAAGGAAGGGAATTATTAATCCCATTAGTCTTAGGGTCAGAAGATATAGTCAGCTGAATCACTGCTGTTGTAGGGCTTATTGCTGTTACTTCAGACATAGCACAACTTTTGCTGAAATGAATTCTCCTTATCTATTACCTAATTTTGTGATCTTGATTTACACATTTTAGGAATAAAATATAATAGATATTATAGTATCTATCCTGAGATTATCTAAGATAATTTATATGAAGCATAAGGACAATGCCTGCCATTTAGTAGTCATTAAGTTTAGCTAATAAGAAGCATATTTAGGCTGGGTGAAGTGGCTCGTGCCCTGTAATCCCTGCACTTTGGGAGGCTGAGGCAGGTGGATCACGAGGTCAGGAGATCGAGACGATCCTGGCCAACATGGTGAAACCCCATCTTTACTAAAAATACAAAAATTAGCCAGGTGTGGTGGCATGTGCCTGTAGTCCCAGTTACTCAGGAGGCTGAGGCAGGAGGATTGCTTGAACCCAGGAGGCGGAGGTTGCAGTGAGCTGAGATCGCACCATTGCACTCCAGCCTGGTTAACAGAGTGAAACTCCCTCTCAAAAAAAAAAAAAAGAAAGAAACATAATATATAGTAGCAATAATATGAATGCAATATGTGCAAATTAAAGGTATTTATGATGTCTAATGAATATATGAAATAGTTTTAAAACACAGGAAATTGAAGTAGTGCTTAATTTAGCATGTAATAGAGAGGCATCAGTTTTTTCTCCGTCTTTTTTTCTAGCAAGGAATTGACAAGAAAGTAATTCCACTTTTGAAAGATTAGTTTATCTTCAATATGAGAGATGACTTGGGGTGAGTTGAGGATGACTTCCTGGCTTCCAGTGTGAATGGAAAGGAGGGGTCTATTGGTGCCATTAATGGGAACCGGATGATCTTGGTGGGGGGGTTGCGGTTTGAATATTATTATGGATTTGGTTTTCAACATGTAGAGGATAAGGTGCAAGAATACTATCAATAGTTTATGTTAAAATATAAGAAATAATATTACTATTGATAAAATAATATAAAATAAAATAAAATAGAAATAAAGCTACTGATAGGCTTTTGGGAACCTGATATTAGAGATGCTTATTTAATATATGCAGATATAACTGAGTTCTATTTTTTTGTATATTTCTTAGGTTGGTGCAAAAGTACTCGTGATTTAATTGTCAGTAGTCTTAGAGTCAGAAGATACAGTCAGTTGTATATTGGCAGTTATAACTGCAAAAACCACAATTACTTTTGCATCACCCTAAATATTATATGATTGTTATCTATTAAATACAGCTAAGCTACATTTAACTTTTTTTGGAGGGGGGTCAAGATGCTGCTATCTAGTATCTTAAGAACACAAATTTAATAGATGTATTTTTATGCTCTGTGGTATAAGTTCTTAACTTTGGCCTGAAAAAGGCATTATGGTGATTTACCTTCTTTTTTTTTCTCTGAGATGGAGTTTCCCTCTTGATGCCCAGGCTGGAGTACAATGGTGCCGTCTTGGCTCACTGCAACCTCCGCCTCCCAAGTTCAAGCAATTCTCTTGCTTCAGCCTCCTGAGTAGCTGAGATTACAGGCATCTGCCACCACACCCAGATAATTTTTTGTATTTTTAGTAGAGACAGGGTTTCACCATGTTGGCCAGGCTGGTCTTGAACTCCTGACTTCAGGTAATCTACCCACCTCGGCCTCCCAGAGTGCTGGGATTAAAGCCATGAGCTCCGCACCCAGCCACTTTCTTGAGCTAAATTTTATAGAATGTTGAATGGCAACATTTTTCATATAGGTCTTAGGCATTTGACAGACATATGCAGGACTGACCTTCCTACAGATGAAGAAAGAGAGTTTTATTTTCTATCTGCTTCCTGTACCCCACAATTAAGTTAGAATATTAAATTTTCACTGTCAAAGCACATTGAATGCTAAAGTACATTAATTATTTAATTTATTTATAAATATTTCAAAGTGTTATTTACTCTTTAGGGTGAATAAAGGCCACGAGTGCAAGATTAGTAGGGAGCCCTGTAGGTAAACTGTGAAGAAACTAGAACTCGTATAAAGAGAATGTTAGGATCTCTGAGTATAAATTTGGCCACCTTTATAATTTCCTCATTCTATCCCAGGACAGGGAATATTTACATTCCATCAAGGTAAAACCAGAAGTCATCACAATAAGCATTGTGTAAGAAGAGTTTATACTTTTCTTGGAGGTTTTGCTGTCATTTGAGGGTGCTGCCCTCAGGAGGCCTAAAATACACTTTTAAAAATCATGAGGAGGCCAGGCACAGTGGCTCACACCTGTAATCCCGGCACTTTGGGAGGTCGAGGTGGGCAGATCACCTGAGGTCAGGAGTTCGAGACCAGACTGATCAACATGGTGAAACCCTCTCTGTACTAAAAATACAAAAATTAGGCAGGCATAGTGGCTGATGCCTGTAATCCCAGCTACTCAGAAGGCTGGGGCAGGAGAATTGCTTGAACCCGGGAGGCTGAGGTTGCAGTGAGCTGAGACTGCACCACTGCACTCCAGCCTGGGCAATAAGAGGGAGACTCAGTCTCAAAAAAAAAAAAAAAAAAAAATCAGGAGAAAGTAGAAAAAGTGGTCCCTTCAAGGCACCTTGAGGTTCTTAGGCTCCACAGCTTGTACCTGTCTTTACAATTCACTGGAGATCCTTGAAATTTCTTCTCTGAGAGGCTATAACAGAGAACTAGCAATGGTTTTTCAATGCTTTCCTACCAGTGTAAAGTGCTCTGACAGCCATTAATAAGGTGTGAAATCCAATGACTAAACAGCACATTTTTGTTGTCATTGTTGTTGTGTTTTACATTTCTCTGAAGTCAAAAGAATGTCTATGTTGTTTTTGTTTTTTTTTTAATGAAGAAGATAAGACAGGGTAAAGTACAGAAATCTTGAGAAAACCCTTTCATTGAAACTTCAGTTTTAGAGGAAGAAGCAACGACCATAGCAAATATTCAGGCAGCCCCTGACCACAGGTTTAGGAGACACTCTAAGGCTGAGGGTAGAATTTGAGAGCCCATTAGTTCTTTAGAAGAATTTAATTGCGAAAGGAGAGGAAGATGCACTAACTTAGCCTTATTTAGAAAACTTAAGGAATTCAGGCCATCTAATTACCCTTCTTTACTTCTATAAATGGGCCCTTCTGAATTCAAAGAACACCACGAAAAACATTTAAGTGTTTAATAACTATAGCAACTAACACATTCACTTTCAGTAAAATATGTGGTCAGATATACTGTATTTCTGTGAGTGTTATAAATATTTTATGGAATATTAGAACCCCTGGAGTAATCAGTGTTTATAGTATTTTTTTAGCTCTTGAAATGAGAAGCTTTAATTTTTACATTTAAAATTATCTTGGCTCATAGCTACAGTTCTTTTCATTTATGCGATTTTAGGGGTTATGTTTATGATTTTGTAAAATGCCAGATCCTTGGCTGAGAATGGACTAACTAAATACATTTGTATTACTGTGAAAAATAGAATTTATTTTGAAATAATACACTTCACTTCTAGCAATGTTTAAAAATAGAGAGGCCTGACTGTATACAATTCAAGGTAAAACAACCATGTTGACCTTTCCTTCCAGATAACTTGCATTTCCAATTATTTTTTTCTTCTTGACTAACAAGGTAATAATTATTAATCAATGCAGCTTTTGTTCACATATAGATGTTTTTCATGAGTCACAAAACAACTAGTTGAAGAAGGGAAAATTCACTTAGTTATTGTTATTTAGTCTAAAATACAAACACATTTTGATGGAAGTGACTATATTTGTAAAAAATATAAATGCATTGACTTCTTATCTTACCAATCTGACATGTGTGTTCAAGCGGAGAATAAAAAGCAAAACCTGTCTTCTGTTACTAATGATTATTTTTTTGGCTGGTATCTCCGCCTCTGATCTCTCTCTCATATCAGTCATTGTTAAAATGAATGCAGCATCCTCCAAATCTACCCATTACTGTCAGTAGAGGCAACTGCGTTGATGTTTGTGAAAACTCAAGGAGACATTAATCGTATTGATAAATATCACATGCTTGTTGTGAAAATGCCTTGGAAATGAGAACCTGCTCCACTGGTTTTTACCATCAGCTGCTTACTCAAGAGCCAGAAATCAGCGTTTCTCAAGACTGCAAATTCTTGATACAATTCTGATCTCTGGCTAGTTTCCCATGGCTTTAGAGGGTGAAACTAAAGTAGCACTAAAGAATGGGATAATATTTATGGAATTTTTAAGAATAATACAAATAGCTTATCTCCCAGAAATATATGGCATTTTAAAAATTCTTGGTGTCTGAGCCCATTTATTAGATACAATGAGTTTGGTAGACAAACTAATAAGAAATTGTTTTAGAAGTTAACACATCACAAAATTCCTCCTCATTTATCTGAAATATTCACACACACACACACACACACACCTTTCTTGAAAGGTTGCTCTTGAAAAATTCTAAAAATCAGCTATTTCCTTTGGTAGTTTTCTGATTTTTCGAATTTCTATTCAGGCTCTAATTTTGTTCAAAACCAATAGAAGGAATTTCAAATCTAGCATTACATTCTGCAGAGCAAAAAGGAAAATACTTCTCTTAATTGGCTACTTTTAAAACTTGATGATTGCTTTGGACATATGCTTTTAAATTGTTCCCAGATCTCTAGAAGTTCAGCTTTAAGTAACTACCAGACAACAAAATATTTCATAAGCAATGGTATAGCATGCCGATACTTTGCCTTGGAAGAAATATAAAGCTTAAAATAGACTAGCAGGATAATAAATACCACCAATTCCTCACACTTGAAGCCTTCTTATATTTATTCTGTCACTTTGTCCTTCACAATCATCCTGGGAAGGAGGCAGGATGGGAATAGGTAAGAAGGCATATGTACAGACAGGAAGGGGAAGACTCATTTGTCCCACTCCTGGAAGAATGAAAAGCTAGGGCTTACCCTTGAGTTTTCTGAAGTCAAGTCCAATTATCTCTCTACTTCGCATTATTAGGCTTCTTATGTTGGACCAATATACATAAAATACAGTCTTTAACAAGAAACACAAAATGTTTACATTTAAATTGTAGCTGAGGACCATGATGAGTTCTGGACAGACCTTCTTTGATTTACCTCAAAATCTCCAGCACAACCAGTGGATTTAAGACACAGTATTTAGATGCTTAGTATTTTCTAAAGGAATGAGGACATATATTTGCAAATTGCTTTGTAAAAGTGTTGTTTTCACTGTCTGAGATGAAAATCCCAGTCACCTTGGCTAAATGCATAGCAGAAAGGTATCAGCACTGTGGGTCTGACAAAGTGATAGTTTTACAGATGGCTATGTGAGGGTGAGCAAAAATGAAACATACAAGAACCACTGCAGTCCTGCTCATTTCTAGGACATCTGCATAGATACACAGACACAGTTCCATATCTTTATATCAAATCAGAGCAATGCATACACCAAGGAGTTTCAGATTCATTGCTTATTTACCTCCAAAGATGTACATTATGTGGTATGAACAACAATAAATAAGGGTACTATGGGATTTATTTAGTTAGTTTGGAGCAAGAAAACATTTTACCTGTTAGAATCAATGTCATATTTCAGTGTAAGTTTCATAAAGAAAAACTTGTTTTGCTTGAAAGACATATTGGTTGGCAGTGCAAACTTACTTACTTTGACCTTTAACTCTACATTTTTCTGTTTTGCTGCATATGTTTCTGAAGGGGATTTGAAAGTCACTTACTTTTAAAAATCCAGAAATTGATGAACTTATAAAACATCTCACTCAATTTCTTTGAATTCATTAATCTCATGATCCTGTCAGGTATTCTTTGTTTTGAAATCAGTAAAACAAAAGGATAATTTAAATCATGATATTATTTGGAGACTTAATGGTAATTTTCAGGAGTCTCTGAAATTTTAGTTTAGTTTTTTTCCATAGTAATTTTTTTAGGGTCTTATTTAGGTCAGAGATGAGCCACCTTCATTATGAAATACTCTTTTTAAAAAAGATTAAAGGGAAATTTATGTGCAAATCAGAAGTGTATAAACAGGAATATACTTGTATAACACTCGATTAAGATATAGAGCATTTCCATCAACCCCAGAAAGTTGCCTTAACCTCATCCAAGGAACCCTAACCCGTATAGTTACCGACCATTCTGATTTCTATCACCGTATATTAATTTTGCCAGTTTTTGAACTTCATATATTGGCCCTAATTTTCTTTTTACTATTGATTTGTGGCAGTTCTATATGCAATTGGATACAAATCCTTGGACAGATATTTGTAGTAAAAATATTTTCTCTCACTCTATGGTTTTCATTTTCTTAATAGTGCCTTTGGAAAAATAGAAGTTTTAAATTTTGCTTTTGTCCCCTTCATTTTTTTTCTTTTATGGGTAATGCTTTATGTGTCTTCTCTAAGAAATATTTACCTACCCCCAAGATTAGAGAGGTATTCTCTTGTATTTTCCTCTAAGAGCTTTATAGTTTTAGGTTTTGTGTTAAGCCCTTTAATTTTGAATTAGGTTTTGTGTAAGGTGTAGGTAGGGAACCAGTTTCCTTTTCTTCCCATATATTTAATAATTGTTGTTCCATTTCCTTTCATGGGAAGACTTTCCTTTTTCCATAGTTGTTTTGGTGCCTTTGTAGAAGATCAAATGACTTTATATATCTGAATCCGTTTCTGAAATCACTCCTCTATTTTAATGATCTATTTGCCTATCCCTATGCTCTATGCCCAAAACACAGTGCGCTGATCACTGTAGCTTTATACTAACTCATGTAATTAGGAAGTGTAAATCCTCCAATTTCTTTAGTCTTTTTCAAAATTGTTTTGGCTACCTTAGACTCCTACATTTCTACACAGATTTTAGAATCAGCCTTTCAACTTCTACAAATAAGCCTGTTGCAATTTTTGATAAAGATTATGTTAAATTTATTAATCAATTTTGGAAGAATTCATATCTTAGAAATATTGGCTCTTTCTGTCATTAACATAATATATCTCTCTATTTACATAGGTCTTCAAAATGCTCTTAACAATATTTTGTGGTTTGCAGTGTGGAGGTTTCATATACACCTAATTAAATGTATCCCCAAATGTTTTATTATTTTATGCTATTATAAAGCATACTGTTTTAAAATTTCATTTTCAAATTGTTTGCAGCTTGCATACAGAAATGGGATTGATCCTACAACTAATAAACTCATTTATTAATTCTAGCAGCCTTTTGTAGATCGCTTGAGGTTTTCTGTGTAGATGCTCACGTTTCTGCAAATAACAGTTTTATTTATTTTTATTTAATCTATACTTTGTTTTTTATCACCTTCCTGTACTGGCTAGAACTTCAACTCTCACCACTTCTATAGAAGAATGCAAGGTTGAGTAGAAGTGGTGAGAGTAGCCGTAATCATTTTAGAACATAAAAATGTTCAATATTTCATCCTGAAGTATCACATTAGCTTTACTTTTTAGCAGGTTGAGGAAGGTCTCCTACTTCTGGTTACTCAGAGTTTATATAATTAATGTCAGTTGAATTTTGTCAAATGCATTTTGCACATCTATAGGGTTGATAATATATTTTTCTTTTATTTCCTTTAATATGGTGAATTAATTAACTTTTAAATATTAAACTGACTAAAGTTATGATATGATATGCACTTCCTTACTAAATTGCTGGATTTGATTTCCTAAAAATTTTTTAAAGTAAAAAAAATTTCTTTAGTTTTATAACAGATGTGGATGTGTAATTTTCTTTCCTTGAAAAGTCTTTGTCAGGTATTGTCAGGAATTATGCTGTCAAATTTCCCTCTTCCTCTATGTCATAAAGGAATTTGTGTAAAACTGGCATTATTTCTTCCTGAAATGTTTGAGAGAATTCACCATCTCTCAATTTAATTGAATATTAAGAACTGAAATCAGAAATAAGAATTAAAGCTGTCTAAGCCTGGAGTTTTCTTCATAAGAAGAGTTAAAGTACAAATTCAACTTTTTAATATTTCTTTTTTGAGACAGAGTCTCGCCCTGTCGCCGGGCTGGAATGCAGCGGCATGATCTGGGCTCACTGCAGCCTCCGCCTCCTTGGTTCAAGAGATTCTCGTGACTCAGCCTCCTAAGTAGCTGGGACTACAGGTACACATCACCACACCCAGCTAATTTTTGTATTTGTAGTAGAGATGGGTTTTCACCATGTTGGCCAGGATGATCTTAATCTCCTGACCTCATGATCTGCAAAGTGCTGGGATTACAGGCGTGAGCCATCATGCCCAACCACAAATTCAACTTTTAAAAACATAATGAAAATTCAGACTACATGTTTTTTTCTTGTGTCTTTGTTTCAGTAATTTATATTTGTCAAAAAATTTGACAATTTCATCTAAGTTTTCAATTTTATTGGCATAAATTATGCATAATATTCCTCATCCTTTCAATGAATGTAGGCTCTATAATAATATTCTCTTTCATTTATAGTTTTTTCCTCTTTTTGATCCTGGAAGAAATTTCATTACTTTTTTCAGAGAGCCAAATGTTATCTTTATTAATTTTTGTTATTGTTTGTTTTTGTTCTGTTTCATTGATTTCTGCTCCTATATTTATTATATCCTTTCATCAACTTATTTGGACTCAATTTTCTTAACTTCTAGCTTCTTAAGATGAAACAGAGATAACAGACTTTATTATACCTTTGTTTTTTCTAATATAAATATGTAAAGCTATAACATTTCCCCTAAGTACTGCTTTAGTTACATCCAACAATTTTGTTTTCAAAATCATTCAACTTAAGATGTTTTAAAATGTCTTCTTAACCTGAAAAATCCTTTTGTCTTTTTATGTTTCTGTTTTTGCATCTCTAATATCACAGGGCTATTAGTAAAGATCTCTAAGGTCTCTTTAGAGTTATCATTTTCTGGTTATTCATTGGTTGAGTATATTGTTATAATTTTTAATTGATCATAATAAGCAGTTAGCCTTCAGAATTTTACATTTAGTGTATTTTTTTCACCACAAAGTAAATTATTAAAATATTTCTCAATGCTATTTTTAGTATCAAAATATTTGAATTTAGAAGATGCTACTCAGTAACTTTCTCTAGGAATATGAATTGCAATGTAAAAGTGAAACCATGTATTATAGCCATCAACGATGGGAGACAGAAACCTGAGTCATCCGAACATAGTAATATATTTGATGTTTATATCTTCAGAACAGGTATAAAATCAATGAATAAACATTCACAATAAAGAACAATGCTGAGAAAGAAAATAATCTGAAAATATAGAAATAAAATAACTTATCTAAATAGGACTGTGATATAATAAAAAAATTTGTCTGATCTTCATTCCCATTTCCAGGCACAGAGCTTCAAAAACTTGTGGAGTTTCCTGAGTGATAGGAGACTCTATGCTAATGAGGCAACTCTTGGCCTATCCCCTAGATAGTTTCAGGATAGGGCCAGGTCACCAGAAACCAACCACATGATTAGAAAGTTTGAGCTTTTAAGCTAGTTGGGGGATATGTGGGAAGGAAGTGGGGCTGGACATTGCATTCAATCACATGGTCAATGGTTTAATCAACCACGCCTATGAAATGAAACCCTGATAAATGCTCTGGACAGAAAAGCTCAGTAGAGCATCCTGGTTGGTGAAAACACTGACAAGGCAGGAGGCTGGCAGTCCCTAACTCCACTGGAGATAGCAAGGAAAGTCTGCATCCAGGACTCTCCCAGACCTTTCCTTATGGGCCTTTTCATTTGGCTGTTCCTGGGTTGTATCCTTTACAATAAAATTGTAATTGTAAGGATAGCACTTTTGAAGTTTTGTGAGTCATTCTAGCAAGTTATTGAACGTAGAGAGGGTAGTGGGAACCACTGAACTTGTAACTGGCTGGTCAGAAGTGCTGGTGTCCCACAGCCCCATTCGTAGCTGGCATCTGAAGTAGAGCCAACCTTGTGGAAGACTGAGCCCTTTATTTGTGCAATTTGATGCTAACTCTGAGTGGGTTGCATCACAATTGTATTGTAGTACTCCAGCTTGGATTGTGGGGGTTGCAAAATAGGAACATGTATAAAGAAAAGATGAGTACTTGTGGCAGAGAACACCAGTCACAATCCTTATCCAGGCTTGTTTCTGATGTAACACTAGATTTTTTGTTGTTGCTTATTTCACTTAAATGTGTGTCTACCCAGCTAAAAACTATATTTCTCTGCCTCCATTGAAATTTCGGCCAGCAAGATTTATTCAGAACTGTTACATATTCTCTTCTCCTCTTTTTATTTTGAAAGCTATTTGCTGTCTCTGCTGTGGCACTTACGTCTTAACAGCAGATAACAATTCTTAGCTGTTTATGTTTTTCTTTCCCGAGAGTGGAATCTGAGATCCAAAACTTGACTCTTTTTAAAACATGTATCACACTACATAGGACTACTTAATACATTTTTCTGAAAGATTAATAAATTTTGCTGAAACCCCCAAGGATGTGTGGGGGCCAGTGTATAATAGTAAGTCACAAGCCCTGGATTCGGTACAGGAAAGGTGTAGGCTAATATGCGCGGTCACTGTTTCCATAAACATTCGCACAGTGTGTGAAAGAGGCACCTGCAGGAAAAACTCCTCCATTAGGGCCATGGTCCACCGATAGTGCAGCTTCCAGGATTTGGCTGGGTGGCTGATGTCTGCTGCGTGGAGAATCAGGGACATGGTTTTGGCTCTGTCAATCCTGTCAAACCAAGAACATGCTTAATTATTCAGAACAAGGGAACCAATTACAGTCTTTTCTGAGGACAAGCCATGGAACTTTAACATTATAAAACAAACAAACAAACAAACAAAAACCTACCCTTCAGGCTGCTGCAAACTGTTTCTTATATTTTTAATTTGCTGGAAGTGACCTGACATATCTGTAGATAAAACCATTTCAATCACTAGGTTCCGAAGATCCCTGTAGGGTCACCAAAAAGAGAAAGGTTCATTCAGCTCTTTATTGTTCTTAAGTGGAACACTGTCATAAATATCAATCTCCATGTTTTATTGTTCTTAATGGATATGAACACAAAAGACGCTACTTTTAAATGTGAAAGTCTACACAACAGTTTGACATTATTTTACGTTTTAACTGTCACGGATCTAAGAAGTTACCAGCAGTGTGAATTGCAATGGTGTTCACACCTGCCTAAAGAGCTGGTGCTCTCCCTTCTCACTCCCACAACTCTCCTGCACTCATAATTCCTAAATATTATCATTTTTAATCTGAATGGAACTTTAGCCATTTTAAAGAAAAACTATTCCAAATACAGAATTATATATTATTTGCATCATTTGAGGAAAAAAATTAGCCCAGTGGGGCCTGAGACTATTCTAAATCCATATGGTCAATGAAACTAAAAGGCTTGATGTCTCAGAGAAGAGATAGGGGTAAGAAGGGCATGAGTTTTCAAGACCCTCTTGGATCCTTCTTTATTTTGCATTTTTTAACAAAACTACTACTATTAATGAAATCAGTGCTATTCCTTCAATAAATTATCAGTGAGGCACTGAACTGTAAGATTAAATGTCTTCATATAATATATAAAGATCTTAGAATACTTTAGTAACTAGTTGCTTTCTATGTGTATAGAGACATTTAATCTTCCTAACAACCCCTGAGGGAGTATTAATATTTCCCACCAGAGGAGACTGAGTCATCTAGTCACACAGCTAGTACATGGCACAGATAAGATTCAACCCAAGAGTTCCTACTTCCGGAGCAGACACGTGGACCACTCCACTGTTCTAACCTTCCATCATAAGAACCCCAAAGAAACCAAGATTCTAAAGTGGGTAGTGATCGTCTGTTCAAGCTTTTGGGATCTGACCCTACATAACATAGAAAGAGCCATTGGTATTACTGACAGTTTTAAACAAGACACTGTAAATACAATAACCATATCACAAAGCCTCACACTTAGTAGAAAATAAGGCACCCCAGCAAATGCTTGCATGTTCCACAATTCCTTGTTTGCTCTGTACAGATAAGTTTAAAAAAAATCACTTGTACTAGAAAACATATTTCATTTTCATTGTGTGCTGTGGCCCGTAGAATAAGCTGAACCAAAAATGTGATGGAAACTTGAATTATGATCTTGCACAAAGATATTTTACCTAAAGATGATATAATCTAGTTGATTATTTGATTTTTTAAAAAATTACATATTGATGGTTCTTGCTGAAAATCATGGGCACTCAAAATTTCTATTGAATTTTTAGATGGAAATCATGAGAATCAATACTCTGCTTACTGTTCGTAATATTGGATAGCTTGCTTACTTTTACTTTTATTTAAGTAGTAAGGGAAAGGAAGCTATTAAAGGTAGTGAATAAAATTATTCTTAATTGTATTGTTTTCTCTCAAAATATGACAAGACTCACATTAGAAAAGCAACTGAACAAAAACGTTCATGTTATCTAAGGATAATAAGACTAGAGTTCAAGGAAGTCTATAGAATCTAATAAGTATATTGTGGTTTACACATAAATGATCGATGTTATCAATAATCAACTAATAATATGCTAATGAATTAGGCAAAATAACAAAATGTTAATTTATAAATTTTTTTGTGAAAACATTTAAATTAAGGCATTTATTTTTACTAAAGGTACTTTAAGAAATAAACAGATTTGCAAACAGAAAACATGGGTCTTTAAGAAGATATCCACACTTTAATTCTTAGTAAATGTTATTAAAGCTGTAGTAGCAAATAAATAAAGTGTCGGATCTATTATATTCTACAATTTAAATAATATGTATACTATTTGTTAAAACAATTCTATAAAAACATTCCATTAAAATGACTCTGAAGTTACCAAACAGAAATTTAAAGAAAATTAGTCATAAACTATTAGAATAAAATATTTAAAATGGTAAATAACAAAATATAATAGGAAATAAAATAACACTGAAATAGCAACAAAGTCCAGTTTGTAGAAAAAAGGTTTATTTCTTTGAATAACAACAAAAATTAATATCATGAAAATTATCTCTGGGAATGGTAATCACTGATTAAGAAAATAAACTAATACCCTACATGTAAATAATCTCTCTCAGGCTTTAGGAAATATCTCAGAACTTGTCTGCTTCTTCCTACCTTTGCCCATCTAATTTCTACATAGCCCAACAGAGGTCTCTTTAAAATTCTTTTACAATCAGATCCTGACATTTCCAGACTGTAAATCCTCTTGGGCTACTATTTCCTGCAGAATACAGTTAGGTTTGAACTGTGTGGGACCACTTATACACATTTTTTTCCCCTATGTCACACCTGAGAAGCAAAACCAACTCCTCCTCTTCCTTTCTCCTCCTCAGCCCACTCAATATAAGACAGACGATGAAGGCCTTTTTGATGACCCACTTCCACTTAATAAACAGTAAATATATTTTCCCTTCCTTATGATTTTTTAATAACATTTCCTTCTCCCTAGTTACTTTACTGTAATAATATTGTATATAATACACATAACATACAAATTATGTCTTTATCAACTTTTATATTATTGGTAAGCCTTCCTATCAAGGGTGGGCTATTAATTGTTAAGTTTTTGAAGTGTCAAAAGGTATAAATGGGTTTTCAGTTCAATGGAGGTGCCCCTAACCTCTGTATTGTTCAAGTGTCAACTGTAAAATGAAAGGCCTCAACTCTGTCTTCAAAAGAAAGTGCCGTCTTCCTGCTACCTGATAGCATTTTCTAGAGTTGCAAAAATGAGCCCATATTTCTAGAACTGGCCTTGAAAAACCAGGAAACTTTGAAAATTTGAAAACATACTCAGAGGATATTTAAGCTTATTTTAAACTCTGATTTTTATCTTTTATGTTTTTTAATGTTTTTATTGTCACTTTCCTTTTGGATATTTCTTTGTAGCTTGATTTAAGAAACAAGAATGAAAGCAAAAACCTTTGATATTTACATTCAAATGGAAACATTTTATAGTCAATTAACTGGCTTTTAATAAGTTTTTTGTTAAATATAAATAAAAGGCCTTTTCTTTTCTTGGTATAAGTGAGTCCCATAGAATATTAGGGACATATACTAAGAAGAGTCTATGATTAACAAAGTTCATATTTAATTGATTGTCCTTTACTTTTATTTGCAAAGTCCAGCAACCCTATTGCCAATTGAAGGAGATGATAATGACCAAAGGATCAAGAAAAAGAGAAGAAAGGCTATACAGAAGGATGGGGGTATATCTTGTCATTTTTCCATGCATAACAACAAGTATCAACATACCATGTAATTGTTTTCAAACAAATAGATACTTTGGAGAAATATGTAAGATTTCCTCTTCAATTGGGTCATTTTAGTATATTTGAGATTTTTTCCCAGATGTTTACTTTGTTTTTAAAAAACTCTTAACTCCACATATTTTAAAAATATATATATGAAAGAATAAATATAATGCTAAAATTTTGAATTTATGTAACACCCCACATTGATAAAAATTGAGCACAGCTCTATTCCAGAGAGCGTATAATTACGAATGAAAAAGTATTTGTTGTGTTGTATAGTCTTATTCAGGCATATGGATGTTGAGTTGACCTGAAAATACTTGAGCTCCCTCTAATAGAGTCTGGCTCCAGAACAAAGTCCCTAAGTACTAATCCTTCTCAGAGTCATCCAGTCAACAGTAATTAAGTTTGTAATACAGGGAAGGCATCGACTTTCATCTGTTTTCTTAACTTTACATCACATAATTTATCCCTTTCCTGAAATTAAATTTCCTCTAGGTTTTCTCTGAAACTTACCTCCAGTCATCTTTGGATAAATTTATCAAGATATTCATTTCCTCTTCTTGCATAAGTCGATAAGCTGCACTCACATGGTGATTCTCAAGGACAGAGCGATCATTATACAAAATGGCAACATCTGACCTAAGAATTAAAAACAAAATGCCCAGTAGAGAAATTCTTTAGACATCATGAATGTCTAATAAGACATACTCAAGTATCAAGAAGTAAATTAGTTTCTTTTATTTTTTATTGTATGATATTTTTAAATTTTATATAAACTCTATTTATTAAAGAAGTTTTAGGCTCATCGCAAAATTAAAGATGGTACAAAATTTCCCATATATTTTCTTCTTCCACACATGCAGAACCTCCCCATTGTCAACATCCCCCACAAGAGTGGTATTTTTGTTACAACTGATGAACCTACACAGACATATCATTATCATCTGATGTCCACAGTTTACATTAGTGTTCACTCTTGGTGTTGTACATTCTATGAATTTAGACAAATGAATAATGACATGTATCTACTATTATAGTCCCATACAGAGTAGTTTCTCTGCCTGAAAATCCCTCTGTGCTCTACTTCTTCATCCCTTTCTCTCCCTTAACCCTTGTAACCACTTATTTTTTTCACTGTCTCCATAGTTTTGCCTTCTTCAAAATGTTATGTAGCTGGACTCACATAGCATGTTGCTGATATGGTTTGGCTCTGTGTCCTCCTCCAAATTTTATTTTGAATTGTAATCTCCAATGTTAGGGGAGGGACCTGATGGGAGAGGATTGGATCATGGGGGCAGACTTCCCCCTTACTGTTCTTGTGACAGTGAGTGAGTTCTCATGAGAACTAGTTGTTTAAAAGTGTGTAGCACTTCCCCCTTTGCTCACTTTCCTGCCACCATGTGATGATGTGCTTGCTTCCTCTTCACCCTTCCACCATGATTATAAGTTTCATGAGGCCTCCCAGCCATGCCTCTTGTATGGCCTGTGGAACTGTGGGTCAATCAAATCTCTTTTCTTTATAAGTTATCAGGTCTCAGGTAGTTCTTTATAGCAGTGTGAGAATGGATTAATATAGAAAATTGATACTGAGAGTGGGGTATTGCTATAAAGATAAAAATGTGGAAGCAACCTTGGAACTGGGTAATGAGCAGAGGTTGGAACAGTTTGGAGGGCTCAGAAGAAGAGAGGAAGTTGTGGGAAAGTTTGGAACTTCATAGAGATTTGTTGAATGTTGTGACCAAAATACTGATAGTGATATGGACAGTGAAGTCTAGGTTGAGGAGGTCTTAGATAGAGATAAGGAACTTATTGAGAACTGGAGTAAAGGTCACTCTTGCTATGCTTTAGCAAAAAGACTGACGCATTGTGCCCCTGTTCTAGAAATCTGTGGAACTTTGAACTTGAGAGAGATGATTTAAAGCATCTGGTGGAAGCAATGTCTATGCAGCAAATTTGTTCAAGATGTGGCCTGGCTGCTTCTAAAGCCTATGCTCATTTGTATAAAGAACGAAATGACCTGAAACTGGAACTTCTTAAATGGCACATCTTAAATGGCAACACGAGAGAGAGAGTGCAGGAGGAATACTGCCACTTTTAAACCACCAGGTCTCATGAGAACTCCCTCATTATCATGAGAACAGCATGGAGGTAGCTGTCCTCATGATCCAATTACCTCCCACCAGGACGTTGCCTCAAAACATAGGGATTGCAATCTGAGATGAGATTTGGTGGGGACACAGAGCCAGACCATATCAGTCACTGTCCTTTAGACCCAAGAATGGTAAATCGACTGACAGCTTGCACTGTGCACCTGGAAAAGCCACTGGCAGTTAACACCAGCCAGTGAAAGCAGCCATGGAGGCTGTATCCTGCAAAGCCACAGAGGTGGAGTGCCCAAGGCCTGTAGGAGCATACCTCTTACATCAGCATACCCTGGATGTGAGACATGGAGTCAAAAAATACTATTTGGAAGCTTTAAGATTAAATAACTGCCCTGCTGGGATTCAGACTTGCATGGGGCCTATAGTCCCTTTGTTTGGGCCAATTTCTCCCTTTTGAAATAGGAGCATTTACCCAATGTCTGTACCCCCATTGTATCTTGGAAGTAACTAACTTATTTTTTATTTTACAGGCTTATAGGCAGAAAAGACTTGTCTCAAATGAGACTTTGGAGTTGGACTTTTGAGTTAATGCTGAAATGAGTTAAGACTTTGGGAGACTGTTGGGAAGGCATGATTGGTTTTGAAATATGAGAAGGATATGAGATTCAGGAGGGGTCAGAAGTGGAATAAAGTATTAGTCTGTTTTCATGCTGCTGATAAAGACATACCTGAGACTGGGCAATTTACAAAAGAAAGAAGTTTATTGGACTTACAGTTCCACATGGCTGGAGAGGTTTCACAATCATGGTGGGAGGTGAAAGCAAGTCTCACATGGTGGTGGCAAGAGAGAGAATGAGAACCAAGCAAAACAGGTTTCCCCTTATCAAGCCATCAGATCTCATAAGGCTTATTCACTACCACGAGAAGGGTATGGGGGAAACGCCTTCCATAATTGAATTATCTCCCACCGGGTCCCTCCCACAGCACATGAGAATTATGAGATTACAATTCAACATGAGATTTGGATGCGAGACACAGAGTCAAACCATATTATGAGCCAAATGCTGATTACAATTCACCATGAGATTTGGGAAGGGGTCACAGAGGCAAACATATCAAATAATATGTTTGGCTCTGTGTCCCCAGCGCAAATATCATGTTGAATTTTAATCCCCACTATTGGTAGAGGGACCTGGTAGAAGGTGATTGGATCATGGGAGTGGATATCCCCCTTGTTGTTCTCATGATAGTGAGTTCTCATGAGATCTGGTTGCTGAGAAGTGTGTAGCACTTCCCCCTTCACTCCTTCTCCTGCTACCATGTGAAAACACGTTTGCTTCCCCTTCATCCTTCTGCCATAATTGTGAGTTTCCTGAGGCCTCCCAGCCTCCCCAGCTATGACTTCTGTATGGCATGTGGAACTATGAGTCTTGAATCTCTTTTCTTTATATGTTATCCAGTCTCTGGTAGCTTTTTATAACAGTGTGAGAAAAAACTAATACAACCTTCCTCTCAAATTGGTTCCTTTCACTTAGTAATATGCATTCAAGTTTTCTTCATGTCTTTTCACAGATTGATAGCTAACTTCCTTGTAGCAACAATGTTTTCTTGTCTGCATATACCACAGTTTATTTATCCAATCACCTACTAAAGGACCCCTTGCTTGCTTCCAAGTTTTGGCAATTGTGAATAAAGCTGCTGTTAAGTATCTGTGTGCAGGTTTTTGTGTGAATGTGTTTTTAATTTTTTTGAGTAAATACCAAGGAGTGCAATTCATGGATCATATGGCAAGAGTAGTTTCAATTTTGTAGTAGATTGCTAAACCGTCTTCCAAAGTGGCTATACCATTTTTCATGCTTACCAGCAATGAATGAGAGTTTCTGCTGCTCCATTCTCACCAGCATTTGGTGGTGTTAGTGTTCAGGATTTTGGCCATTCTAATAGATGTGTATTGTCTGTTGATCTATTTGGGATCTCATTGTTTCAATTTGGATTTCTTTGATGACATGATATGGAATATCTTTTAATATGCTTATTTGCCATTTGTGTATCTTCTTTACTGAAGTGTCTGATAAAGTTTTTGGCCCATTTTTAAATTTGGTTGATAGTTTTCTTGTTGTTAAGTTTTAAGCATTCTTTGTATATTTTGGGTAATAGTCCTTTATCAGGTGTTCTTTGCAAATACTTTCGTCCAGTCTGTGGCTTGTCTTTTTAGTTAATTGATAGTGTCTTTGGTAGAGCATGACTTTTTAATTTTAATGAAATCCAACTTATCAATTAATCCTTTCCTATGTTGTGCCTTTGATATTATATTTAAAAAGTCATCACTAAATCCAAAGTCATCTAGATTTTTCCATGTAATCTTCTAAGAATTTTATAGTTTTTTGTTTTTAATTTAGGTCTGTGATCCATTTTGAGTTAATTTTCTACAGGGTGGAAGGCCTGTGTCTTAGTGTGGTTTATGCTGATGTGTCAGAATACCTGAGTCTGGGTAATTTATTTAAAAAAAAAGAAATTTATTTCTTACAGTTATTAACTGGAAAGTCAAAGATCAACATGCCATTATCTTGTGAGGGCCTTCTTGCTGTATCACCAAATGGTGGAAAGCGTCACATAGCAGAGGGACCGAGAGTGTAAGAGAGCAAACCATCTCTGTCAAGCCCCATTTTATAATGGCATTAATCTATTTATGATGGCAGAATACTGATGACCTCAATACCTCCCATTAGGCCTGACCTCCCAACCCTGTTACACTGGGAGTTAAGTTTGAAACATATGAATTCTGGGGAACACATTCAAACCATAGCAGTCTGTCTAGATTCTTTTTTTCTTTTTCCTTTTGCATGTGGATGTCCAATTGTTTTAGCACCATTTATTGAAAATATTATTTTTGCTTCATTGTACTGCTTTTACTCCTTTGTCAAATATCAGTTGACCATATTTTTTGTAGATTCATTACTGGACTCTCTATTCTGTTTTTGTTGATCTATTTTTCTGTCCTTTTACAAATACTACACTGTCTTGATTACTGTAGTTTTGTAGCAAGTCTTAAAGGTAGGTAGTGTCAGTCCTCCAACTTTGTGCTTCTCCTTTAAAATTGTGTTAGCTATTCTGAGTCTTTTGTCTCTCCATACAAACTTTAGAATCACTTTGTCAGTATCATGAAATAACTTGCTGATATTTTCATTGGGATTGCATTAAATCTATAGATGAAGTTGGGAAGAGCTGACATCTTGACAATTTTGGGTTTATCCATGAACATGAAATATCTGTCCATGTATTATTTCATTCATCAGAGTTTTATAGTTTTTCCTATAAAGATCTTGTGTATGTTTTGTTCCATTTATACCAAAATATTTAAATTTAGGTGGTGCTAATGCAAATGGCATTTGTGTTTTCAATTTCAAATTACATTTGTTTATTGCTGGTATATATGAAAGCAACTGACTTTTGTGTATTAACCTTGGATCTTGCAAACCTGCTATAATCACTTATTAGTTCCAGGAGTTTTTTGGTCAATTCTTTCAGATTTCCTATACAGACAAGATGCATGCCTTTTACTTCCTTTTCTAGTTTTATTGCATTATCTAAGACTTCCAGTATGCTACAAAAATTAGTTGTGAGAGGGGATGTCCTTGCCTTCTTCCAAGTCTTAATGGGAAAGCCTCAAATTTTTCACCATTAAGTAAGATGTTAGCTGTAGGTTTTTTATAAATAGATATTCAATTTTTCTAATTATTTACTTTTTAATTGACAAATAAAGTTATATATATTTATCATGTACAAGATGATGTCTTGACACATACATCTCTCTCTCTCTCTCTCTCTCTCTCTCTATATATATATATATATATATATGTGTGTGTGTGTGTGTGTGTGTGTGTGTGTGTATACACACA